>NC_089596.1:59569467-59883429 GCF_019320115.1 Miscanthus floridulus | reverse complement strand
CATTTGAGGAGCAAAGCTATGTTTTAATTTGAAAGTCTTTCAAAAACCTAAGTTTTCTGAGCAAGAGAAGCGAGGATGACTGAATTCTAATCCGTTCCATTCCTCAACCACCCAAGATGGTGTGGTAGACACTTCAAAGTTCACATGTGTAGGTGAGGCTTGGAAGAAGGTAATATTGCTGCCAGTAAATTCCCTCGGCTCCTTGGAAGAAGACCATTGGCTAGAAGTTATTGGATTATATTTTTCTGAACATTGATATGGTGATTAGCCGAATTGATTGAATTCTAGGTAACCATGCAAGCCAATGTCGAATTCACTAGTTGGAGATATGTACGGACTAATAATAGAAGGATATCTTTGGTGATACAGAAAAAGGTGGACAAGAGTTCCAATTATCGATCACATACAGGTACCTAATGGTCAGTAGCAAGGAAGAGCCTGATGTTTATGATAATTTCCTCTAGATAGCCGATTATATAATTATAGATTCAGGGGGGCTAGCTCCTGATCGACTGAAGCAGATGAAGCTGATTAGAAGATTAGTTTTGGAGTATTAGAAGAAGACCATTGGATCGAAATAGTTTGAAGCATGAAAATTCATACTCCGAACTAGGGGACCTTGTGTTGACACCAAAAATTGGTAAGCTTTCCCTAGAAAGGAGGGAATTGACCGATAGCATCAAAAATATGAAAATCTCCTAATTTAGGGATATTTATGAGTTGGCCTAGAAAATATTATTTAATCTAGGAGAAGCCTTATGCCCAAGATATCTTAACGTGAAGGAGTAGATCGTGAGTTGGTTTGCACGTGCATGAAAAAAAGATATAGAAAGATGAAGATACATGCAGATCGAAGTTCATGTGTCCAAGGAAAAGAAGAGAGTCTTGCTTGATTAATTAAGACACTGTGGTGCCTACATGTGTATATGAAGATGGAAGGCTAGATGCTTTGCCGCAGCCGAATCAACGACCAACTTCACGATTAAAGCAAAAGAGATATACATGCATATGTAGACTTGCATGTCTAGCTATTAGGGGGCCTACAAGTATGACCAGTTAACGTATTTGGCCATGGTTATTCCTATTTGTTTCGTGGATATACACTACAAGTAATGGAGTTCATGCATGGAAGGAAAGGAATATTATTTGGGATAAGCATGACGTCCAGGTGCACATAAGGAAGCAAGGACACATATCATGTATATCATGTATGTGCATGCACATGGTCGGCTAGGTGTCATATTCATATACATGCTCAGCAAGGTGGTATGTTTGCATATAGGATCTTTGCCGGTTGAATTAGACGAGAGAAGACACGTCAGCCAAGGAAGAAGCTTTATTAGCAAGGATTCTACAAAAAGGGAAATTAGAGTCCATTTATTTTAGTATTTCTTTTCGTCACGATATTTTGTCAGGGAAGTTACGTACAAGGCTTGCCATGAGTCATTAGTCTAGGATATAAATATGTACCCCTGGCCATTGTAATGAGACATCCACATATCAATCAAAATCAGTCTTTACTTTTTTAGCTTCACGCCAACTCTTACGAGTAGGAGTAATATAGATCTCAGCGAGTTCTTCAACAAGCAAGGCTGCATCGGCTGATCGACCTCTGGCTTGTCTGTAAGTACCGTCATGACTTGTATTATCGTTTGTAAGGCTGCATCGACAGTTTGATCTCTTGCGAATTATAATATAAGTTTATTATCGATTCGTATCATTGTTTGCGAGGCTGCATCATTCAATTGATCTATTGTAGATACTGATATTGATCAAAGTTATCGATCTTGTATTAATTGCAAGGTCACTAGTTACCGAATTTGACTAAGATTAGTAAGATTCTTCTTACTGTTTTTGCTCAATTCATCCAGTTATCGATCTTATTATAATTAATGTTTTGTTAGTTATAATAATACCACAATTTATCTGGTTAAGATCGAGATAGATCAAGCATCATATCATGTCAATTGGTCGTCTTTTAGCTTTGTCATGATCAGATCTTAAATTTGATGACTCGTTTTGTTAAGATCGACTATTTTATCTCGATCTAAACTATACATAGTACGCTTTCAAAGGACATGAATTAATTTTAGATAGATTCATTAATTGATAAAGTTCACTTTATCGTTATTACCATAGCTGCATCGATCCGATCGAACCTCAATGGTGGAACTTTAGATTAGGATTTATTAATTAATGAGTTTGTTTATGGTTAAGACATGTGCTTTGTTTGATTACTATGTTTGAAATCGGCTATTTTATCCATTGCGTATGCTTTGACATCTATAGCTTGTACCATGAAACTATCGAAAATCATGGATAGATCTCTAAGCTGTTTGGTTTTAGTTTATTATCAGTTACCATAGCTGCATTGATCTAATCGTACCTTACTAATATGATGCTGATCTATCTCGATCTTAACCGAATAAATTGTGATATTATTTTAACTAACGAAAAATTAATTATAATAAGATCAATAACCAGATGAATTGAGCGAAAACAACAAGAAGAATCTTACTAATCTTAGTCAAATTTGGTAACTAGTGACCTTGCAATTAATACAGGATCGATAACTTTGATCAATATTAGTATCTACAAGAGATCAATCGGATGATGCAGCCTTGCAAACAATGATACGAATCGATAACTAACTTATATTATAATTCGCAAGAGATCAAATGGCTGATGCAGCCTTACAAACGATAATACAAGTCGTGACGGTACTCACAGACAAGCCGAAGGTCGATCAGTAGATGCAGCCCTGCTTGTTGAAGAACTCATCGAGATCTATATTACTCCTACTCCTAAGAGTTGGCATGAAGCCAAAAAGTAAAGACTGATTTTAATTGATGTGTGGATGTTCTTTACAATAGCTAGGGGTATATATTTATATCCTAGACTAAGGACCCTTGATAAGTTCCGTATGTGACTTGCCTGAGAATAATACCTAAATAAAAGGAAATATTAAGATACATGGACTCCAGCTTCCTCTTCCGTAGAATCCTGGCTAATAAAGGCTCCTTGACCGACGTGTCTTAAGTCTTTGTGCGTATACATGCCATTTTGCTGAATACGTGTATGACATCTAGTCGGTCGTGTATACACATATATATGATACATTTCCTTGCTTCTCTCGTCTTGATGTGCACCTGGACGTCGAGTTTGTTCCATATAAAATATTTCTTCTCCTCCTGTAACACCCTAAAATTTGCATCATTTTAAAATAGGTGAAAATGAGTTATTTATGCATTTTTGTGAGCATGCAAATTTAGAAAAATAAAAACTTTGTTAAAATTAACATCAAATATAAGGTCTAGCTGCATGTTTGTGCATTCATGCTGATGCATATTTATTTTTGTGATGCTTGGGTTTGATCAAAATTTGCAAAATGATTTAAATTTGAATTGAATTTGGATTTGAAAATGTATTTAAGAAAAGAAAAGGAATTCTTTTTTTTTCCTCTCCCTACCTGGCATCTGGCCTGCTCGACCTTTCTCCCATAGTGGCCCATCTCCCTTCCCCGCTTTCCCTGCAACCTAGCTTTTCCTTTCTTCCCCGTGGCCTAGCTCCCTCGCGCAGCCCAGCAGGCTGGCCCAGCAGCAACACGATGCGTTGCTTGCGCCCTGTAACACCCTCGGTGTTTGGCTTCTACTAATTGCATTTCGTCTCATAAACATGTGCATCATCTATCTCATCATGTCATTTTCCCTGAAACATACATATGAAACATTGTATTGAAACATATGTATGAATTGCTTGTTTTTATTTTCTATATCACATGTGATCCTTAGAAGTGGTATAACAATTTTGTAAAGTGGTTGATTATGGTCTAATACACCTTAACTACACTTAGGTTACTTGTTTGGACATTGTTCATGTAGATCAAAATGACCAAAATGCCCTCAAGTGCAAGTTTGACTAGAATTGACCATAGGAGTCTCATTGTTTGACTGTTTAAAAAGTGCAACTTAGAGACTTTGCATGGCTGTGCACTCTTTACAAAA
Source organism: Miscanthus floridulus (assembly GCF_019320115.1). NCBI lineage: Eukaryota > Viridiplantae > Streptophyta > Magnoliopsida > Poales > Poaceae > Miscanthus > Miscanthus floridulus. The sequence goes on along the minus strand of NC_089596.1, from coordinate 59,879,425 downwards.
GTTGTAGCTAATTTATCAAGGAACAAAAGTTGTTTTATAGCCAAGTCATGAAAATGTGTGGAACATGGTCAAACATGGCCCACAAGACAGAATTTCATGCTGTTCAACACTGAAAAATCTTGCTAAGTCATTGATGTCATTTCAGTGTGATCGAACCATCTTTGGCGTCATGTAACTTCGGATCCATGGCGTGTTAGGTGTCGGTCATTGAAAAGAAATTGTAGAGGGAATATCGGTCTACAACTTTGATGTTCAACTCTTCCACTAACTCATCACGGATCAAGTGTAGATCGTCGTCAAAGTATCGCTGTCAGGCGTCGGCTTAAGCAACTGAATCGGAGCTACAGTGACTGACAAATTTCAGATTTCAGCCGACGCGTGGGGGACACTCGTCGCCGGCTTGCTGTCGCGCTGGCCACGCGCCGTGCGCCTCCTGGCGTCACAGACGCGCCTTGAAGCCGCCCCGCGCCTGCCGAACGCACTCGCCGTCCCATTTCGTTTCTCCTCGCCTCCCACCACGCGCAGCAACCGAGCCGCTGCAGTCCGCCATTGCTCCGCCTTCGCCTCGCTTGTGCGTCGCTGCAAAAACGCGCCGGCCATCTCGCTGCTAGCGCCGCCGTGATCTCCTCTGTCACCCCCACCCCTCAGCCAGGTCAATTGCGCCTTGGTAAGGATGAATCCGTCAACTTCTTCCACCACAGCCATGGCGGAAGCTCGCCGGAGCTGGCGCTCCACACGGCCAGATGTCCGCGCGACCTTTCCACCCCTCCTATGCCTTGAGTTAGGTCCGGTGAGCCCTACTGAAGCCGTAGAGCCACCCGTTTGGGCCGCGACGCCGTATCATTGCCGGGGCCGGCCGTGCCGTGGCCGAACGCCGCCGTGCTCGTCGCCACCCCTCCAGCTGCGTCCTTAGCTGCAATAGATGGGCCCCTTAGGTCCGCTAGGTTGAGGCGAACCCGTAGGCACCGTTGGTCTCGCCGGTGAAGCCACCGACGGCGAGTCCCGCCGTCGCCGTCGCTCCTCCCCTGTTCCCTTCGCTGGCGAGCGGGCCCCGTTCGTCAGTCTCTGACGCGGAGGCGGGAGTCCAGCTCGGGCCGCGCCGAGTCTTGGGCTGCGACTGTGTATTCGCGGGCCGCTGATTCTTGGGCTGGCCCGTGTAGGGCTGAGAGTTGTTTTTCCGATTTTGTTTTATTTATTTATTTCACAGATTTATGTACATCTTGAAAAATATGTATCTCCTAGTATATAGATCCAAATGCTATGGTTCTAATTTTGTTGAGTTCCTGGTCATGTCTAGTATTTAATAAAAATATAATAGGGGCACATGTTTTAGAAAACTTGGATGAATTAAATAGGAGTTTGAAATGTGTTTTTAGAAGCATGCAAACTTGTTTGAATTTTATCTTTAGTTTCTGTGGTCCAAAAATTATGAAATTTTGTGGGTCCTCTATTTTGGTTTATTATAAGCTCTGGTAAAAATTTCAGAGCTAGTGCATGTGTAGTTTTTAAGTTATAGAATTTCCTTTTATTAATAGGTGGATCTTGTGTGAATTTTCATAATTTTTCTATAGATCCAGTGAAGGAGAAATTTTATGGGTACTATTATTATGCTATAATGATGCTAGGAAAAATGTGAAATCTGTTGCTTGACACTTTTCATTAGGATTTCTTAATTATGCCATTTTAAGCTAGTATGCCTTATCATTTTTGTGTAGACTGTTATACTTACTCAATGGATTTGAAATTTTTATGGTAGTCTATGTGAAGCATGAGATAGCTACTGTAATTTTTGTAGATTTTTATCAATAGTTTTACTATATATTGCTTAAATCACCTAATTAACTAAATAAATTGGAAAAGGATATTAAATAATTTATTTAGAAGTTAGCACTATACTTTCTGATGTTTCTTAGGTATGAAAAACAAGTGGGTAAACTTTGTTTGGTCAAATTTGGCTTTTGCATCATCATTAAATAATTAAGTTAGTAACCCTGTCAATTCTGGACAGATTCTAGATTTTCTAGAATTAGAGTTGGTCAACTTCAGAATCATGCTTTGATGTTTACAAATGAATTGTAGAGAATTTCATAAGCTTTCCAGAATGTTCTCTTGCAAGTCATTTGGAGTTATAGAACTCTGGTTATAATAGAATTAAGTTACTACTTGTTGCATATGGAGCTTTAACTGTTATTTTAGGTATGTCGTTACTATTCTAAGTTCATGGTATTGTTCCTAGGTGTTAGGCCTTTAACTGAAGATGAGCATCTTTATCTTAGGTTATGCAGGTTAGGTAAGTTGCTCTTGTTATTTAAGTTAAGTTGGATACATGCTTAAAGTGATTTGAATAGAGCAAATTACTCGGTAAACGAGTGTCCAGTGACGTTTTCATAAACACCCATTGTGATTCATTCATCATGAGCATCATGTCATCCCTTATGCATCCATGATATTTATCTCGTACATCGGCATGCAATAGGTGTACCGGAAGGAGTAACCCTGCTGGAATTCGAGGAACTGAACGAGCAGCAGCAGCCGACACCGGAAGTTCAGGAGGAGCAGCCTTCAGGAGAAGTGCCAGACGAGGTCGCCGTTGAGTGCCCTGACCACCGTCCTTGCAACTTTGTGAAAGGCAAGCCCCGGAGCATATTAAGCCTCCTATTTTCCGAACTGCAGTTACAGTATTATTATTACATATATTGTTGCATTAAGTTTAGGTGTTGGATGCAAACACTTGCTGCATTGGTTACCCATTCCTTGTCCAGATATTGTTACCCTGAATCCTATGTAGCTCAGGCTCGAGTAGTGCTTAGCCCTGCTTAAACGCGGTAGAAGTCGGGTGATTTCCTGTCACCTGCGAGATATAGGATGATACATGTGGCACGGTTGGCTATATTTGCTATCGTGGAAAAGAACCAGTCTTAAATTGAAATTAAGACCGGGCGGAGGCTTGCCGGTTTGCAGTGACTCCGTCTGTGTCAATTAAGGACTGGATCTTGGAGCCTTTCCTGTTCATGTTGAACGCATGCCTCTCTCTTAGTTGGCCATGTCCGATGACCGACCGCGAAGCCGAGTAGCTCACCTCAGGCCGAGAGTCAATAAGTATAAAGTGTGCCTCGGAAGGGAGCCGTAGGCGTGAGTCCAAGGGCAGGTGATTTAAAAGTCCTGATCGTCCTGGCAGAAGGGTAATCCCTGAGAGTGCTGGCGCTGATCGAACCCGCGAATTTGGTTCCTGAGATGTTCCAAAGGTGACCCACGGCTACCCTTGCAAAGTATGCCAGGGTGAGAGTTAGGAATACCCCCTCAGCTGAGTTGTAATTCGATTCGAGTCGCCGTCTCTCCCGGTTAGTGAGAACTTGATGGGCTTATCTCCAATGTAGATACACTTAATACTTAATGGTTCGGAAATGATGATATGATGATGACAGCCTTATTATACCTGCTATGGTTAATATTGTTTGCTCCTAATAAGTGAGTGCTCTAGTACAGGTGCTAATCTAGTGGACAGGTAATTAATGATAAGCTTGATGCTAAGTTTAAATTGGTTACTATAATCTTAAGCTCTTTTATGCAACTGTGTCAAGCTAGCCCACCTGAAAAGCCTTGCATGATCCTTGGTGTCTTTTATTTCTGATTTTTGTCGGGTAAGTCTAGCTGAGTACCTTCTCGTACTCAGGGTTTATTTCCCACCTGTTGCAGATGACCAGTTCTACTTTGGTTGCTGCAAGTACTGCCTTCTCCCTGCTGGGGATGAAGACTAGACCGTTGGGCACGGTCTCTACTAGTTCTCGTACCTGATAATGCTTTTGTGGGACATGACTCTGATCTTGGCAATGTATTTGAAAACTATGATGTTTTGTACCAAACTATGTTGCTTCCGCATACTCAAACTTGGTTTGTAATATTCTATTTCAACTTTGATGGATGTAATTCGAAGGCTATTGTGAAATGTTGTAACAGATGATGTGTTATGTCGAATCATTACGATCTTGGTTTGTATGTCGAGAGTTGGTTGAAATCCTTCGCGATTTCCGGACTACCGGGATTATGGGAGCTTAAGTACAGGAATTTGATCGCTTCAGTGATTGTTTTTGTACTTACGTTCTTATTATTTGGTCGGTTCTGTTACACGCCCCTTCTCCTCGCTCCCTTTGTTGATAGGCTGACCCCGCGCCTGGAGTCATTGCCTAGTGGAACCCATGTGTCAGCGTCATCTCCTACCTCGCCATCTTGTCTGACCCGGACTCTCTCCGCTGCCACCGGAGTCCATGCCGTTTGTGTGCGCCCCACGTCTCCTCGGCCGTAAATACCGACTCCCTGCATTGCGCTGCCTCTCCATCAAGTCTAGCCAAAGCTGCTACCTCACCGAGTCACCACACTGCCATGAAGCCCTAGCACCACCATTCGCCGTCTGCCATCTCGAGCCTCACGCCGCCTCCGTTCACTCCACGCCGCAGTTTTTCACCATGGTGAGTTCACCTTGTTCTTCTCGTGCTTCCGGTGCCCTCAGTTTGTTTGCCCGTGGCCCGTAGGCCCTAGATTGGTTGAGCCGGTGAGTCATGGCCATGGCGTCGCCACCTAAAGCTCACCGCCGGGCTCTCTTTTTCTCTCTCCCCCTCCCGTCTGATCTGCATCGTCAATCTTTGATCTAACGGCTCAGATCGGCCAATACCATTTCGGCCGACAATTTTGCAAAAGAGCCCCCACACGTTTGTAGATTCGAACCCACGGTCCAAAGCGTATTCCTAGAATACGTTTTCTCTTCAAGAAAGCGTAGTTTCCGTCGGTTAGCTGCAGCATACGTTTTCTTCTTTTGAAAACATAGTTTCTTCGGTTAGATCCAAAATACGTTTTCATCTATTTACAGTTTTGCCACTAGTTTTATTTAAGCTATAACTTCTTCGTTTCAGCTCCGATTTGATCCGTTCAATTTCCGTTAGATTCGTAATTACGTAATCTACATGTTTATACTACTGCTAAGTATGTTTTCAAATTTTGAAATTCGAGGTTAGATTTAATTTATTATTTTATTAACGGAAATCTTGTTTAATTCATAAATTCTTAATTACGTAATCTACATGTTTATACTACTGTTAAATATGTTTTAACTTTTGAAATTTGAGGTTAGATTTAATTTATTATTTTATTAAAGGAAATCTTGTTTAATTCATAAATTCTCTGTTTTGGCTTTGATTTTCATGATCTTCGCGTCTGTGTGTTTGTAGCGAGACACAGATTTGTTTTACAAACTTTTCATCTTGATTTTATGCTATTGGTGTACTATTCTAATCTATTGTCTTTGTTTGCTATGCATGATTGCTCTAGATGCTTATATGTTGCTATGATTATCGAGTATAGACGGTGAGCAATTTGTGGGTGATCAAGAGTACTACTTTGACTAGCAGGATCAACAGGAACATTTGGATCAAGGCAAGTATAGCATGGGATCATCCTTGTTACCTATTCACTTTAATAATCAATCCATATTTGCATGTGTCACCTTGATAAGGATTTCCTAGAATTGTACTTATGCCTTGACTCCTATGGGATATGCATTGGGTAGCTTTGCTAGTGCTCAACTAAACCATGATCTTGTAACTTGACTAATGGTATATGCAATAAACATTAAAACATGACTTTATAGCAACTTGGAAAAAAGGGGCTGGAGTGTTTAGCTAATGTCTAAATGCTTCATGTTCCTCTCCCTAAGGACTTATCTGTAAGTGATCATCCGGGACTTATAGTACAACTGTGAGTGCCACATGGCTCTGACTTTAGTCAAGTATGAGGACCTTTTCTAGCTTATTAGTGGTTACCTTTATGGCGTAAGAGGGACTTGCTGAGATGGGTATAGGACAGCCTCTACTCTTATGTGTATAGCCATGAAGGAATTGTGCCATTTGACAAGGGGGGTTCCTATATCTGCTTGCCAATTGGAAACCTAGCAGCCCTAACTTGTTAGACAAACCTTTGAAAGGCTTCATAGTGTACCCTATCTGCTCACCTTGGAAGTGTTTTGGGATAGTTATAAACCTGGGCATATCGGTATCACGACTCATAGTGAAAGTGTACAACCTCTGCAGAGTGTAAAACTATTATAAGAGCCGTGCTCACGGTCACGAGCAGCCTTGGAACCCTTATGGAATAGATGATCACTATTAAATAATTGTTTTTGCTATATATTACTCATGTTTACATTGATCATGTGTTGTACTTTGGGATTAAAACAACTTGTTGCTACTCTTATGCTAAAACTATGACAACTAAAAGCAAAATGCTATTAAACCTGTGTCAAGCCTTTTGAGCCTCATGAACCCCATGTTACACTTGTTGAGTATGAGATGCACTTACGGTTGTTTATTTTCATTATTTGGATAAAAATGTTGGATGGGTAACAGATTGCAATGGTAATGACAACTTTCCTGAGGATTACTAGACTTGTGGTCAACCAGTTGATGTCCCTATGCTATGGAGCTTCCGTGAGAGAGTTATCTTTATACTTCTGTTGTATTTATGTGAAGACTATGTCATATTATTCATGATGTAATAAACACTTGTGATGATACTATCTATAATTTATTGGCTTATGTGTGTGACTGATCTCTAGGCGCATATAAGATTTTGCATCCCATTTTATCCTTAAAATTGGGTGTGACACCTCCACATCCATGTCCACGGAGTCCCATATAGTCACGTATATGTATATGTGTATATTTCTTGATTTCTCCCTCTAGCAAATATATACTAGCATGCAAAATTAGATTGATGATTTCTCTTAGACTTGCTTGCCTTGCTTTTGCTCATATATTCCTTCCTTCCCCGATCCTACGTGCATGTAACTTCTTTTGCCAAAGCAAGCAACCATCAGCCTCATGCATATCTTTCTATATTGTGGTTTTGGTTTGCCTTAGTTTGTTCATGTACTCACACACATGTAGCCAGCCATCTTATCTTGCACATTTGCCTCCCACACCGAACATAATCAAATCAATATTGATCGAGCCCCTTTTACTTTCGTTGCATTGATGTCCTCGGTAAATAAAGCTGCTTCCGTCTAGACTCTGTCTTCGTGTAACAAACGGACTGTGCATCAACGTTGCTCAACCTCCGATGTATCTTTCTTCTATGTATGTAGATCTTAGCTAGCACACATTTATGAGCAACCGCAAATCGGCCAAAAAAGCATTACAAACTTATTATGTTGTCCGATTAATCAAAAACATGTTACTCAAAACACTATCAATCGATTCCTTCCTTCTAGGATAAGCGTGCCAAATTTTGGTGTCAACACTGATCAGCAGTAGTAACAATCATAACTTTTACTTAAGGGATCAAACCAAAAGATGAACATGAACTTCTTACTCCAAGTAGTAAGATGAACATAGAGGTACAAGTGTAGAGGGGGCCAACAAGTCCGGCACTCCGTCCACCTGATTACAAGGCTTGCCGAGTACAAGAAGTAGAGGGCACTCCTACTCCACTATTCCTCTAACTCTTTCCTCTCTCACTCCCTACTATAGTCTAGCTAGGAGCTAATGGAATGTGTGTAACCCTTCTACTTCTTCTTCTATGTGTCTTTCTCTTGAATGTGGAGAGGGGGTCTCCCTTTATAGGCTTTGAGGAGGTTGGTTTGCTCGTATTTTAGGAAAGCACCACATGCAACCACCTCCCCCTGCATTGAATGCACCACCTGAGCAAGGTGGGCCGAGCGGAGTTGGGGGCGGTGCAGCCGCACCAGCCCACTCACCACTGCCTTTCTTTGGTGGGTTGTTGGCTGGGCCTAGATGGCTCCCACGCTGGTGTTCTGGCCCAAGTGTGGAGTTTGGATGGGCTTGATTTTGTTTTGCTTGAATGCACCTTCTCGGTTATGCCTTTTTGGTACATTTTCACATGTTGCCCTGCAAAATATGTTTATACCAAGACTCATGGAAAATGTGAGTTATAAACCCTAATTCTAAGTTTTGGTATTCATATTTGTTTTATTTTGTTTAAATGTTGGTGGTAGAAATATGAGTTAAGCACTACCAACAAGCTCCCCCACACTTAGTCCTTTGCTCGTCCTCGAGTAAAGTTCTAAGGACTAAATGGGTTCATCTCCTTGATTTGAAAATCTACATACAGGTTATTCCAAGCTTCATCTAAACCAATGAACTTCGAAGTGTCTACCAAAATATCTTGGGTAATTGAAAAATGGAACAGATTGGATTTAAATCTTCTCACTCTATCCCTCCTTAGAAACTTGGGTTTGTGTATGATTTTGAAAACATGAAGATAGCTTTTGTTCCTTCAATGATTCTCTTGGGTCACTCAAATTTGTAAGTGGTTCCTCACCATGGCATATTTTGAAATTTTGCCTTCTCTTTTGATCATCCTACTTCCAATAAGCTTATATGGAGCTTTAGGTAGGGATGAAAATTTGTGAGGCACTCTTACCTTGCATTTGTTGTAAAGTCAAATCTTGGACCGCACTGGAGAGAAGTGTCATACTCTGATATCAAAACAGTGCAAGTGTGTGGAATTTTTTGGTGGAATTATACTCCTCTATTTGATATGATCTCTTTCTCTAGCTTTTGTTTTGAGACATGGCTATCTTATCCTTCTATGAGCCTTCATGTGCTCATTATTTTTTTCTTGAATACTTGTGGGACCTTCATGTGTCCCATTCTTTTTCAACATTTTTTTTCTTTTCAATACTTTTTTGCATAGCCTTGTTGTGTCTTTCTAGAAATATGTTTATAGAGATCATATTTTAGAGCATAGAGTATTTATTTTGCTGGTGATGGAAAACATGTTTTAGCGTATTCCTAGGGTAGGAATAGCTATTTATTTATGGTGTGTACATGAGTTTGGATCTTGGGAGCATGAAACATCTCTCAATAGGGGGTCACAAAACTTGACCAAACTCAACACAAAGTAAGAGGCATCTATGGAAGGTTTTGTCATGTATGATCATATATGGCCTTGGTAGGTATTTAAATATCATTCAAGGAACATGCTATTTGAATTTTGTTTTGTAAAATAAATCCCAAGTACTTTGTAGGAAATGAGCAAGTGTCATGTCATCCTACTATATCTCATTCGTTAATTACTTAGATAAAATGGGTTCCCTATTGATAAGTGTTCACAAGTTAAGTGTCATGTCATCCTACTTTTCCTCATTCGTCAATTACTTAGATAGAATGGGTTCCCTATTGATAAGTGTTCACAAGTTTCTTAGGAATATTAGCAAGGAATAAAAAGTATGCAAACTTTTTAATCACAAGAAGACATGGAGATGGAGCATTTTCCTTTTACTTTATAATTTATTCAGTTTTAAAGCTTCTTTATTTAAATATGGAATGAGAGAGAGAGAGAGTGTTGCACAAACCGAATTTGAATTTGACCATCTTTTGTGCAACTAAGTTGGAAGTGAGTGTGGTTCCTCCCCCACACTTGTTTTCTTACTTGTCCTTATTTGACACAAAAGAGAAAGAAAACAAGTGCAACAAAATAATTCTAATAATAAAATGTTTATTCAATGACAAATGAGAGGCGCATTACATGATTGGAATTTAAAAATGATGGGAATGAAAGACTTCAAATGATAAAGATGCGTCTAAAATTATTGCTACGGCGGGAGCGGCCTAGAAAGGTTGATTTAAAGCATGCTCAACTCCCGCTGCTTTAGCGACTCTAGCAACATTTTCTCCAAAGCCGTGGTGAAGCTTATTGATCTCATCACCAAGGTCTTTGATTTTCATTAGACTCTTGGCGAGACGATCATTAGCCTTTTTAACACTTTTGCATAGACTTTTGTTGCTAGCACTAAGGGATGTGAGCATAGGGCCTTTGGGTGGCTGCTTGCTATCACTGTCACTAAAGAATCCAGTGGGTTGCCACCTAATTTGAGGCTTCACCATCCTCTTGAACCTAAGGGGTCCACCCGAGGATTCCGACTTTTTTCCTGACAGAGCCGGCTTGCTTACCGGCTTTTTAGCCAGCTTGCGCATGAGTGCCTTTCCATACCCTCCTTCGGATTTGCACATGCCTACCACAGTGTAAGAAGGACTAGGCCTAGCGGTAGGTAGGGACAAACTAGGGCGAGAGACTGAATTACTCGAAGGCGTTACAACACAACGCTTGCTAGGTCCGCTATCTTCGGGTGCCTTCCGCTTGAGTCCGAGGGCACCGGTGGTTGGACGTGTTGGCGCCGCCTTCTTCTCCTTGGTGCCACCAAAGGGTGCCTTGGAATGCGTCATGGTCTTGAGGCTAGAACCACCACTCATGGCATAGCCCAGTGGTGCCATGATAGCGAGCGGCGCTTCGGTGATAAGCCTTGCTTCTTCCCTCACGTAGGAGCTCTCGGGGCACTAAGTCGATGGACGATAGGATGCCATTTAGGTTGTAGGTGGAGCAAGAGCCCATGTACAAAGCAAGAGCGTGGCTGGCCATGCTAATCTTAGAGCTTTGAGTGGTATTGTAGAGGGATAGAAGAATGCTTGTAGCTTGGTGTGAGGAGAGGAGAGATTATGGGGTGGTTTATATAGGTGACTCATCCTCTACCGCGAAGGAAACAAACCAAGCACTGCCATAGCCATGACACCTAGAGGATCAAGGAGATGTGGACGAAGATTGGGGGTTAGAGGAGTCACGGGTGGTGTGGCCACACCATGGGTGCGCCCGCACCCCTAGGTCCTCCCCCTGGCCTGAGTTTGCATCTAGATGCACATGCAAGCGTGGTGATTCTAGGGATGCTAGTGCTCGGATTTGATTCAGTAGGATCAGCGAGTGATAGAGTGAGATGCACATGATCATGGTGAATCAAGAGAATATTCATATTTCAAATTACACATGATTTTTGTATTAATGAGTGAATATTCATGTGATCAGCAAAAATCAAGTAAGAATAAGCAAGAATCATGATTTGTCTAGTGAGGGTAAAAGGGTCTTTTGTCCATGATTGCTTGCTTAGAAAGATAAAAGAAATATTTTTATATTTTAAGTAAATAAAAGAATATGTTGGCATAATTAATTTTTAATTTTTCATAAGTTTTGAATAAATTTATCAAAAGCAATTCAAACTATTTTATCTATTTCTAAGTTAGTGTTATAAGAAGGCTCTAGGAAAACTTTTAAACATTGACCGTTAACTTTGAAAATGTTACCGTCATCGTCCTAGATGGTGATCGCGCCATGTGGCGAAGTGTTGATGACGGTGTGCGGTTCTTGCCATTTGCTTCTTAGTTTTCCTTCATCGAAGAGTTTGACTCGGGAGTTGAATAGTAGAACCTTGTCTCCCTCTTTGAATTCTTTGTACTGGATTCAGTGATCGTGCCATCTCTTTGTTCTCTCTTTGTAGAGCTTGGCACTGTGATACGCCTTCTCTCGCCATTCATCTAGCTCGGCTATATGTTTTTATCGATTTCAGCCGACTAGCTTCACATCCATGTTCTAGCTATTGATTGCCATGTGAGCTCAGTGTTCAAGCTCAATAGGCAAGTGGTAGCTCTTCCCATAAACTAGCTGGAATGGTGACATGCCGATGGGGGTTTTGTATGCTATCCTATATGCCTAGGGTGCATCAGGAAGCTTGTTCTTCCAACCTTTCCCCATCTCATTGACCGTTTTCTGTAAGATGTTTTTGATCTATTTGTTTGAGGTCTTGGCTTGGCCAACGGTTTAAGGATGGTACGGAGTGGCAATGTTGTGCTTAGCTCCAAGCTTTTTTAGGAATGCTCTGAATGTCTTGTCTATGAACTAAGATCCCCCATCGCTTATCACCATCCTTGGTGTTCCAAAGCGAGGGAAGATTACTTCATGGAACATCTTCCTTGCATGCCTGGTGTCAGTAGCTCAGCAAGGTAGTGCTTCCACCCATTTTGATACGTAGTCAACAGTGACGAGGATGTACTCACAATCTTAGGACTTTTGAAATGGTCCCATGAAGTCAATGCCCCACACATCAAATATTTCTATTTGAAGATTGTAGTGTAGGGGCATTGCGTTGCGAGCATTGATGCTTCCTTGGAATTGGCACTTCTGACACCTTTGAATGAACTCCTTAGTGTCCTCATACATCATTGGCCAGAAGAATCCGCACTGCCTTGTGTGCAGAATACTCCGTAATGGCCTCCATACGGTGCTGCATGGCATCTATCAATGATTTGCAGCCCCTCCATTGTTGGCACGCACCTCCTCAGCAGGCCATCCAAACACACACGGTATAGATACGGATCATCCCAAAGGTGACGTCGGTTTTCAACTTACAATTTTATCTTGTTTTCACCTAGTGGTACATAGCCTGCAACCATGTAGTTTACGATGTTTGCATACCATGGGTTGGAGTCCATCACCTTGAATAGCATGTTGTCGCGTAGGAAGTCATTTATTGGCAGTTCCTGCATGTTAGTGACATGCATACGCGACAAATGATCTATAATAGTATTCAAGGTCAAATTCTTGGACTAAGAGAATCCATCTTATTAATCTTGGTTTAGCGTCTTTCTTAGTGAGCAAATATTTAAGTGCAGCATGATCAGTATAAATGATAACTTTTGCACCCACTAGGTAAGACCTAAACTTGTCGATAGCAAAAACGACTGTTAAGAGCTCTTTTTCTATGGTAGCGTAGTTAAGCTATGCTCCTGCCAGTGTTTTGCTAGCGTATGCGATCATGTGATGCTTCTTATCTTTGGTTTGGCCAAGGACCACACCAACATCATAGTCACTAGCATCACATATGATCTCAAATGGCAGCGATCAATCGGGTGGCTAGATGTTTGGCACTGAGATGAGTGCTTTCTTGAGAGTGTGGAAAGCAGTTAAGCACTCATCTATGAACTCAAAAGGTGCATCCTTAGCTAATAGGTTTGTGAGGGGTCTAGCGATTTGTGAAAAATCCTTGATAAACCGCCTATAGAACCCTGCATGACCTAAGAAGCTATGGATTCCTTTTACGTTCATGGGGGGTGGTAGCTACTCAATGACCTATATCTTGGCCTTATCTACCTCAATCCCCCTCTCGGACACAAGGTGCCCAAGAATGATGCCTTCATGGACCATGAAGTGGCACTTTTCCTAGTTAAGTACCAGGTCCTTTTCTTGGCATTTCTGCAAGACTTTATCTAGATTTTCCAGACAATGGTCAAAGGTTTTGCCATAGACCAAAAAATCACCCATGAAAACCTCCATGATTTCTTCTATCATGTCTAAGAAAATAGACATCATGCACCATTGAAATGATGTAGGCGCGTTACACAACACGAACGACATTCTACGATAAGCGTATGTTCCATACGGGCATGTAAATGTCGTCTTGCTCTGATCATCGGGGTGGATGGGAATATGATGATACCCCGAATACCAATTGAGGAAATAGGAGAAAGATTGCTTTGGCAACCGCTCTAACATTTCATCAATGAAAGACAGTGGGAGGTGGTATTTCTTTGTTGTCGCATTATGTTTTTGGTAATCAATACACATTCTCCACCCCGTGACGGTACGTAGGGGAATTAACTCATTTTTATTTTTTTCAACGATTGTCATGCCTCCTTTCTTTGGAACCACTTGGATGGGACTAACCCAGTCACTATGTGGTATGGGATAAATTATCACGGTGTGAAGAAGTTTGAGGACTTCCTTCTTCATGACTTCCCGCATCGCATTATTGAGCCTATGCTGAGGCTCTCGAGAAGGTGTACTCGAAGGGTCAATCGGAATGCGATGGTATAAAGAGTTGGACTAATCCCCTTAAGATCTTGCAAAGAATACTCGAAGACCGACCTAAAGTTTTCTAAGATGGCATTGAGTTTGGATGTCTCCTCATCAAAAAGCCTATCGCTAATGATTACAGGAGTTTCTTTGTCGCCATTTAGAAAAGCATAGCGTAAGCCAGCAGGTAGGGGTTTTAGCTCAACTAAAGGTCATGCCGGTGCTTCCTCTTGAGGAAGATCTATGGTTTCTACTAAGTTGTCCTCTTCTTCTATGAAAAGTTTTGCATCTTTTTCTAAGGATGACTCGGGGGAATGAAAGGGTAAAATCGACATGACTTCTTTGGGCAGGTCAAGATGGGAGAGAGATTCTGCCACCAAGTTTTTAGCTCCAGTGATAGGAATGGTGAAGGTGTCTCTCCCCAACTTTACATCCAATGCCCATGATGAAGGAGGCTCCATGATAATGTTTTCTAAGGGATGCCCTATCATGATGTCAAAATCCTAGATTTCGAAGACATGGAAATCAAGGGCCACTTCTATATCCCTATGATGTAAAGTTGTATCACGTAGAATCCCAAGCCCTTTTAGGCTAGTTCTTGGACTAGTCCTAAGGGACTTAACTAGTGGAGCCATGGATTTTTCACCTAGATAAGCAGATGCAAAGGCTGCAGACATTGGGTTTGCTCCAACAGATAGGTTATAAAGCACATCCACCCAAGTTCCTCGAATTTTACAATGAATGGTAGAAGAGGGGTGCATATCTAAATTTCTTTAGAAGAACGCTCTCCCTCATCCACCCATTCACTACTCATGATAGCGGTCAACTCCTTGATAGACTCTCTAAGGGATTCTTTGTCTAATGGTTCAAGAGGAGTGACCTGAACTGGTGGCTTCTTTTGGCATGAGTACTTCAAGGTGTTTCCGAATTCCTTGAAAAGTTCATTCTCAAAATGCGGAAGATCCAAAGGTTGGAAACCTTCCTTTGGATCTTCTGGTTCAGGCGAGGGTCTCTCTAAAGATGTCATGGGTTCAGCCTCAGCTGAAGAGACTTCCTCATGGCTTGGCTTGGGTTCTACACAGAGGGGTTCTAGCGGAGAAGTGTTCTCTAGAATGCGGTCTAGGAGAGCTTCTCCTTCTACCATGGTTTTATGGGTAAATGAACCTCCGGTAGCTATATCGAGCTATAGGGTAGATTCCTTGCTAAGCCCTAACCAGAAATGCTGCAAAAGCACATGGTTGGGTATAGACAAGTCTAGGCTAGATCTCACTAAAATTGAGAATCTATCCCAAGCTGCACAGATGGATTCCTTCTCTTTTTGTTGGAAGTTGAGTATCTCTTGCCATAGGGCAGCGATTCGGGATATAGGGAAGAACGCAAGACAAAATCTGTTCCTTAGTTCTTCCCAATCTCTAGCTACCTTCGCTATGTTGTGGGCGTACCATTGTTTCACCCTCTCATCAAGTGAGAAAGGAAACAACTTCCACTAAAGTGTTTCTTGTTACATGCCTAAAATGGTTGGACAAGCAAAGAGCTGTTCAAACTCCCTTAGGTGGTGGTAGGGGTTTTTATAATCCAACCCCAAGAAGGATTGTTCCTGAACCATGGCTATAAAGCCTGGGTGGAGCTCGTAACTAGAAGTTGTGATTGGCTTTGAGGATTGTGGTGGTTTAATGAACTCACCCTTGGGAGCAGAAAGGTTTTGAATGGTAGGTTGCTCCATTGGAAAAGAGTAAAAAGAAAAGAAAGGTAAAAATAAAGGATACAAGGGACAGAAGTGTAAGTAGTTTCTTGGCTAGTTTACCTAACAAGAATGGGAAGAAAGGTAACTTGGGTAGTGAGATTCTTCTAAGGGTAGAAATCTTAAGTGAAGATAACTTTGCTTATACAGACTCACTTCAAGCATCAGATTGCAACTAGTCTGCCAGTCGATGCCAATCTATAGCTCTACGCCATATCCGAATGTGGGGGATTACAAAGGATGGATAGGACTGTCACCACCTGCCGCCTACCCCTCAATCAGAGGATATGAGGCAAACAAAGGTGACTTTTAGCTTAGACACCATGTCTACGCTATTGGTCACTACTCTAGCATTGGCCAGGAACTTCTATCTTTATCAGGAGTCCTCTACTAGAGTACCCATCATGAGGAGGGACGACAAACCCACAAGTACGTAGTAACAATGATAACTTTTACTTAAGGGATCAAACCAAAAGATGAACATGAACTTCTTACTCCAAGTAGTAAGATGAACATAGAGGTACAAGTGTAGAGGGGGCCGACAAGTCTGGCACTCCGTCCACCCGATGTACAAGGCTTGCCGAGTACAAGAAGTAGAGGGCACCGCTACTCCGCTATTCCTCTAACTCTTTCTTCTCTCTCACTCCCTACTATAGTCTAGCTAGGAGCTAATGGAATGTGTGTAACCCTTCTTCTTCTATGTGTCTCTCTTGAATGTGGAGAGGGGATCTTCCTTTATAGGCATTTAGGAGGTCGGTTTGCTCATATTTTAGGAAAGCACCACATGCAACTCCCTCCCCCAGCATTGAATGCACCGCCTGAACAAGGTGGTGCTGAGTAGAGCTAGGGGCGATGTGCGCGCACCATGGGCCAGCTCACTCACCACCGCCTTGCTCTGGTGAGTTGCTGGCTGGGCCTGGATGGCTCCCACGCTGGTGTTCTAGCCCAAGTGTGAAGTTTAGATGGGCTTGATTTTTTTTGCTTGAATGCACCTTCTCGGTTGTGCCTTTTTGGTACATTTTCTCGTGTTGCCCTGCAAAACATGTTTATACCAAAACTCGTGGAAAATGTGAGTTATAAAGCCTACTCTTAAGTTTTGGTATTCATATTTGTTTTATTTTGTTTAAATGTTGGCGGTAGAAATATGAGTTAACACTAGTAGGAATATCCACTTCAATGGCAATAAGCTTTCGTCACTGAATGAGCCAAATTCATCATAATTTCAGTTTTATGATGAATTTATGACGAAAATCAGCTCGTCATAGAAGTCACGTCACACTTGAAATTCTATCATGATTTTCGCAGAACGTCATAGAAGTGGCTTGATCTGTGATGAAAACAGAACATCGTAGAACTATTTTGGCATGCGTGGCAAGGGGGCTACCATGCTGGTGGGTGCTTCCATTGGAGATGCTTTCCATGTGTACCTTCTTATTGCACAACTTGGCCATATCTGGTTCTTGCACGTTTTAGGTTCCTACTGGACCACGTGTCGTGTTCCTATTGTTCCACATGTTAGTTTTCTATAGGCACATGTGTCGTGTTGCGGTTGGATCATGTGTCACTTCTTCATTGGACCATGTGGAGTATTTTTATTGGTCCACGTGTCCGTTTCTTATTCAACCATGTGTCACAACACTATCCATCCACGTTTTTCATTTTTATTTGGCCACGTGGCTTGAGGACATCCTTCCACATGTTAGATTTTTAATAGCCCACATGTCGTGCTCTGTCTATTTCACGTGTCATGCACTGGTTCCTCCACATGTCGCATTTTTATTTGATCACGTGGCCTATTTTGGTTCTACCGCGTAGAGTATAATCAATTCATCATAGAAGTAATTTGAGATCATCACTACTGAATAGATTGACTACATAATGATTCAACATGGCAATCAAATAACCACAATTAATATTTCACACGTCAGCAACGAACCACTAATAGAGTATCACAACATCAAACCATCACATGCGTCCACACAACAGACCACAAATGTTCACCGCATCAAGCCATAGGAGTTGAAGACATAGAGTTAATTATCAGGAGAGCTTAAGCGCAAGACTAGCTCACTGAGCCTATTGTACTCCTCCTGTTGCTATTGCTTGAATTCCTCAAGCTCCCTTTCAGCCTTTTCTATCCTCACCTTTAGTTCATTCACTAGTTTGATGAGCTCAGATGTACTTTCCTATTCACCAGCAAGCTGCTCCCAAAGTGTCATCTCCACCGATGTCTCTGCTCTGGTGGAGCTTCTCAGGATACTAGCATTCTTCAAAAAAAGGTTTTTGTTGCTTGCCTAGGAGGGGCGCTTGCCCTAGTAGAGGCAGAGAACCTTGGAAACAACATCATCACTAGTCATTAGTTGCTGCCCATTAGCAACATGTTCTGCTTACATAGCTTCCATAGCTTCCTACGAAATTCAATTAGTAAAACATTAGGTTACAGATAGTGGAAGAGGACTTCAACTAAAAACCCAAGAGATTAATTGATAACAAGTAATGCATAGGACTTCCTTAGACGACTACTGATAGAGATTACATAAGCACAATGCATAGGTCTTTTATAGCCTACTACCGACAGAGATTACATAAGCACAATGTACATGTACCATATTGAATGGTGTAAAATTGCAACTACAAAATTAAATGATGTTGCTACATTAGGCTCCTGCCATGTTTCCTTCTTTTATGGCAATGGGTTTAGTAGATTTCAAGGAAAGCAAATGAAGGTACTTACAACTGCTGCTCTTGCAGCATCGCTCAGGCCCTTTTTCATACTGGTATAGAAGTCCTTGAAGACTTCCACAACATTAACATCTTCGTCAGGTCGACCATGTTGTTCAAGTCCTAGATCATCATGTTGTTCATCAAGTCCTTGATTGTGTTCTGCGGCCTTCCTCTTGTTCTCCTTCTATTCACATTACACGTGAGTTTCTATTTATATATTTACAAAGGCAAGAGTAACCATAAAACACAACCATCACTTACAAATGTTTGCAATTGGACAACATAGGAGCGAGATCCTATAGACTGGTGGTACTTCACTTTTGCACGATTTCACTTGTTCGTCTTAGATGTTTCCTATAGCTTCATTTGTGTTAGACTGCAGCACAAGTAGACCATAGCAAGACTAGATAAGAAATCGATGGGTTCACATAGACCTTGTTCTTAGCACTAGACCAAGTCTCGACAAGTTCACACCACTCTGCATCGCTCATGCACGGGATAGGTGAGGTCGTACGGATCTGATTAGTAGGGATGCCATTGAAGTAGGTTTGCTTCAACCTATAGCGTGCCTGCCATACCCCATACTATAATACATTCTAGCAAGCTTCTTATGTTGGTGGGTGAGCCTTGTCAATGTCCAGCCATGACTGCATGTAGTAGTGTGAATGAAAAGTAAATCTGTTAAAGTTCCTCAAAGCAGAGTTGAATGTCAAGAGAGGATACCTATACATATAGTTAGCCTCTCCACAAAATTCCTATAATGGACGACACCGGAGGGCTTCTTGTAATGTTTCTAATGTGTCAAAATTGGTATTTGATGCATGCCTACTACACTTGCCTCTGAGGCAAACTTGGTAGCTTGCAATGGATCATGTGGCCTTCTGTTCCCCTCAGCAACAGATATGGGCATCCTCAATCCTCCCATTGATTTGCTCATTTTGTCAAGAAAAATTCCATGAGTTTGAGGCCTCAGTTTCCTCGCACTTCTCAGCAATGGTACTACAAAGTTTTCATACATTTAGATTGTTAGAAAAGTAACATGGATATCAAATAGCTAGTGCGAATTTATTGATAGACATCTGTAAGGTAATACCAACCTAGGCAACTTTCATTGTTCTGCGGGTGGGCGGAGATGGGAGTTTGCTTAGAGGGATCCTCTTTGGCATGGCTATCATCATCTAGCCATGGGCAGTCTCTCACATGGCTAGGTAGCTTAGAGGGCTCCTCTTTGGCATGGCTATCATCATCTAGCCTTGGGCAGTCTCTGACAGGGCTAGGTAGCTTAGAGGGCTCGTCTTCGGCATGGCTATCATCATCTAGCTATGAGCACTCTCTCATAGGGCTAGGTAGGGAGCCATCCCGACAAATGTCTCTAGTAAATTCATGAAGTTTGAATTGATCCCTGGGTACAGGTGTCTGTGGTGATGGAGAATTATGTTGACCTACTGCTGATATCTCCACCCTTTTGCCAGCGGCAGCCCTCCGAGTACGAACTCCATGAGCAAACTCTCCTAGTCATGTTGAATTCACTCACTTTGAGTGCCTTTGCCCAGGACTCATGGCAGCAACTGCCTTTTCTCCTACTGGCAGAGCCTCCTCTATGGCTTCTTCGACTCAGACACTAAAATTGGAGACACAAACTTAAGCAGCAAGCATGTACAAATTGCATTGCTATCTAATCAGTAAAGCATTGCATTGCTATGTACCCCCCCCTCTGAACTAAATACAAGATAGAACAAGCACCTCAATTGCTAGGGGTACTGGCTCATCTTCTAAATCTAAATCTGTTTCATCTGTAACATCAAATCCCTCAACTACCTCCCCTAGTTCAGGGATATATTCTAAATCTTCACCGTGTCTACCCTTTGTGCTTTACTTTTTTGGCTTTGGAGACATAGGTTTTGGGCCCACATGTATTCCAAGTTCTTCCATCTTTCTAGATTACAAAGGCATTTATTAACTAAAGCTTCTATGGAATGTCAACACAACAGAGCAATAGTATGCAAATAAGCGCCTAACTAGTACGTAACTACAACTTATACAGAAGTCATTAATCTAATAAAGCACATGTCAGCTACACTCAACTATAGGAAATATGTAACCCCATCGCTATCTACATATCCTTGGTTTGGCCTCTATAGTAGATCACACATCATAAAAGGAATTTGGGTACCTCTTCCTCTGTGTCTGTGTTTAGATATTATCTTGTCATCGTGGTCGCGGAGTTGGTGCGACCGGCATTGACGTGGGGTTAACAGATATGGCTCTAGCTAGGGTTCAGATCTGGTCGGTCATAGCAGGTGCTGAGGTAGGGGATCCGGATCTGGCTTGTACTATTGTTGAGCCTAGGGTTCGGAAATGTATGAGAGAGATTGCGGCTGGATAGTGGAGAGGGAGGCCATGGGACTCAGATTTGGTGCTGGAGGAGAGAGGGTGTGGGTGGAGAATGGAGATGGAGGTAGAGACGGTGACTCTTTGCGCTTTTATGTGGCCATCACATTACCACAAATGCCCTTGTCTAAAATTGATGGCATGGTAAACCTATTTTCTACGCGGAGGGCAAAAGAGAGATCTAATTTTCGGTGTGTGTTGGCGGGACTGCTTGACGTGGTGGAAAATCAAAATTTTGGGGCGTGTTGGCAGGACTGATCGGCGCGGTGCTCAGCAGAGACCAGAATTTATTCCGTATTTTAATAGGAAATGATTATGACAAAATGTTCCTTACCTAATATCTGTCTTTTCATTTTTTCTCTAGTGCACCTGTTTATATATCCGATGAGTTAGTTGTTGTCTTTTTGGTTTTTTCATAATAATATTGTTGGGTCCATAAACCTGGGGTCCCTTAGGGACCGGCTTCTGCACCAAGGCTCGGCCCAAAAGTCTAAAAACAACAGGGCAAGGGGGCAGTCCAGCAACCGACCGGAAGGCTAAGCCCAAGAAGACCAACGCCCGCTCGTCGGCTACTTCGGGCCACCTATCCGACCGGATCGCTCGATTCGGGCTCCAGCCGACCTCCGATCGAAAGGCCTGCCCCCAGCCCTACTTCCGACTCCGACCCCGTGACCGAGGCTCATGGGAACCCTGCTCACCGCTCTTCTCTGACAGGCGCACTCAGAGCCGACTGGAGCCATCTGACCGGGGGCGCCCCGTTCGGTAGGAACCAGAAGACGTGCGGAGAAAGGCAAGGCAAGGCTCACAAGTCAAAACCACTGTACTAGGGACCATACCCTGCATGAAACAGTACTCTACAGCCACCATGACACAAATAGTATTGTAGGCGCCGACATCTCCCCCTACTGTATTGCAGGGGCCGCTAAAACTCCCATACGGTAAGCCCCCCCCGCGTGTCTCTGGACATCGATCGCGGTATGGGAACCAGGATTTGCCGTACTAGGTGAACATAGCGTGACTCCTCACATGCCACTAGGCATCAAATAGTATTTGCAGGTACCGACATCCATCCTTCCTGAAGAAGATAGCACGACGTCCCATGCGCATCTGACATTCTACAGCGACATCAACAGTGTTGGGGGGCGCCTACCATTATCCAATCCTCATCAGCGTGGGCGGCAAGGCTTAAAGACATCTGTACCCTCTCCCTCTCACCTGTAGAGCCATCCCCTTCATCTATAAAAGGGGAAGCGCTCCCTCCAATGAGGGGACCGATTCAAGGAGGCCAGAGTTCCTTAGATCGACATCGACACCTCACAACCGCAGAACCACTAAGTTTCGACTGCAAGCACATGCTCAAACACCTAGCTCATAGCGAAGTTCCTGTCACTCTCGGCCCTTCCGGTCGGAGCTGACCGGACCTCTTGTACACCCCATCTTTCTCCCTCTCATTTGTAACCCCACTACAAACTTTGAGCACCTAGGCTCAGGAATAAAGTCACCGACCGACCTCGACTGGACGTAGGGCACATTTCCCAAACCAGTATAAATCCTATGTCATTGAGTGCTAGGCCACCTCCGATCATAACGTACAGCAAAACTACAAATATTCACTAGTTGGTCATTTTCTGCACTGACAGTTGGCGCCATCCGTGGGGAAGACACTGTACGTTCAACACTTGTTTGGTCATTGGATGGCCCACTTTGCTGCCACCCTCATCTCGGTGGGCTCGGGCGATATGATTCGCTTCAGCTCATTTGAGTTCCCCGCACTCTCACCCACCGAGATGCAGGTTCCACCTGTCTTCATGCCACCCCAGGCCTTCCTCTTCGAAAGCCTAAACTTCGTCGCCGACCGACTTGGCGTACTCCACCTCCGCGAGGAGGCCCACGACCCGGCACCCATCAGAGGGACGTCCTCCATCGACTCCGGGATGCACGACTTCGATGGCACGGCATCTGCGCTTCATTCCGAGCAAACTCTCTGCTCAAGCCCTGCTGTAAGTAATATGCATACTACTACTCGCTCTTTATTTACTATCTCTCACCAATCACCTGGAGGGAATTTACCACCCATGCCACAAACGCCGTACGAGTGGTTCCCCTATGGCCTCGCGTCCCCCATGGACGCATACGCTCGGGGGCTCCAAAGGATGCTGGCACCATCCCCCCTCACATCCGAGTTCATGGGAATGGCAGGCTACGTTCCTGCTATTTCCCACGAACTCCCGGACGGTGAGGGTGAGAGCGATGGTTCCAACATCGGTGACATGGCGCCCCACCACTGTTTGTCCCAGGAGTGTGCTATGGCAGATGCTCTCGGACAACCGCCGATGGGTGCGGAGTCTGCGCAAACTCACACCCCTCCGGACCCGCGTGCAGGGGCCCTCGCGTCTACGCAAGCACACGCTGAGGAATTACGACAATGACAGTAGAACCAGCCACCGCCTGCACTGGTGCCGTTAGTACAGCCTGTTGCGCCCCATGTGCATGGCCTGGCAGGCAGCGCCCGAGGGCACGCCCGACAGGTCCAACACGACATCATGAATGAGGGGAACGATCTCCCTCAATTCGCCTGGGCTGGCCAGAACATCGCCGCTGTGGCAATGCTTCTGCGCGGCGTCCCCGAGCCCGTCGACCCCTAGGAGCAGGCAGTCTACCGAAACCTCTGGGTTCTAGTAGAAGCTACCGCCGTCTAACAGGAGGAAAGCTCCACATCGTGACTCCGACCCACGCCCTCTCTCCCCACCGGGGGACGAGGATGCACCAGACGAATCGCTCCGTTTACTCACCGCCATAGCCGTCAGGCCTGGCTCGGGGTGCAGCGGTTGCGCCATGGTCCAACCTGGCGCCTTGTCTGTGCCAACCGCCGGTACATGAGTGGCCCGATCCGCACTAGGATGCCCACAGCATCATCGACAACTGGCGTCAGTCTCGACGTGATAACAACATCCACCATACGGTAGCAGGTGACATAGACCCCGGCCGAACCATCAAGGGAAGTGGTGAAACGTGCCCCAGGCGCGGCCGCCGACCAGATGATCAGAGCCCTAGCCCTAAGGGCTCGGGGCCACGGGCCTTTAGCCGGCGTATCCGGAGAGCACCGTTCCCGCAGCATTTCTGGCCGCCCAGCAACATCACCAAATACACTGGGGAGACCAACCCAGGCATTTGGCTCGAAGACTTCCGGCTTGCCTATCGGGTCGGAGGAGTGGATGATGACTATTTCATCATCCAATACCTTCCTATTTGCGTGGGGGAACATGTTCGGGAATGGCTCGAATTCCTTCCGCACGACAGCATCCGTGACTGGATGGACCTCAATAGGTTCTTTGTCAGGAATTTCCAGGGGACGTACGTTCACCCGGGAAACTCCTAGGACCTCAAGAGCTGTCACCAGGAGCCCAATGAGTCCCTACGGGATTACACCCGTAGGTTCTCCCAACAATGCAACTCCCTCCCTGATGTCGTCGATGCAGACGTCATTAGCGCGTTCCTCTCCGGGACAAACTGCGAGTCCCTGATCCACAAGCTTGGTTGCTTGAAACCCTGTACCACCCGTGACCAGCTCGATGTCGCCACCAACCATGCCTCCAGTGAGGAGGCGGTCGGAGTGGTCTTTGATGGAGGCCGGGACAAGCTCAAAGCCAAGCGCATGGACCCGGACGAAGGCCCCTCCACACAGAGGGGCAAGAAAAACAAAAAAGGTCAACGCCAGTCGAGCAGCCCCGCGCTGGCCGCCACGGCCGATCACTCGGCCAAGCAACCCCAGCAGGGACTACCTAACCACTTCAACAAGCTCATGGATGGTCCATGCCCCAATGATGCCTACCTCGTCAAACACCTCTACAGGGAGTGTGAGCTCCTCAAATGTTTCCTTCGATAGGCCGGTGGGTCAAAGGAGGGGGACGGCAAGGAGCTGGCAGCCAAGAGGGGGGCGCGGTAGGCAAGAACGGAGACGGCTTCCCCGAACCCGAAGAGTGCATCATGATCTTCGGCGGGTCCAACGCCATCTGGACTAAAATGCCATCATAATGTACGCTACAGGGAGGCATGTGCCGCTGAGACGGCCGTCCCCTCCTTCCTCAGCTGGTCAGAATCCCCGATCACTTTTGATCAGAGGGACCATCCCTCCTACATCACAAGACCAGGACACTACGCGCTCGTCGTCGACCCCTTCATCCGCAAGAAGCGCCTCACCAAGGTGCTGATGGACGGGGGTAGTGGCCTCAACATCCTGTACATCGACAAGCTCGATGCCATGTGCATCCCCCGATCGGAGCTCTACCTGACGGGCTCCCCCTTCCACAGGGTAATCCCGGGAGCATAGGCATACCCGCTCGGACAGATCGATCTGCCCGTCACATTCGGCAGCCGGGCCAACTTCTGCTCGGAGGTCCTCACCTTCAAAGTGGTGGACTTTCCAGGGTCCTACCACGCCATCTTGGGGTGGCCATGCTACTCAAGATTCATGGCAATCCCCAACTACACCTACCTTAAGCTGAAGATGTCGGGACCAAACGGCGTCATCACCGTGAGTAGCGCCTTCTCACATGCCTTCGAGTGCGACCGCGAGCACTACGAGCTCGCCACCGCTGTCGTCAACTCATCCGAGCTCTTGTAGCTTGGGGAGTCATCAACCCCAGTAGTCCTAGACTGCAACAAACTGACCTCCTTGACGGCCTTCCGCCTGCTCAAGGAAACCAAGGCGGTTGGCGTCGACCCCGCCGACCCAACCAAGACGGTACGAATCGAGACCCAGCTCCCGGCCATTAGGAATGTGAGCTCGTCGACTTCCTGCACGACAATCGCGATGTCTTCGCATGGTAGCCTTCTGACATGCCGAGGATACCACAGGAGGTCGCCAAGCATGCACTATGCCTTATCCCGGGCTCAAAGCCCGCCAAGCAACGCCTGCGTCGTTTCAACGACGAGAGGCGTAGGGCCATAGGCGAAGAGATCGCCAAGCTTTTAGCAGCCGGATTCATCAAGGAGGGTTTTCACTCCGACTGGCTCGCCAATCCCATCCTTGTCAGAAAAAAGACCAGGAAATGGAGAATGTGCGTTGATTATACTAGGCTTAACAAGGCGTGTCCAAAGGATCACTTTCCCTTGTCACGCATAGACCAGATAATCAACTCCACTTTGGGTTGCGAAATCCTCTCCTTTCTGGACGCCTACTCAGGCTATCACCAGATCATGATGAAAGAGTCCGATCAACTCGCAACCTCATTCATCACCTCGTATGGTTCATACTGTTATGTAACCATGCCTTTTGGCTTGAAGAACGCTGGCGCCACCTACCAAAGGTGCATGCAGCAATGCTTCGCCGACCAAATCGACCCGCCCGATCAGCCTGATCAGGCCGAACGGCCAAAACCAACAATCGCCATCTATGTTGATGACATAGTGGTCAAAACAGCTTGAGCGTGCGATCTGATCGCAAACTTACCCGCAACGTTCGCGAACCTCCGAAGGTTCAACATCAAGCTGAATCCTGAAAAATGTGTTTTCGGGGTTCCGAAGGGGAAGCTGCTCGAATACATCGTATCCGAGCGCGGCATCGAGGCCAACCCCGAGAAGATTGCAGCCATCTCCAACATGGGTCCCATACGCAACGTCAAGGGTGTGCAGAGGCTCACTGGCTGTCTGGCTACCCTAAGCCGCTTCATTTCCTGACTCGGCAAAAGAGGGATGCCACTCTACAAGCTCCTCAAAAAGACGGACGCCTTCGTCTGGACTGAGGAAGCCTAGCAGGCTCTTGAATGCCTCAAAACGTCCCTGATGTCGGCCCCAATCCTCGTCGCTCTTGAACGGGGAGAACCCCTCCTCCTTTACCGTCGCAGCAAGTAACCATGTGGTGAGCGCCACCTTGGTCGTCGAGAGGGAGGAACCGGGACACCAGCTCAAGGTACAGCGACCCATATACTTCATCGGAGAAGTACTTACCGACCCCAAGGTCCGGTACCCTCAGGTGTAGAAATTCCTATACGCCGTACTAATGGTGACCAGGAAGCTCCTATACTACTTCACCGACCACGAAGTCATAGTCGTCACTTCATACCCGCTCGGTGACATCATCCGCAACCACGACGCTGCGGGACAAATCTCCAAGTGGGCACTTGAGCTCATGGGTCATGACATAAGATATAGCCCCCGCACCGCTATTAAGTCTCAGGCTCTCACGAACTTTGTCGCCGAATGGACGGAGGTCCAGCTGCCGACCCCGGACATCACCCATGAGTACTGGACAATGTACTTTGACGGGTCCGTAATGGTGCTCGGCTCGGGGGCCGGAGTGTTTTTGATCTCCTCAGATGGGAGTAGACTCCGCAATGCCATCCGCCTCCACTTCTCAGCTTCAAACAATGCCATGGAATATGAGGCCCTTATCAATGGGCTCCACATCGCCATCGAGCTCGGAGCTACGTGACTCTATGTCCGTGGCGACTCAGAACTAGTCGTTGATCAGGTCATGAAGGACTCCTCCTACAAAAGCCCCCTCATGATAGCATACTGCCAAGAGGTGCGCAGGCACGAGGACAAATTCCAGGGGATCGAACTACATCACATCCCCCGAAGGGACAACGATGCCGCCGATTTCCTCGCAAAACTGGCCGCTAGGCGGGATCCATCCCTAAGCGGGGTCTTCATCAACGACGTCCACGAGCCATCCATCTGCATCCTGGGAGGTCCAACCCGGACACACCCTGATGCCCCGCCGGCACTCGGGGGCTCTAGCCCCGATGCCCAGCCAGCGCCCGGGGACTTCGACCCCAGTACCTCTGCGTCACCCACGAACGTCGTCGTACTGGCACTTGATCAAACCGACTGACGAGTACCGCTACTCGCCTACCTCCTTGGTGAGGTTCTCCCACCCAAAAGGAATGAAGCTCGACGGATCGCTCGACGCGCAAAGACCTTCGTCGTGCTTGGTAATGAGCTCTACAAACAGAGCCCATTAGGAGTACTCATGAGGTGTATCCCCACCGACCAAGGAAGGCAGCTCCTCCTCGAGGACCATGCCGGCATTTGAGGGCATCACGCGGCCCCAAGGTTGCTGGTTGGAAAAGCCTTCCGTCAAGGTTTTTACTGGCCAACCGTGCTACGAGATGTGGAGGAGGTCGTCCGCAGGTGTGAAGATGCTAGTTCTACACTCGGCAAACCCATTTGCTGGCACAGGAGCTCCAAACCATCCCCATCACCTGGCCATTCACGGTCTGGGGCCTCGACATGGTAGGACCCCTCAAAAAGGCCCCAGGCGGTTTCACTCACCTACTCGTAGCAGTCGACAAATTCACCAAGTGGATAGAGGCCAAACCCATCACCAACATCCGGTCGGAGGAGGCAATCAAATTCTTCCTTGACATCATCTACCTGTTCGGTGTTCCTAACTGTATCATCACTGACCACGGGACTAACTTCACTGGAAAAAAGTTCCTAGACTTCAGCGATGGATACGGTATTAGGATCGACTGGGCTTTGGTTGGACATCCATGAACTAACAGTCAGGTCGAACGTGCCAATGGCATGGTCCTCCAAGGACTTAAGTCACGCATCTTCAACCAACTCAATAAGTATGCTGGGCATTGGGTAGCAGAGGTTCCAGTGATCCTCTGGAGCCTAAGAACGACCCCAAACTGATCCACAGGATTCACACCCTTCTTCCTGGCCTACGGGGCTGAGGCAGTGTTGCCCTCTGACCTCGACCATGGCGCACCAAGAGTGAAGGCTTTCAACCGTGACCGAGCCATGGAGGCTCAACAAGATGCGGTCGACCTACTCGAAGAGGCCCACGAAATGACCGTCATCCGCTCCGCTCGCTACCAACAAATCCTCCACAGGTACCACGAAAGAAAGATCAGGAGAAGGATACTCGAAGTCGGCGATCTCGTGCTCCAGAGGACCCAATCAATGAAGGAAAAGCACAAGCTCTCTCCACCATGGGAAGGGCCCTATATGGTGATCGAAGTAATCCGACCAGGCACCTACCAACTAGAGGACAACAATGGCAATGCTCTCACCAACACTTGGAACATTGAACAGCTACGTCGTTTTCCCCCTAAATATGGTCTAAACCACTTTTTAGTTAAAACATGCTCCCGTAAGAGCACCCCTACCCAAAACACTTTTAGGCCGGGTCGCTCGGGGGCTCCATAAGGGTGCAATATTGTATATTTACCTCTTTTTTCTTTTTGTCATCACATAATAAACAACTTTACCCCCAAATGGAAACACATTCCATGTCCTTGATTACCCTACATAACTCTGTTCTTACTCCCAACCGAACGCACCCCGCCTTTCCCTACGGACGTGAGCGGTCGAGCCCCGCGGGCCATGCCCCGGACTCCCAAGGTTGCACTCTATGGGACAAATGGGCAGGTACAAGAGAGAAGGGATAAGAATGAAGGTTATGCTAGGATATAAATAGGGAAAGGATATCGTGGTTCCACCGCAAGGACAATACTGATGTATTCATTACAAAAAACTATTCACACAGGGACTCACCAACCTAACCGTTACATTCTCTACTACTGCAAATACCATTGCGACCGCTAGGGATCCGCTCGGTTCCGCTCCCTCAGCTTCGGCAAGCACAAACAGATACCTCATGGGCGTCGCACCCATAGATGCTCAGTAGAAGAACATGGAGCTCCTGACCTTCTCATACACATAAGGCAGCTACCTAGGTAAGGAAGCGAAGGGGCGCCCCATGTAGGCCATGCTGACTCCATCACAAATGACAAGCACGGGTCCCGGTCGGACATTTCCGACTAAAGCTTTCCAGAACCCTGTCCCTTAGGCCATCAAGGTCCCGGTCGGACTTTTCCGACTAAGGCTCTCCGAGCCCCGTCACTCTAGTTGTCAAGGTAAGTACTATCAAACCCCCTCTATTTCATTATAATCATTTCATACATCTGTACGCGCATTTCATTCCATACGCCCGCACCTCCCGAACGATTCGGGCCTTGAATCGCCTGGGGGCTCAGGAACTAAGCATCTCAAGTGCAGCAAAATGCACCAGAACGCTCTGTGTTGCACCACGAAGCGGCGGTTGCCTCATTCGACATGAGCAAACAACAGAGCCAGGGGAGAAAACCGTAGATGAGCACCGTGCGGCCTTCGCCTAGTCTGGCAAACTGGGTCATCTCAACCTTCTCGTTCGATCCTGAACCTCTCGCTAAGCCCATAGAATCTCCATCGAGGGGAGGCCATTAGGCCACCCGGGTTGGTCTCCGGAATGACCTAGGCATCTGCTAGGTTGCAGGTAAAGGAGTAGTGGAATGCCACAAGAGGGCTATGCCGACCCCGTCACGAACGACGGACCCAGATTCTGCTCGATCACACCCGTTAGCGAGCTCACCGAGCTAGTCTTCGAGCCCGAGCGATCAGGACAAGCGACGAAACTAAGCCCCTCCAATTGTGAGGAACTGGATCGGGTAGCACAAAACAACTCACATCGACCCCCACGGAGGCTCGACAAGGCTCGGGGGCTCAAATGCCAAAAACCTTGGGACCGCGACTTCGAACTCGCGTCGACAAGATCTATGACATTCGGCTACGTCTTGGGACCACGACTCTGAACTCGCGTAACAACTTCAATTCCAACTGCACTACAAAAAAAATCCGAGGACCGCGACTCCAAACTCATGTAACAGCTTCACTTCCGACAAAAACCCTGGGACCGCGACCCCGAACTCACGTCGACAGGATCTATGACATCCGGCTATAGCCTAGGACCACGACTCCAAACTCGCATAACGGCTTCACTTCTGACTACACTCCAAGAAACCCTGGCCAGGGACCACAACTCTGAACTCGCATAAAAACTAACTGAACAAACTACCTCGGCTACCCAGGCCACACCAACATCAGGACCCACGGGCTCTGTCTCGTCCGTCTCCGGAACTAACCATTTCAAAACCACGGAGCACACCGATGCAAGGGTCTGTCCAAACTAACTTCCTCACCTGATCCATGGCACACAACGACACTAGGATCAGTAAGTTCTATTTCAATCTGATCTTCGCACCTAAAAACGCCTCGACTACACAATGTCACCTTGGTTGACAAAATTCTATCTCAGACTAAAAACACGCACACACCCGCTAAAAACAAACCCCTAGACAGTTCTGCCCGAACCGCTCGGGAGCTCAGGGGCTACACCCGTCGACAAAACAAAAATCCAACGGACGATTCTACCTGAATCGCCCAGGGGCTCCTGTCGGGTCCATAAACCAGGGGTCCCTCGGGGACCGACTTCTGCGCCAAGGCTCGGCCCCAAAGTCTAAAAACAACAGGGTAAGGGGGCGGTCCAGCAACTGACCGAAAGGCCAGGACCAAGAAGAGCAACGCCCGCTCGTCGGCTACTTCGGCCCACCTATCCGACCGGATCACTCGATTTGGGCTCCAGCCGGCCTTTGATCAGAAGGCCTGCCCCCAGCCCTACTTCCAACTCTGACCCCGCGACTGGGGCTCATGGGAACCCTGCTCACCGCTCTTCTCTGACCGGCACACTCAGAGCCGACTAGAGCCATCCGACCGGGGGCGCCCCGTTCGGTAGGAACCAGAAGATGTGCGGTGAAAGGCAAGGCAAGGCTCACAAGTCAAACCACTATACTAGGGACCATACCCTACACGAAATAGTACTCTGTAGCCACCATGACACAAACAGAATTGTAGGCGCTGACATCTCCCCCTATAGTATTGTAGGGGCCGCTAAAACTCCCATACGGTAAGCCCCCCGCGTGTCTCTAGACATCGATCGTGGTATGGGCACCAGGATTTGCCGTACCGGGTGAACATAGTGTGACTCCTCACATGCCACTAGGCATCAAATAGTATTTGTAGCTATCGGCATCCATCCTTCCTGAAGAAGATAGCACGACCTATCGTGCGCATCTGACATTCTACAGCGACATCAACAGTGTTGGGGGCACCTACCATTATCCAATCCTCATCAGCGTGGGCGACAAGGCTTAAAGACATCTGTACCCTCTCCCTCTCACCTGTAGAGCCATCCCCTTCATCTAAAAAAGGGGATGCGCTCCCTCCAACAAGGGGACCGATTCAAGGAGGCCAGAGTTCCTTAGATCGACATCGACACCTCACAACCACAGAACCACCAAGTTCTGACCGCAAGCACACGCTCGAACACCTAGCTCGTAGCAAAGTTCCTATCACTCTTGGCCCTTCCGGTCGGAGCCGACCAGACCTCTTGTACACCCCATCTTTCTCCCTCTCATTTGTAACCCCACTGCAAACTTCGAGCACCTGGGCTCAGGAATAAAGTCACCGACCGACTCCGACTGGACGTAGGGCACGTTGCCCGAACCAGTATAAATCCTATGTCATTGAGTGCTAGGCCACCTCCGATCACAACGTACAGCAAAACTACAAAAATTCACTAGTTGGTCACTTTCTGCATCGACAAATATAAATAAACATAAAACTAAAAGAGGATGATAATAAATAAATAATTAAAAGATGCATGAATTTGACACCTAAAAATTACCATAAAAAACCTACTAGCTATAGCTTGTTGTGCTACATGTGTCGATTATTATTTTTATGTGTGTGACTACATCTGTGGTTGTTTGAGCTAAGACCTATAATTTGAAAGCAAGGGGAAGGCAGGCCTAGCGATGGAAAACCCTCCATAAATAACTAAATGGGTTATTGGATTTCTCAACCTAGAAAAAGTTATGGATTTTAAGGGGATTTGAGTTTCCAGATAATGAGAAAAAGCATCCTCCTCCTCGCTAGTGCTCTGGCGATTAGCTGACTCGCCAGACTCATCGCTGGATGACTCGTAGTACTTCAGATCCTCCTCCTCCTCATTGGAGTCACAGTCGGTGTTGTACATGCCATCGCTCAAGTACGTTCCCATTGCTCATCGCCGTTACTACTCGAATCGCCAGTGAAGTAGTTGAGGGGTTGACGCGTTTTCCTGCTCTGATAACAAGAAAGTCTGTGGTTTTGTGTATTTAATGCGTCAGACTTTCTTGTAATCAGAGAAGAAAAATGCGCCAACCCCTCGACTACTACTCTAACTGCTCGTATTCTGAATCTATTTTATTAGTAATTAGTAATGCTACAGGGACTCACGTCTTCTAATGTTTGTTAGCATCTACGTCCATTATAAATATCCTTCCTGGTCTCTTTTACTTGTCACTTGCAAGTTGTTAGCCAAGGCAAGAAGGCAGTGTTACAACTTCATTAGCAGCTTTTGCCCATAGAACAGCAGTGATCATCCTTGTTGAGGTGAGTTTTAGTTTCTTTGTCATTTTATTCTAGTCAGGATCTCAATCAAGGCTAAGATATGGCCTAGCCAATATTTTGTTGCTTTGTGCTGGTTCTTGCTTGTTCAAGGTGTAGTGTTTCATATGTGGTTTTTTCTAATGATTTCCTTGTGTTTTTTGTTCTGTATGTATACAGAGAGATGTCGTCATACCACAACACCCATGTTTACTCCATCAGCAAGCTTGCGCTTTGGCAGCTAGGAGTGTTGCCAGGTATCGTACAAGGGGTGCTTGTTGCTTGGGGACGTCATGTTCATCAACAACCCCGATGGATTGTTGTTGAAGCTACAGTTCATTATATGCTTGGTAAAGATTGCTTTGGTATAGTTGTCGAAGACTATGATAGTGGAGAGATTTTTGTCCATGTTAGGAATTTCGAGCAAATGAAAAGACTTGGTAGTGTTACTGTGTTTATGGGAAGAGACTATGTCATCTTCACTCATGTTGATCGACTGAATGAAATTTGTCAACCATCTGACATGAGTCCCCTTGGTAGGATGAGTTATTTTAGACATTAGAGATTAGAGAAAAACTACATAATGTACTTTTCTCTATAATATAGTGAAGTTTTTATGTTGGTCCAACTATATTTATCTTCCTTTATTTCTTTCATACTTCATATACTTTGGTTGATTCTTATTACATTGAGTTTTTTTATTTTGCCAAATTTGACAATCTGACTCGTCGATTTGGGATGGAGGGAGTAGTTGAATTCAGATTTGGGCTGATCGCAACCGTCAAAGGATGGATGCACAACTGTTGAAATGTTTCTACACCCTATAGATAGAACGATCCTTTAAAATTTTCACTAGCCAAACACTAGTGGAGTGATAAGGTTTATCACAGAAGGTCTGGTGGTTTGAAATCATGACTACCTAGTGTTTACACCAGAATTTGGAAGAAGGATTTTAGGAACTCGTAGGCTTCTAGAATTATGCCAATCAAGGAGTCGATGGAGTAAAGATTGATATCTGCTGGATCAAATGTGATACTGGATCGATTCTTTTCGAATGACGTCAGCAGATAACGATGACAGGATATGATTGGCATCGAGAAGATACATGTCAGACTCTACAAAAGGGGAAAGATTAAAGTCCAAGTTATCTTAAGATAGGAATATTTCCTTCATACCAAAGATTGTATTAAGTCATACTCGAGTAGGGTTCGTTTTAGGCTCTGGGTATAAATACCAAACCCCAGCTATTGTAAAGGACATCAACCAATCAAATACAAGTTAATTACTTTTTTGGCTCCGACCACCCCTTAGGAGTAGGAGTAGAGTAGATCTCGGTGAGTTCTTCAGCAAGTACGGCTACATCGATCCGGTCAACCTCCACTGCTTGTCTGTAAGTACCATCATTGTTTATACCTCTATTCGTATGGCTGCATCGATCCGGTCGCCCCCCACTATGACTCTGGTGTAGGCTAGTTATCGACTCTTGTCTAATTCAAGTACGGCCTGTGTGATTCTGCCTCACACCCCACTGCTTGAATTAGATCAAGGTCAAGTTATCGGCTCTACCTTAGTATGGCAGTCTTTGGTAGATTCATTAAGTTACCGACATTGCTTATTGCTTTCATTGTTTATCTAATTACAGCAATATCACTCTGCCCGATTGAGATTGATCTGGATCGGCCTTATATCTTGTTTAACTCATTGTTTGCTAATCTAAAACTGATCTAATCTACATCTTAAACGATGAGTTATGTTTTTATCAGCTATTTTGCGTCAATCTTAATCGTGCATAGCGTGCGGTTAAGGCATGTTCGATCTTGAGTAGATCTATTAGTTAATGAAAACCATTCCATGGCTCATCATCACGGCCTGTGGGATTCTGCCTCTCACCCCACTATTGGCACCATGGAGTGGAGATCGTTGGTTGGTAGACCCATTCCTGAGGAGGCATTACTTTAACTGTGCGCTATGCCTGAATCAGTTGTTTAGCCGATATCGAATGCTTTCACGAACTATTCACATTACGAGATCATTGAAGTAGAGATAAGTTGAAAGATATGTTAGCCCCATGATCTTGTTATTGTATTATGGCCTGCATGATTCTGCCTCATGCCCCATTGATATTAGTAATGAGTTAGGGTCGTCAAGTCTATTGTTGTTTCTACGGCCTGCATGATTCTGCCTCATGCCCCACTGGTCATGGCAATAGATGAGATCTAACATGTTCATTAGATTTATCTTTATTAAATGGTTAAGTGATGTTGAATTGTTTCTTTATATAAAGAGGAGTTCGATTACTAATAATCATTGGCTTAGTACAAACCGATCACTGTTGATATCTTATTGCTATTGATTAATATTTGCTTAAATAACATTTATCCTGAATGACAACCGATTCCTCTTATACAACCCAATGAGCTTTAACCGATTCAATCTTGCGAATATGCTGGGATCGACTATTTAGTCGATCTCCTCTCATATCGGCTCTCAGAGCCGCACATTCGGGACTGTCTGGTAAAACCGGCACGTTCCGCCCTTAATTACTAATGAGCTTTCTCTCCTTGTCAATTACAGGGTCAAATTGACTGGCATGTCTCGTGAGGATTGCGTAGGATCGACCACCCTTGCGCTGAAGCTAGGTGGATCTGCTCCATCAAGCGGACCTTTCTGGCTTGCTGCGTGTGACCTCGGCACAGAGACAAAAATTTTGTGTCGACACATGTTTCTAGCACGCCCGGTGGGACACCACAATCATCATGGCGGTTCACAACAACGATAGCATCCTTATGGTACATTATGAAGACCTGCCTGATGAAGATAAGGATACCATCAACAAAGCTACGGAAGAATTTCAGAAGAAGTGTTTGTTGTCCTACACAAAAACATGTGACAACACAATTATTCAGAAATTTCTACTACCAAGAGTTCTACTACATGGGCAGACAGATACTGTCAAAGCTGAAGACAGGCGTTTCTTTATGGAGGCCATAAACAAGTCTATTCGTGATGCCATATCAAGCCGCAATGAAGCTTTTGTTGACGCATTTCACAATGCCATGAAATAGGCGATTCATGGAATTCTAGTTGGTCAGGTTGGATCGACTTGTTATAATATTCTAGATCTATCGACTCAAGGAACTAATCAAGTCGGTACCAGCCATCAAGAAGCAGCACCAGCTGGTAATGGTGACATCCAAACACTTCAAGGTTCATCTGAACAAACTCCGGGTACTGCTAATAATCAGATATAGTACAATCCTAGACCGTCAGTACAGCATGTGTAGCAGCTGGCGGGGCAAAGTCAAAACCAGATGATCAATTTTGGTACATCAGGCCACATACCGTCGTCGGCTCAGAAGATAACACCATCAATTCAAAGGATCCGTAGAGATATAGATCCTTATGTCTTTAAGCAGCAAGCCAGCAAAGGACCCAATAGATTGAGATTCCACAAGGCTATCACTATGGCACGGATTATAACACCCTCCACATGATACCAAATCTAGGATGTCAAGGCACGCAGGATTTCAATCAACAGATGGGTCAGCAAGTACCAAGAAATCCAAACCCGCAGGCTGACGAGTTGCTGCTCAAGGTGACTGAGATGATGAAGAATCAGTTCGGTCTGAAGACAAAAGGAATGACTTTTTTGTACAAATGCCCATATCCAGAATGGTATGATTTGGTCGCTCTTCCTGCAAATTACAGGCTCCCAGAGTTCGCCAAGTTCACTAGTCAAGACGGTACAAGCACAATAGAACATGTCAGTCTGTATCTTACACAATTGGGCGAAGCATCAGTTGAAGATGCCCATCGAGTTCATTTCTTCTCCTTGTCCCTATCAGGGCCGGCCTTCACTTGGTTCTTATCATTACCAGTCAACTCCATTGCCAATTGGGCCAACCTAGAGAAGAAGTTTCATACATATTTTTACACTAGGACTGGAGAGAAGAAAATAACTGATTTGACAACCATGAGACAGAGGACTAATGAATCAGGCACTGAGTTTCTTCAGAGATTCCGAGAGACTAAGAATCTGTGTTTCTCATTGAGATTGGCTGATGATCAGCTAGCTGCTTTAGCCGTCCAAGGAATGCAGCCAATGTGGAAAGAAAAGCTGCTAGGACAAGAGTTTGACAACTTGGGACAATTGGCTCAATGGGTAGGAGCGCTCAATAGCCAATTCCAGAGTATGCACAGAGATACCCGATTCTAGAAGAGCATCACAGTAGCCAAAGCTTATGATCCATACTCAATTGAAGATAGCTATGAAGATGAAGAAGAGGAGGTTGCTGTACCTGAATGGAATTGGGGCAAGAAGATAGTAATGGTGCCAAATCCTTGGGGAGGAGGAGTTAAGGAGAGCTATGACTTTGATGTCATGAAATTGGACAAGCTTTTTGACTTCTTACTTGAGAAGGGCCATATCAAATTGCTGGACAATCATGTTATATTGCCCCCTGAACAGTTGAAGAATAAGAAGTTCTACAAGTTTCATAATGCTACTTCTCATTCCACCAATGAATGTAGAATTTTTCGATAGCACATACAGAGAGCTATTCAGCAAGGGAGGCTCAAGTTCAATACGCCTCGGAAGATGAAAGTTGATGATAATCCTTTCCTAGGAGATCAAAATATGGTTGATGTTGGGCTATTCAAAGGAAAAACTAAGGTTTTAACATCAGCTAAATCAAGAGAAGCAGGAATAGTTGATCCCAAGATGCAAATATCGGCTGATCAATGCAGAGAGATTAGACGACATTGTGATCAGCAGAAGAGCCGATATGAATAAGGGGAAACATCGAAGAGTGGAGCGACGAAGCCACAAGTTACATCTCGGATCCTGTTGAATAAGTGGCAGTGGCAGAAGGAAAAGGATTATCAACGATGGTTAGAGGATCAAGAATATCAGCGTCAACTAGAAGAAGAAAGGTATGAAAGGAGGCAAGCCGAATCGCACTGGAATTGTCCTTTCTTCAGATACTGCTGGAATGAAGATTTGAAATTGCCTACCAGACATGACTGTCCAGAATGCAGCAATTAGTATTGGGGATTTAGGCAATCTCAAATCAACCGCCGGTCTATCCATGTCCAGGACTCACATCATCATAATAACATGGATCGGTGCTCAAAAAATAAAAGTATTCATGATCGGCTAGGAAAAGAGTTGTTAACCAAGACTAGGCTGATCATGAAGAAGGAAGCAACAAGAAAGAATACATTTGGTAGGAAAGCCAATGGTGCCCCAGAGGACTAACAAGGAGCCAGAAGAGAAGGGTGCAGCGCCTAAAGAATAAAGAGATGGAACAGGCTCAGGCATCCGGTAAAACTCTAGTATGGCGTGCTAAACAAACAACCGATAGAAAACAACCATCGGCTAATATCCAAATGGCTTTTCTGCTGCCATCGGAATTTAGAGCTCTGGCAGATTAGGAAGTTTACTCAAACTTTGATGAATCAGAGTATGAAGAGATGGTTGCCAAGTTAACTATTGTGTAGCAAGTGATATTTGATAAGCCAGTCAAGCATCGGCACTTGAAGGCTTTATACATGAAAGGTTTTATTGACGGGAAGCCGATGAACAAAATATTAGTGGACGGAGGTGCTTCTTTCAATCTTATGCCTTACACCACTTTCTGTAAGCTTGGCAAGGGACCAGGAGATTTGCTTGAAACCGACATGATGCTTAGAGACTTCGAAGGAAATACATCCAAGACCCGGGGGGCAATAAACGTCGAGTTGACAATCGGGAATAAAACTCTGCTCACCACATTCTTTGTCATCGATGGAAAAGGCTCATACAGTTTACTCCTCGGTCGTGACTGGATTCACGCAAACTGTTGTTTGCCATAGACCATGCATCAGTGTTTGATTCAATGACATGGAGATGATGTTGAGGTGGTTCGCGCTGATGAGTCTGTACGTATTGCGACAGCTGATCCAGTCTTTTGGGAACTAGGAGATTTTGAATGTTTCCCTGGCAAGACATGGGAAGGAGGCTTTATTAAAATCAGCAATAAAAGCCAACAGCCGATGCAGGCGATCGGCTCTGAGAGTTTGTTTTAGTAGAAAAGTCACAGCTTCACATTGGCCGTTGGATCAAAGGAAAAATGAGTATTAAGTCTTGGAGATGGGTTTAGGCCGACGTATGTGAAGGCTGAGTTAAAGTGTGAGTGCGATTCAGAGTTAATGGATTTTTTTAAAAAAGAAGTTCTGTTTCGCTTAATAGGACACTTGACCTGGGATGATTACTCGTCTGACATTTTATATTGAAAGTTCTGAGGGGCGTTGTCCTAGCATCTGATCAACACTTGGTAGCCAATTCATTCTTGGCTCTAATAGCCGATACCAGGAGGGTATCGCCTCTAGTTCAGTAAACATCTTCAAAGACAGTAATAGCCGATACAATATGTATCGCCTATAGAGCAAAAAACAAAAAGAGCAAGAAACATTCACAATCGTACATGAAGGCATTGCATTGAAACACAATCATAAAAGAACAGGAGTCTTCATTCATTGATTTATCCTAAATACAAACTAATCGAAGACCTTGTTCACCACATCCTGAGCGGATGTGATGTCTACTACGGCCTCCGCTACCATGGTGAATTCTTCAAGCAGGTCCTCATGCTCCTTAGGGCTGACCACCCATTGGGAAACCTGTTTCCATGGCGTGAAGCTCATACCCAGTTCGGACTTGTGCCGTGGTCAGCGCCACCGCCGCACCATGACGAACGCCATGGAGGGTGATCTCCCGAACGCAGACCGGGACGTCTTGGAGATGAGCGTCGATGGAGGAACCCTAGGCATTGAGAGCGTCTATGGCCACGTTCACCACTAGTTAGAGAGATTCCAACTATGATGTCAGGGCTAACAATCATGAGAATAAGAAGATGGTCAAGATGAAGATAATGGAAGTCAGAGTAAAAAGCCTTCATGGGATTCATCTTACCCACCACCATGGCATCGGATTTGGCCAGTCGCGCTCGGATGGCGCTGGCCTCCTCCTCAGCTGTGTGAAGGGTGACCTGGGAAACCCTGAGGCGAATCTCCAGTTGGCCATTCTCCCAAGTCACCTCGGAGTAATGGTTTTGAGCCATCCTCCACTCATGAAGATAGCGCCGGGCGTCGTCGCCGTTGTAGGAATCGGAAGAATCCGACAACGAGGCCAGCACAGAAGATGCGGCATCAGAGGGCCCACTAGCCCTGGGAAGAGGACGGAGACTATCATTCACAAAAAACCTATAGGCGGATCAGAACTGTTCATCATCATGAACAAGAAATGTCAATCTCACCTCATGCGCCGGAGGCACTGATTCATCGGCATATTCTGTTTTGGGATTTTCTCCGCCGCGCGCTTGCCTCGGTTATCTTCGCCGACCATGAAGAATGATTGGATCTAACTGCTATAGGGGTTCGGCAGGCGGAGAAGAGCAAAGGAACAGTTGCGGATGGAGATGTGTTCGAGGCAAAAGACATCGGCTGGTATTTGAAGACATGAAGCGAAGGGACGGACGCCTTGGGACGCGCAAAAGACAACCACAATTAATAGGAGGTGAAGGGCCGCTTCACCAGTGTCGAAGAAAATACGGCACCAGATGACTGAGGATAGAAGATCGAGGGGCTCCCTTAATGAAGGCCATGTTTTTAGACTTGAGTGGGATTAAGATCGGAAGTCTGGAATCGGCTATTCTCAAAGGATCGGCTCTTTAGCCAAAGCGGACGTGCTCAGTCGACTATAGTGGTTCTTTAAACCTCTTGCCTGTTCAAGTGCCCCTTGGCTGAAAAGGGAGACGAGACTCTAAGGAGGGCTGAGAATAGGTCGCCCTTGGTGACATAGAGCGAAGGAGCTAATGTGATCGCCTTATGAACTTGTGCATGGACACAGCGCAGTCTTTCTTTGGGAAGTTCAAACTGGATCAAGGCGTGTCACGTCGCAAAAGGATTTATCAAGCCGAAGTCTACCAGAATTTTGTGATGGATGACTTTAAAGACTTGGGTTGCCTTCGGCTGCATGCTCTTGAAAAATATTGAAGCCAATAAACTAAAGATTGCAAGATATTACGATTAAGAGGTCAGGGTTAAGCAATTTTCTAAAGGAGACTTAGTCTGGAAAGTAAAATTGCCGATCGGGTCAGGGAACAGCAGGTTCGGCGAAAGGTCACCCAACTAGGAAAGACCTTATCGGATCAAATATGCGCTTGGCAATACTTGTATTTTGGAGGTACTAAGAAGACAAGGAGAATTCGGCAGAGCAGTCAAACGGGGAATATTTGAAGGAGTATTACCCTAGCATTTGGATTGATACTTAACAACCAATTTGCTCGGTCATTAGCTCTAATGGCCGATACCGAGAGGGTATCGTCGCTAGCACAAAAGTAGACCCGAAGGGGTGAAAGCCGGTACAATGCGTATCGATTATACAGATAGAGCGATACGTATGGTATGAAGCACAAAAACAAAAGGGAAATCACTCAAGACAAAGATTTTTTTTTGCTAAATGTCGCCTGTTACAAGTCATGGGCCAGAAAACACTTTGCCTACTATGTCATCGGCCAGGGTGTTGAAGGCCATGGAATTGGCGGCGCTAAGAAAATCCTCAACCAAGTGCTCATGATCCTTAGGGTGCACCATGTCTAGAAAACCATGAGGAAGAAGCCGAAGATTGTAGCCAGAATGGGCTTGTGCAGCAGCCAACGCCATGGTGGCACCATGGCGAACACCATGAAGAGCAACCTCCCTAACATGGTTCTGGATGTCATGCAAACAAACCACTAGAACGGCGCCCCTGGCATTGACGAATCCCACCGTGTGGTTTGCAGCTGATCGGAGGCTCTCTAGTTGAGCAGACAGATCTAAAATGGTTCAAAAAGGAAATGATCAGAGTCCTAAAGATGAAATAAAGAAGAAGCAAAGGTTATGATGTCTCACCTGCGATTCTGGCCTCAGCTTTAGCCAATTTATCCCCCACAGAATTAGCCATAGGAGGCGATCGACATTGAGCCATGGCTAGGGACGATTCTGCAAGAGAGAGACATTCGGAAAGACCCTGGCCATGATGGTCAATGGCGGCAAGAAGGCCATCATTGTCGATCCGCCTCCTCTGATAGCAGGGGAGCGGGTGATGAGTTGGTGCTGCAGGGAACCCCAAAGGCTGAACAGGGTCAGCCCTCTGCTCTAGAGTGGTAGGAGCATCCTAGGTTGTACCTTCTTGATGGTGAAGACGCTGGCGCGATGATGCAGATCCGGTGAAGACCTCCTCAATGGACCTCTTGCTGTTCTCCATAGTATCAGATCTACGGAAAAGGCAAGGGCTATACTAAGGACATAGAAGGTTTGAGACGAAGCGAGTTGTTCTTCGGTCCACAGCCGTGGCCCGTATATATAGCCCGGAAAGGCAAAATCAGTTTCACAGGAGATATGAAATTAAAATTAGAAACAGAAACAGATCGGCACTCCAGGAATTCAGGGGACGGATAATGGAAGGGTAACAAATTTGAACTTATCGTTTCCCCAAATTACGAAGCATCGTGAGACGATACAAAGAATCTACATTGACTAGAGATCTACCCACCAAGGCTTCTTTGGATTGAAGGGAGTCTAGATCCCCATAAGGCCGAGGGTCATCGTGAACCAAGTCATGTCGGCCCATTGATAAGATTGTGCAAGAGAAAGGGAAGAGCCGCCTGCCTAACAGATACCCAGCTAATTCCTCGGTGACTGGGAGACCGCTGGAAAGAAGCTTGTGGCTTTCCTGATAGGCATTTGATGGAACAAACAAGGGGAAGGTGTCCACATATTCTAGCCTTCACAAAACACTAAAACAGCTTTGTGAGCATGGAGAAAAGACTCAGGTGATATAACAAGAATTCTTCTAACCGCGATGGCTGGTCTTCTTGCTCAACGAAGCACTAGAATAAGTGACACAATCACCCCATGCACAAGAATTCTTCTAACCGCTCGAGATTATAATAACAAAAGGATAGACCACGAAAGGTCCAGCGGAGTCGCGAGCACTCGAAAAGACGGATGGAACTCGCTAGGGTCGGATGAGCGTTTTATAGCCGGCCTGGGAAGATGAATCCAAACGCCCGTGAAACAATGATGCTCTTGTAAAAAGTTTTGAGGCATAGGCTCGTGAATGGACACAAGCGGCGACAAATGGTGGACCCCAGATCGAGGTTCTCTACCCATGATTGTGGACCAATCAGGGATGCAGACATGATAATTTTGGAATAAAATTACCTTTATCCCAAAATTGGGGGCATGTGTTTACACCAGAATTTGGAAGAAGGATTTCAGGAACTCGTAGGCTTCCAGAATTATGCCAATCAAGGAGTCAATGGAGTAAAGATTGATATCTACTGGATCAAATGTGACACTGGATTGATTCTTTCCTAATGATGTCAGCAGATAACGGTGACATGATATGATTGGCATCGAGAAGATACATGTCAGACTCTATAAAAGGGGAAAGATTAGAGTCCAAGTTATCTTAAGATAGGAATATTTCCTTTGTACCAAAGATTGTATTAAGTCGTACTCGAGTAGGGTTCGTTTTAGGCTCTGGGTATAAATACCAAACCCCGGCTATTGTAAAGGACATCAACTAATCAAATACAAGTCAATTACTTTTTTCGGCTCTGGCCACCCCTTAGGAGTAGGAGTAGACTAGATCTCAGCGAGTTCTTTAGCAAGTATGGCTGCATCGATCCGGTCGACCTCCACTACTTGTCTATAAGTACCGTCATGGTTTATACCTCTGTTCGTATGGCTACATCGATCCGGTCGACCCCCACTGCGACTCTAGTATAGGCTAGTTATCGACTCTTGTCTAATTCAAGTATGGCCTGTGTGATTCTGCTTCACACCCCACTGCTTGAATTAGATCAAGGTCATGTTATCGGCTCTACCTTAGTATGGGAGTCTTTGGTAGATTTATTAAGTTACCGATATTGCTTATTGCTTTCATTGTTTATCTAATTACAGCAATATCACTCTGCTCGATTGAGATTGATCTAGATTGGCCTTATATCTTGTTTAACTCATCGTTTGCTAATCTAAAACTGATCTAATCTACATCTTAAACGATGAGTTATGTTTTTATCAGCTGTTTTGCGTCAATCTTAATCGTGCATAGCGTGCGGTTAAGGCATGTTCGATCTTGAGTAGATCTATTAGTTAATGAAAACCGTTCCATGGCCCATCATCATGGCCTGTGGGATTCTGCCTCTCACCCCACTATTGGCACCATGGAGTGGGGATCGTTGGTTGGTAGACCTGTTCCTGAGGAGGCATGACCTTAACTGTGCGCTATGCCTGAATTGGCTGTTTAGCCGATATCGAATGCTTTTATGAAATGTTCACATTACGAGATCATTGAAGTAGAGATAAGTTAAAAGATATGTTGGCCCCATGATCTTGTTATTGTATTATGGCCTGCATGATTCTGCCTCATGCCCCACTGATATTAGTAATGAGTTAGGGTCGTCGAGTCTATTGTTGTTTCTACGGCCTGCATGATTCTGCCTCATGCCCCACTGGTCATGGTGATAGATGAGATCTAACATGTTCATTAGATTTATCTTTATTAAATGGTTAAGTGATGTTGAATTATTTCTTTATATAAAGAGGAGTTTGGTTACTAATAATCATTGGCTCAGTACAAACCGATCACTATTGATATCTTATTGCTATTGATTAATATTTGCTTAAATAACATTTATCCTGAATGACAACCGATTCTTCTTATACAACCCCATGAGCTTTAACCGA
Organism: Miscanthus floridulus; assembly: GCF_019320115.1. Classification (NCBI taxonomy): domain Eukaryota; kingdom Viridiplantae; phylum Streptophyta; class Magnoliopsida; order Poales; family Poaceae; genus Miscanthus; species Miscanthus floridulus. The sequence continues at coordinate 59,834,850 of NC_089596.1, read as the reverse complement.
TTCATTCTTGCGAATATGCTAGGATCGACTATTTAGTCGATCTCCTCTCATATCGGCTCTCAGAGCCACACATTCAGGTCTATCTAGCAAAACCGGCACATTCTACCCTTAATTACTGATGAGCTTTCTCTCCTTGTCAATTGCAGGGTCAAATTGACTGACACGTCTCGGGAGGATTGCGCAGGATCAACCACCCTTGCGCTAAAGCTAGGTGGATCTGCTCCATCGAGTGGACCCTTCCGGCTTGCTGTGTGTGACCTCAGCACAGAGACAAAAAATTTGTGTTGACACCTAGATAGTATTGATCAATGACGTGCGACGTCCGTTTTTGTCTTGTAGGCTCCTGGATTCGCGTGTGCATGGGTGGCGTCAACAGATAGTTCTAGCAGGGACGTCGCCTCATGGCCCATCACATTGATATGATGGGGCAAAGCCAAACCGCCCGCCCACAGAAACATGTTAGTGGTCATGGGGCGTGGGGCGGTTCCATGGCCCCCAAACTATAGAAGACAAAAGGGCATGAGAGGGAAGGTTATTTGCTACCTTCTATGATCATATACCTTCCCTCCCCAGATCTCCTCCTTCCATCCCAAAGCTTTTGCCCTTGACCCTACTACGCCCTTTGCGCCACCTACACCTCCTGTGAGGACCATGACCACGTAGTGGATGAAGTCATCCATCAACTGCAAGGCGTTCGACGAGCTGTGACTGAACGCGGTGATCCCAGAGGCCACTGACATGATCGGGTGGAGAGTCCCGTCGAGAACCAAAGTGGAGCCAAGGCTAGAGGAGAATGAGGTCGTCTCTTTCGCCCATTCCACTCTTTTTGGTTTGGGGTGCTGGCATATGCCTTACTCTGGTGGTTGCTATACTACTATGGGCTCTACCTCCATGACTTGACACCAGAGGGGATCCTCCACCTCTTCATCTTCATCATGCTCTATATGGGCTTCTTGGGAGTCCCTACCCACTATGAGTTGTGGCAGTCTTTATTCCGGGTGGTTCGCTCAGTGCTCAGGGGTGTCCATCTTCCTCAGATGAGGCGCGCCTTGATCCATCTTCGTCCCGGATTGGAGGACCGGTACCTGAGCCTTGACCGCTACTCTTCTATGGACTTGGGGTGGCAAAAGTCATGGCTCTACGTCCCCAATGAGAGCCCGCCACTGCCGTCTTATTCTCTTGACTGGTTGCGTGGTGACCTCCTGGAGTCATGGGAGGAACTACCACCCCTAGAGGCCTATAGGCACCATGTGCCCAACTTGTTGGATGCGATCAAGGACCTAAAGGACTAGGGCCTGACGGGAATGAGGGTGATCCATACCTTCATCAGCCATCGGGTCCTCCCCTTGAAGATGAGGCACCACCCCTAGTGGGAGTTCCGAGGCCCAATGGACCCTATAATTGAGTCAAGGGTCACCATCCATGAGGATGACCTAGACCAATGAGTGATGAAGGTTATGGGAGAGTACACGATGGATCGTGGTAGGGGGAGTCCCCGGTGGCCTTCAGTGCCGGCCATCCTCCACCGATAGATGGACCTCTCATTGGCATGGTCTCACACCCGCTGCTAGTTCCTCCCAACGAGGTGATTTTTTCATGTACAACTATTCATGTTGTTTCTCTTCATTAAATTAACTAGAGTCTGCAAGCAATGGTCACGCTAGTATTTGTGTTCATGATGCTTAATTTAACTAGTATTTGGAAATTGCCTACTTTCTCAATAGGTGGATGTGGGTGTGACGGCATCTCGAGGATCGTTGGCCCTAGAGCTGGGTTCTTCATCCATGATCATGCTCGAAAAGTGGCATCGAGAACCATCCCCTGGTGGCGGCAGCCACCCGTGACGATTGCGTCCCATGCTGCTTCAAATAGTCCGGTGAGTCATTTGCCTTCTCAATTAGATCGCTCTCCCCCTTATCCCGTGGGCTTGAACTTGGCTTGCATTGTGCAGAGAGATGTCCCATCACCGCACACCGTCGCTGATCCCATCTGACCTTGGACAGTCTTTTGGTGATGCATCGTCAGACCACAAAGTCCCATATGACCTCGGATAGTCTTCTAGTGATGCATCATCATACCATGAAGAATACTTTAAGTTAAAGGAGGCTTACCTCAAGGTCATAGACTTGTACTCAGGGGCCAGTCTGGATGCCGACAAGCTGCGCGATGAGGTGAAGGCTGCACGCGCTACACTTGGCGTCGCCCAACAAGAAGATACCTAGGCACGAGACGAGAAGGTGGCCACTGAGGTGCAGGTTTAGAACCTACTTGTCGATGCTACTGCCGCATGTGATGCCGCCTTCCCGGTGCAAACAGTGGATGATCTAGTCGCTACACTAGAGGAGCGTCTCCGAGCCCTGCCGGCCCGCATTCGGGCCATGGCATCCAAAGCCATCCATCAAGGGGCTGCCACTGCATTGGTCGCTGGCCAGCTTGAGTTTGGCATGGTGGTGAGAGTCCAGGTGGTACAACAAGCTTTTCCATTGGCACCAGAAGACGAAGATTAAATTGATGATCTGTTCAAGCGCGTCAAGCCGGCCGCCAATGCCATCTTAGCGAAGGTGAACATGGATGAGATCCTGCATGACTGCCTCGACCGTTGATCTGTGGGACGTATCAGTAGTACAAGTCATGAATAGGTTTGGTCTGTGGGACGACCGTATGTGAAGTCTTAATTATTTGCATGCATGTTTGTGTTAACTTTTGTTGAACTTCGTATTAGGTCTGTTAAACTCTATTGAGCGTGGTGTAGCTCAATTCCTTTGGTTATTTGGTAACTTGTTTCTAGCCCCTGTTGGTTGCTTTTACCTGCAGATTTCCTTCGGGTTCTCTTTCTGATTTGTACATATACTAACATTATTCACCCTTTCTAATCGGAGGATGTGGGTGTATAGATGTTGAAATTTTCTTTGATAAAATTTGTTGAACTTGAAAGAACCATGCAATGAAGAGTTCATCTAAACAAGTCTCACCTCGATCTAATGTAGAACGGATGAGCCATAGCTATTGATTTTTACTACGAACACAAATTTTCCACCCGCTGTGTATTTGATCTCGTTGGACAATATAAAGTATCGTAGCAATCAGTCTGCCCCTCGACTACTATGACTGCTTGGATTGTAGTGAAATAAGTATAGAACTTTTTCTCTAGCATATTAGACAAAACGCCATTTACCTATTTCTTGTAAACCGTATGCTCGCCTGGTAGTCTGAGCAGCGTAAATTTGAACTGGCCGGACATGTAACTCTTGTACAGCTATGAGTAGAACTTTTGCCTAATTGTCTATGCTACAAATAGGAGCTACACCGTCTGTGGCTACAAGAATGAATCCTAAAGCGGCAGCTTCAAACACAGCCGAGGGAGTGCAGACGATTAGAACTATGAAACCATGTAATGTGGCCATCTCTAGCTAGCTGCTGCCCCTCAGCTACTTTGAGCCTATGATTGCTTGGATAGGACTGTACTGTATAGTTCACCAGATGACAAAAGGTTTGACCCGACTAAAATATTCATTACTCGGATACTAGTAATGATGAACGTGGTGCGCTCGCGTCAGAAGCTAGTTCCAGCCCTAGCATCCCTATGTGTACAAAGCCTGGCCTCACTCCCATTGTTTGACTCCTACTGTTGCCCCCACTTGGCGGCCTCCCCTGCCTCTTCCTAAATCAACGTACATTGTGCCACTTCTCCTCTCTAGCCCACTAGCTCACCGCCGTCCACATGTCGTAGCTCGATCCATGTGGCAATCATGTCACTGACATGCTTCCTACCGAGGTGCAAATTGTGATTGTGGGCCACCTAGCTGTGACCTCGGAGTGGCCCATGGACGACCTTTGTAGCCTATGGGTGGCATGCTCATCCATGCGCCGCATCTACGGTGACCACATCGTCGGTCAACATCTGGCACTAGATTAGTTTAGACGCAGGAGGACGTGGGACGACCCTGTCGACTATGATGCCCTCCTTTCTTGCCTGACCCAAGTCGGCAACCTAAGGCTTGCTTCCTCACCAGGATACATACCGTATTCATGGAAAAGCATAGCCCTAGCCATGCCTTGACGATCTCGCCTACGCCGCTGATGGCGGGCACAATCTGGCAGCCTATCTAGTCACCCTATTGCTCTATTGGCATAATGGTGATGTCAGCGACGACGACACTCTGAGGTGGTACATAAGACGTGTGAGGACGAGGAAGTATCATGGGCGGTGGTAGCAGACCAATGAGTAGGTGGCTAAGCAACAAGGGGTGTGTGCTGTGCCGCCTCCTGGCCGCCGAGGTGGTCCTTCGAATGATGTGGGGCAAGTTGTCGCTACCGCCGCTGGCATAGGTGCACGGTGATCTTCCATGCGTAGATGGATGGGAAAGAAGGGCTTGCAGCGAGGACTGTAGGCTTTGCTAAGAAATCTATTTTTTGAATGGGAAATTAGAATAAGAAACTAGTAATTCACACTTTTCGAATGTAGTGTATTCTGGCTTTTGAAAATTTTCCTCAAATATAGTGGATTGAGATGAATACATGCGTATCCAAACAAGGCCTTAGGGATTCAATGAAAGTACTATTACGAAATAGGTTTCCCTGTATAACATGAGATGTGTCCGGCCCGGTCAGATTTACAATGCTCAGACTTTCTTATGTGTGCAGTAAACTTTGAATAGCTATGTGGCTCCTACATTAGGCATTAGATTGACAAGAGACTTGATTGGATGAATTCTGTTATGCATATTTACCATACTACAAATCAGAAAGAGAACCAGAAAGAAACCAATAGGCAAAACCAACCAACACGGGCTAGAAAACGGCTACCAAATGACCAAAGGACCTGATCTACACCACGCTCAACAGCGTTTAACCCACGCAATCGCTATGTTTGCATTAACTTTTGTTGAACTATGTATTAGGTGGGTTAAACTCTGTCTAGCCCATGTTGGTTGCTTTTGCCTGCAATTCTCTTTCTAGTTCTCTTTCTGATCTATAGTATACTAACGGTGTTCGCCCTTTCTGATCGAAGGATGTGGGCATATGGATGTTGAAATTTTCTAGAGCCTAAGATAGTCCGACCCTATGAAATATAAATGATTCAGATCACTATGAGTCAGTGAACAACGAAATACAGTGATGGCAATTATCAGGGGCCATCCAACTAGTCCATAGAACTCAATAATTAGTTAACGATACAAATAGGTATGGACTAATAAAACAACTAATTGGCTAATTTTTAGCCATGGCTAACAAGCCACAGTTCATCCAAACAGGGCCTTAGACAGTCCGGTACTTAGAAGTCTTGATAGGCCGGATAATGGTATTGATGAAATAATAAAATACAGATCCTGTCAACTCTTACGCCGAGTTCACCGCCTCCATCCACCTTTTGTCTTGTGCACCTCCACCTTGAGCTTAGCTTCATTGTCCTCCAGCTCCTCCTCCCATTCCTCGTCATCGTCATTGATGTAGGTGGCCTCGCAGATCATGCTAAAGAAGCAGGTGTCGCCGATGTTGAGGTTGTTGTCAGCACAGAAGGCGCCCCACCTATACTTGAACGACACTCACAAGACTTTGTTCATGCGGGTCCTCTCCAAGACCACGAACTAGGACTGCCCAGCCATCTACAACTTGACCATGCGCCACTACTTGTAGTCATGTGCTCGCTCGAAGTCCACTGGCACATTCTTCACCTCGCACAAAAAAAGACTAATGACAAAGAGGATAATGGTAACTTGCGACATCGTTGGTATGCTCTATGTCTCACGTGAGTGCTCACCAAATACTTTGCTTTGAGGTGGTACTTCTTCATGATCACTACAGAACTCCTTGGCTCCATGATGGGTAGGGAGAGCTGACAACCATCGGCCTCAAAGTCATGAGGGTACTGCTTGCGGCAGGTGGTAAGGTCAAAGACCTTGACATTAATCTTTGATTGGCCATCATACCACAATACAAGAGAGAACCCATCTTGGAGGTCGAGGGCGCGGGCAAAGTTCTTCCATCCCCGGTGGAGGTACAAGTGACCGCTGTCAAGGAACACCTCCACCTTCCACCGGGCCAGGCTCTGCTCGTCGTCTAGACAAAGTTCGAGTTTCCGGTGACCTCAGACAGCCTAGGCTATTATAGCCAACAGTTTCTATGTGCACAATGATCAACATGGCCAAATAGAGGGACAAGTTCATTCCCAAAGGCAAACCCCAGCAGATCAAATTCAGCACACAAAAAACGGGCACTTACCAATGTTTCTGCATACAATCCAGGAAGAAGGATCTTCATGCACTCCAGGTCACTCTAGTTTGGTCCTACCATGTCTTCATGTAGCTCTGTCGTGCCAACTAGGAAACTTGATAGTCTTGAGGAATCCTTGCTGGTATGTCTCTGTTCTTGTTCTCCTCTCATGGTGGTGGTGGGGGGGGGCTTTCTTTTTCTGTGTTTCTGGTGTTGTCACAAACACAAGGAGTGCACACACTATTGGGGCATTAGTGGAGGATCTAACATGTAGTAAAAACCAGCGCTGAGACTGACACCGTCTCATCGACATAAATAGAGGAGACGTGCTCTGTTTTCATCAGTGTACGCTTGGGAACGTCAATACTCCTACATCTCAGGTCAAACATGCCTTCTATGGTATGACTGGTTGAGGTTCCTGAGGGAGTGAGACAGCACCCAAGGCGAAGCACACCAGTTGGAAAAAAATCTTTATCATACCTTGCCCTAGAGTCCCTGTGATGGTCCGAGCATTGTAAATCTGACCGAGCTGGACATGCCTTCAGTCTACCCCTCGACTGTTGTGACTGCTTGGATTGGAATCAAATAAGTATAGAAAAGTCCTATCACAACTGCACTAGGCATTCAAGTCTCAAGCTTGTCAAAAGCTCCTTTTCTTGAATCACTTCTTGTGTCTAGCTTTCCTAACGCATTCGCTTCACTCTCATATTTTACTGCGCTCGCAAGAAAGTCTGAATATGGCACATTTGATCTCATCGAACACTATACAGTATAGAGCTATGAGTAAAACTATTGCCTACAGAGTGCACTCAGTCACAACATTTGTATCAGTAGTAGTTGTAGTCATGAGTGGCTTTGATCTATGTTGAACCCAACTCATCTTATTTTCATGTATTTGATAAGATTTGTTGAACTTGCCCGTTGCATTGACGTGACAGGGCGAAGCCCCGCCGCCCACCCACGCAAACATCTTGGTCATGGGGTGATTGACGGCCCCCAAACTATAACAGCAGACAGAAGGGGGAGTGGGAAGGTTATACCTGCTGCATTCTCTCTCCAGAGCTCCTAATTCCATCCCAAGGCTTTTGCCTTCCACCCTACTACACCGCTGACGCCTCCTTCTAGGACCATGGTGGAGCAGACGAGGTCGTCTATCGATGTGGAGTCCCCAAAGGCCTTCAACGCCGGCAATCCTCCACCAACAGACGAATCTCTCATTGGCCTGTTCTCTAACCCACTAGTTCCCCCTTTTGAGGTGGATCATCACCGCTCTTCATGTTGTTTATCTTCATTTAACCAGAGTATGTGAGCAATGCTCACACTAGTATTTGTGTTCATGTTGTTTAATTTAACTAGTATTTGGAATTTGCCTACTATCTCAATAGGTGTTCATGGGCATGATGGCGTCCCAAGCCTTGTTCGCCGTGATGCTCAGTTCTTCATCCACGGACACACTTAGAAAGCCACCCTGCAAGGCATCCATCGATGGAGGCAGCCACCCGCGATTTCATGCCATGCTATGCCGATCAGTTCCGTAAAAGTCATTTGCCTTCTCAATCAGATTGCTCTCCCCCTTATCCTATATGGGCTTGAAGTTGACTGTATTGTGCAGCACTTCCTCCATGGTGGTGCCATCCTAGGTCATGGGGCTTTCCCCCGATGGTGTCGGAGAGTTGTCCTATTGTCGCTTGCCGCTACCGAGCCCGTTTGTCCCCGCACAACCCTCTAGTTCTGAAGTGGGCGAATTGTCAGAAGAGCATGAATCCTCAGACGACGTAGAGTACCGTCAATTATTGAAGGATTACTGTGAGGTCCAAGCGGATTTGTCATTGACCAGACTAAACGTCGAGATGCTGCGTGGTGAGCTAGATGCCGTGTGTGGCGCATTTCAAGCTTCCAAGAATCTGGCCTCCTAGGCGTGAGCTGACTTGGCAATCACCCAGCAGTAGGCCCAATGCATGATGAACCTTGTTGTGGTACTAAACACGTGGGTTGACACCCTGTAGATGTCCGTGCTAGCCGCCTGTAACATAGCCTTCCCCGTTGGAAGAGTGGATAATCTGTTGGTCACAGAGGAGCACCTCCGAGCCCTGTCGGCCCAAATTCGAGTCATGGTGAGTAAAGCCATTCATCAGGGGGCTGCCACAGTGCTGGCTACTGCCCAGCTTCAAATTAGCATAGCGGTGAACCTCGATGTGGTGGAGCAGGGTTTTCCGCCGCGTTCGATGGATGATGACATCGTCGATCTAATCGAGAGTTTCAAGCTAGCCACCAATGCCATCTTACCGAAGGTGGATGTGGATGAGATGCTGCATGCCAACCTCGACCCTTGATCTATGGGACATATCAGTAGTATTAGTAGTCATGAATAAGTTTGATCTGTGGGACGCCCTTACAAAATATGTGAACTCTTATTTGCATGTTGGTGTTAATTTTTGTTGAACTTTGTATCATGCCTTGTTTGGATGCATGTGTATCCACATCAATCCACATGTGTTGGAGTGGAATGGAATGGAATGGAATTTAGTTTAATTCCACTCCAATCCACTTCTACACATGTGGATCGAGATGAATACATGCGCATCCAAACAAGACCATAGGTGGGTTAAACTTTGTTGAGCGTGGTGTAGCTCAGGTCCTTTGGTCATTTTGTAGCTGGTTTGTAGCTCCTATTGCATTGCATATATTGTAAAGTCAAAACAAGGATCCAAGGAGAAAAATGTCATACTCTTAGATCAAGATGTGCATGTGTTTGGATATGTATATGTAGGCTAACCTAATTCTACTATGCTCCTTGAAACATATTTCTCTTGTTTGAAATTTTGAGACCCTTTTGCAAGAAAACATGGGCTATCTTATTCATGTCTTTTTTTTCAGGCGGGCATCTGAGTACCCATTCTTTTAGATATCTTAGACACTTGCCATTTTTTCAATACTTTTTCTTTTCATGAATAACTTTTGCATAGCCCATGCCTCTTTTGTGTAATTGAAACTTTTCAAGAGAGACATTTACAAGAACTTGGAGCATTTATCCTATCAAGCATATTTTTGTGTCTATTCCTAGTGTAGGAGTAGAACATTTTCGGGTACATGGAAAACTTGTTGTTGTGTACTCCTAGTGTAGGAGCAGCAGGTGTATGTGGAGTGTATGTGATCTTGATCTTGAGATCATGACAAGTTTCTCAACAAGGGTCACAAGGTTTGACAAAACTCAATACAAATACAAGTAGTATATGTAGAATGGTTTCCTAGTCTATCATATTTGGCTTTGGTAGGATATTGCTTACCACAAAGGAGAGGTGTAGCTATTCATTTTACTTTTTGAAATAAAATTCTCCAATAACGAGACATCAAGAATCAAGTTCTTATTATTCTACTATATCTCATTCCACAACAACTTAAGTGACATGGGGTCCCTACTAATAAGTTCCCAATAGTAGCATGACTTTTAGGAAAAGTATTATGTGAGTCTATCCTTAAGTCATGACTGAAATAACCTTTCCTCATGTTTTAAGTTGTTTTATCAAGTGATTTTCAATTTGGTTCGAAACGGAAAGCAAAACATATGAAAATAGAGTGTATGGGCTGCAAACCTGACCGTGGACAAAACACGAGGCAAGGCGGTGTAGTGATGGGCCGGGCGGCCCATAGAGGAGGTCGGGTGGCCCACTCTAGGGTCTGCTCGAGGCCCACTTCATTGTACGTGGTTCTCTACTCATTACTTTTATGAATTTCATGATTTTCCATGATTAAATTACGTCTTGTTGTTGTGGTGTGTCTCCCCCACATTTGTTTCCCTGTATAACATTCTACACAACATGTGGAGACAAACACATATCCAAAAGAAATAGAGAGCTTATAATAATACGACTCCATTAACTTTAATAAGGCACTTTATTACACATGCACAAACTAAGCACAAACTTTTATCTGTCTAACACAAACTTTCGATTGGTCTAACATCTGAGCTAAGTGACAAACCTAAACACACAATAACACTTAACCTAACACTTGTGTCTTATCAAAATGACTACCTAATTCTCCATCCTAGACTTGACAATGAAGTGATTTAAAGCATTTAGGTCTTCTTTTAAACTCTTCCGACGAACACGTTCTTTGTCAAGCCTCTGCTCCAGGGTATAAACTTCATCAAAGAGGTCTTCAATCTTCTTCTCTAGAAGGGCAATGGTCATCCTTGGATGCTCAGGTGGTGATGGCACCTTCCTCTTCCTCTCCTTCGGGGGAACAACCTTGATCTCATCCGATAGAGCCCGGACTCCATCAACGATTGTACAAGGGGTGACCGACTTATATTTTGCACATGTAACATCTCTAAATTTATTTGTCTTTAGTCCAATCAGCACCTCATGATCCTTTGGCCAAAAATGGTTGATCTCCTTTGTCACCTTGAAAAGCTTCTGGGCGTCTAGCTTCGGCTGTTGTTGGAGAGGCTTTCCTTCAAGAGTAGCGGCGGCGGTGGAGCGATTAGTGGTCAGCAAATGGCTAGGGCATAGTAGGATTAATTTGAGCAAATAGGGGTAACTTCTAGAGGAACGGTGGTCAGCGCAAGTGTGTTGGGCTTCTTCTTATGATTGGCTCCATAGGGGATGATCTGCTTGTCAGCCATGGGAACTAGAGAGGATGAGAGCTTTGTTGCTGTTGGAGGAGAAGGCTTTGATGGGATGGCAATGGAGGTAGGCAAGGGCTCATTTATATAGGGGGGGTTTAACTTGTAGCAGGGGTCAAGATCTATCCATATGAGGTCTCATAACAAGGAAAAACAGAATGCATCGAAAAACTATGGGATTACGAAAAGGAAGGATCTAGAAGACACAAGAGAGTTGATGGGACACGAGAGGCACTAATAGTGGGCCACGCTGCCTCTAGGTGGGGTCGATCGGCCCCTCATGTCGGGGTCTTGGGGTGATTTCTCTCCAAGTGGTTTCTAATTCCTATCTAATCCCGAAAAGTATATTTTCACGTTACGAAATGTTACGGAGGATGACAGTGGTGTAATTTATGGTAAAATTAGAAAATCTACCTCATCCAAATCCTCAGGTGGTTTTTCAGGTTCTAGAAAGATCTTGAGACAGTGGCCATTTACCTTAAATAATGTACCTTTGTTGGTTTGAAGTGTTACTGCTCCATGCGACGAAGTGCTTATCACCTTGAATGGCCCTTCCCATTTGCTTTGAAGTTTTCCATGCCCGAATAATTTAACCCTAGAATTAAAAAGTAGTACCTTATCTCTGGGGGCGAACTCCTTCTTCTTGATCCTCTTGTCATGCCAACTCTTGGTTCTTTCCTTATATATCTTGGCGTTATGATATGCTTTTTCACATCATTCATCAAGCTCAGAGAGTTTCATCTTCCTCTTGGTTCCTACGGCTTCAAAGTCCATGTTCCATCGCTTGATGGCCTAGTGAGCTTTGAATTCTAGCTCGACAGGTAGATGGCAGGTCTTTCCATAAACAATTTGATATGGTGACATCCCCAATGGTGTTTTATAGGCCGTTCTGTAGGCCCATAGTGCATCGAGTAGTCTATCCTTCCATGTAGTTCCCATCTCATTGATTGTCTTTTGTAGAATGTTATTGATTTGTTTATTTGATTTTCTGCTTGGCCACTTGTCTAAGGGTGATATGGAGTAGTGATGTTGTGACGGATCCCATTCTTCATCAAATAGTGGTGGAAGTTCTTGTCCGTAAAGTGAGTTGCTCCATCACTAATCACCCTCCTTGGAACTCCAAATCTTGGAAATAATAATTCTTCAAACATCTTCTTAGAGTTCTTTGCATCAGCAGCTCTACATGGCATGGCTTCAACCCACTTGGAGACATAGTCAACTACCACCAAGATGTATTCATAGCTCTTTAACATTAGAAACGGTCCCATGTAGTCGATTCCCCATACATCGAAGAGCTCTATCTAGAGGTTGTTGGTGAGGGGCATGGCATCTCTTGAATTGATATTCATGTGCCTCTGACACGCTCCACATCTCTTGATGAAGTCTTTTGTGTCTTCATACATGGTTGGCCAAAAGAATCCACTATACCAAATCTTCGAATGAGTGCGGAATGCCCCATAATGTCCTCCATATGATGATGAGTGGCATCGTTTGATAATCATGATGCTTTCCTCTACCAGTACACACCTTCTAAGTAAGCCATCAGAGCAGACTCGAAAGAGGTACGGTGCATCCCATATGTGGAGACAACTTTCGTAGATGAGCTTCCTTTTGTTCTCCCCTGGCGGTACAAAACCTACAACCATAAAATTGACAATATTTGCGTACCAGGGGTCGGATTTCATGACTTTGAAGAGCATATCGTCCCGCAGCGAATCATTGATGGACAGTCCCAGTGAATTCTCAAACTACATTCTAGACAAGTGATCAACAACAAAATTTTCTACTCCCTTTTTATCTTTTATTTCTAAATCAAATTCTCGGAGTAGCAAAATCCATCTTATTAATCTAGGTTTAGCATCTTTCTTTATGAGCAAGTATTTTAAAGCAGCATGATCAGTATAAACAATCACCTTAGCTCCTACTGAGTAAGATCTAAACTTATCAATAGCAAAAACAACAGCTAGGAGTTCTTTTTCAGTTGTTGCATAATTAAGTTGAGGTCCTGTCAAAGTTTTGCTAGCATAAGCAATTGCATGATGCTTTTTATCTTTAGTTTGTCCCAAAACTATCCCCACAGCATAATCACTAGCATCACACATAATTTCAAAAGGTAGCAACCAATCAGGGGGTTGAATGATTGGTGTAGAGATAAGTGTTTTCTTAAGAATATTAAAATATTTTAAGCATGCATCATCAAATTCAAAGGGAACATCCTTAGCCAAAAGATTTGTTAGTGGTTTAGCAATATGTGAAAAATCTTTTATAAAGCAGTGGTAAAAACCAGCATGACCAAGAAAATTGCGGATCCCTTTGATATTTATAGGAGGGGGTAACTGTTCAATTAGTTCAATTTTAGCTCTGTCTACCTCAATCCCTCGTTCGGACACCAAGTGTCCAAGCACTATGCCTTCTCTAACCATGAAATGATATTTTTCCCAATTAAGGACTAAGTGCTTTTCTTCACATCTTTGCAAAACCTTATCTAAATTTTCAAGACAATCATCAAAAGTTTTTCCATAAATAGAAAAGTCATCCATGAAAACTTCCATGATTTCTTCAATCATATCAGAAAATATAGACATCATGCATCTTTGGAAAGAAGCTAGAGCATTACATAATCCAAAAGACATTCTATGGTATGCATAAGTTTCATATGGACATGTAAAGGTGGTTTTGCTTTGGTCATCTGGATGAATTGGTATCTGGTGGTAACCTAAATACCCATCAAGGAAATAGAAAAAAGAGTGGTTCGCCAGTCGCTCCAACATTTCATCAATGAAGGGCAACAGAAAGTGATCCTTCTTTATTACCTTATTAAGTTTTTGGTAATCTATACACATCCGCCATCCAGTGATGGTTCTTTGGGGGATTAATTCATTCTTTTTATTTTTAACTATCAAGCCTCCCTTTTTAGGCACAACTTGAACAGGGCTTACCCACTCACTATGTGGCACGGGATAGATGATCCCAATGTGCAGGAGTTTCAAAACCTCTTTCTTAACAATGTCTCTCATCGCATTATTAAGCCTACGTTGGGGCTCCCTAGAAGGTATAGAGTTAGGATCTATAGGGATGTGATGGGTGCAAAGAGCAGGGCTAATTCCCTTAAGGTCTTGGAGTGAGTAGCCATAAGCATAATGATGCTTTTGTAAGACAATTAGCAAGCATAGGGATTCTTCCTGGGAGAGTTTATCACTTATGATCATAGGAGAATCCAGATCATTATTGAGAAAAGCATATCTAAGACCAGAAGGCTTGGGTTTAAGCTCAATGGTGGGCTTAGGTAGTTCCAGCAATTCATCTAGAGCTTTAGGGTCTATGGGATTTTCATCTTCCTCCTCGATGAAGAATTGGGCATCATCTTTAAGGTTGGGTTCGATCAAGTCATCAAGAGATGCAACCTTAACCTCTTCCATTCGGTCTTCCTCAGGAATTGGCTCAGTCTCGTCATTTAGAGAATGAGTAATGGGTATAGAAAGCTTAAAGTTTTTCCCAAGTCTTATCTTAAACTTCCCCATTTGTCCTTCTTGGATAAGTCTTTCAATTGGTTGTCCCATCAATAGGTCAAACTCCATAATATCAAAAATATAGAAGCTCAAGTGAACCTTGGTTCCTTTTACCTAGATATGAAGGACATAAAGTATTCCCAAACTTGGGAGAATGTGTCCTAAAAGGCCTTTCAATAACTTTGTTGTTGAGGTTAATGGCATGTGTTTCAATAAATGATGAGCAAAAGATGCAGACATGATGTTAACACCCACAACTAGATTGTAAAGAGCATCGAAAGGAGCTTTATTAATTTGGCAATGAATGGATATAGAAGGTGAATCTAGGCGAATCACATCAGAGGAAAGCTCTGATTCTTCTAGCCATTCATTGCTTATAATAGACACTAGCTCTTTCATAGTCTTTTTAAGGAAAGCTTCCTCAGAAGGGTCTAAAGATTCTTCATGAGATGATGATTTCCTAGACTTTTGGGGTCTCCTCATAGTATGATAATTCGAGGTATTTCCATATTCATCAAAAAGTTCATCCTTGAATTCAAGCATAAAATCCAAAATTAGAGTTTCCTCCTTTTCCGGTGGTTTAGGATCTGGGATAGCTGAGGTTGGTGATGGGTTTTCTATGGATTCAGATTTAGCTATCTGGGATTCTTCCTCTAATCTCTTCTACTTCTTCAGGGGCATCCTCTAAGATTTTAGTAAGAATGTTTCTCCCCGTGTTGGCAGAGACATGCAAGAATGAGCCTCCTAAGGCCGTATTAAGACATCTCGAGGTTTTCCTTTTAAGACCCATATAAAAGTGTTGAAGAAGAATAGGGTCTTGAATGGCAAGGTTAGGGCCAGTTTTAATAAGAGTATTAAAATGTTCCCATGCCATGCCTAGAGATTCTTTTTTTGTCTAAAAGATAGAACCTCTAAATGAAGTCTGACTACCCTAGAGATGGGAAAGAATTGCAAGCAAAAGCTAGAGCATAGGGCTTCCCAATCTCCTTGTCTACTCTTAATGGTGAGGTTGTACCAACATTTAGCTTTTCCCATCAAAGAGAAGGGAAAGAGCTTCCATCATAAGGTTTCCCATCAAAGAATGCAACTAAAGCGCAAAAGAAATGACTACATCTCGATTGCCAAGCTACTAATATTTTTTATCAATCCATGAAAGATAACATATTTGGGGAGATCATGTACATGAAGACCGCCCATGATATTTGGTTGTACCTCAACTTAATATATGGGAGTGTCTCCAATGATGATGATAAGGGCACCAAGGAGGAGGCACATGAGTGTGTCGAGCATGACCACAATTTGGCGATTGTGGAAGATTGCTTCACTGTGGGGGTATGGCCCTCGATATCCACAAGACAAGACATGGGCCGCACCATCAGAGGTGGCCCAGATTGAAAGCATCTAGGCCCCTAGTTGGATTTCGGTGATTAATGTCAATACAAGATTACTATGACTAACGTGTGTTTTGCAGAGGCAATTAAGTTAGGTCATGGTAATGGAGATCGATTGGGCAATCGAGGTTGTCATGCCCCTACGATGGAAATCGTTTCGGTTTTCAAAGGATGGACGACAAGGTTAAGGATAACTAGTTCTAAGTGTCGATTGGAGTTGGAGAGACACTTAGAGTAGTTTTAGGACTTTGTTTTTTCCTTTGGCCGTACTATGAAGGGGGGTATGAACGGGTAGCTTGACCTAGTTGAGTCTAGTGAGTTAGGTGTGGTGCACACTTGTTAAAACTAGCTCTCGGTAGCTCCTATGAATGCCTAAGATCCTTTGGAGCAAACTTCATTCACATTTGTTCAGAAGATGGAAGTGAATGGAGGGTCAAATACTGACCGGACACTGGCTCCGGTGCGACCGGACGCTGGCCGCAGGGTCCGGTCAGTTCATTTGACCCAGGAGATCAAGTCTGGTGTGACCGGACGCTGGGAGGTCATGTGACCGGACGCTGAGGGCTAGCGTCCAGTCGACTCTAGTAAGGGTCAAGACTTGAGAAAGTGCGACCAGACGCGTCCGGTCGATACTGACCGGACCCTAAGGGTTCAGCGTCCGGTTGAGTCCAGTAAGGTTCCAGTAAGGGTTTTATGCGACCAGACGCGTCCGGTCAGTGCTGACCGGACCCTGCCAGCGTCCGGTCGACTCTTTACTACTGGTTCGTGGGTTGAACTGACTGGAGCATCCGGTCATCACGACCGGAGCGTCCGGTCATCCCGCAGAAGCTCATAACGGTTCGTTTTTCAGGCTGCCTTATAAATAGAAGCTCCACTCGTGAGTGGAGTAACTTTTGCTCATTCCAACAGCTGAGAAACACGTTTGTGAGTGCCAAGAAGAGCAAGGTCCTAGTGAGGTGTTTGTGATTTGAGAATCCAAGAGAGTAGCCTCACTAGCAAATCAAGAGTAGCAAAGTGTGCATCCATCTTCTCATTAGGCTTCGCGTGGTCAAGTGAGAGTTTGTGCTTGTTACTCTTGGTGATCGCCATCACCTAGATGGCTTGGTGGTGATTGGGAGTTTGGTGTTCACCCGGCGGAGCTTGTGGGTGACCCAACTCAAGTTGTGAGCGGCTTTGGGTGATTCGCCGCGACGGAGTGTCGAAGAATCAACCCGTAGAGAGCACTTGATCCTTGCGCGGATCAAGGGGGAGCTACACCCTTGTGCGGGTGCTCCAACGAGGACTAGTGGGGAGTGGCGACTCTCCGATACCTCGGCAAAACATCGCCGCGTTCCTTTCTCTCTCTATTTACTTTGAGCACTTACTTTGAGTATTTACTTTGAGCAATTCAATACTTGTTTTACAATCCATAGAATTGCTTGCTAGAGTAAGTTTGGAACATAGGTTGCGAGGTTGTTGTGCTTTAGTTTGATATAAACACTTTTCTAGGCACAAGGGGTTAATTGGGCTATCCGTAGGATTTGATTATTGCAAGAGAATTTAGAATTAGCCCAATTCACCCCCCCTCTTGGGCATCTTGATCCTTTCAATTGGTATCAGAGCCTCGTGCTCACATTTTTAAGCTTAATCGCTTAGAGCAAGATGTCTCACGGGGATGGACCTCCTCCTATCTTTGAGGGAGATGATTTTCCATATTGGAAAATCCGCATGGAGGCATACTTAGAAGCTCTAGATGTTGGAATTCTTAGAGCCGCCTCTCAAGGGTTCCCAGCACCTAGGAATGCCGCACAACTTCAAGGCGATGAAGTGAATTATGAAAAATGGAATGCAAAGGCTCGCAACACCATCTTTAGAGGCCTTTGCAAAGATGTGTTCAATCGTGTAAGGAACCACAAAGACGCCCATGCACTATGGTCGGACGTTTGTGCGCTCCATGAGGGAACCAAGAGTGAGCGTGAGGAACGCTATCATCTTGTGATTAAAAAGCTAAATTCTTTTGAGATGTTTCCCAAAGAAAGTGCTAATGAGATGTATTCTCGATTAAATGTTCTTGTAGAGGAAGTCAATGGGCTTGGACTTACTCAAATGTCACCATCCGACGTTGTGAGAAAAATCTTGAGTGTCCTACCCATTGATAAATATGGGCACATTGTGACCGTGCTACATCAAGGTGATCTTTCCGCCGCTACACCAACACAAATCTTGGGAAAGATCAATGCTCATGAGATGTACATGCACATCACACCACAAGATGGCTCAACCTCTACAAAGAAGAAAGAGAAGGACTTAGCATTCAAAGCTAGCCAAGACAAGGGCAAAGCAAGACTTGAGTATGAGAGCTCAAGTGATGAAGATGATGAAGAAAGCCTTGCCCTCATGGTGAAGAAGACCACCAAGATGCTAAAAAGGCTAAATAAGAGTGGCATCAAGTTTGATGGCAAGAAGAAGAAGTTCTTCACTAGCTCAAGAAGAAAGCCAATCTCCGAGATGGATTGCTACAATTGTGGCGAACTTGGCCACCTAGCTCATCAATGCACAAAGCCCAAGAAAGAAAAGTTCAAGAACAAGGGCAAGAAAGATGAGTCAAGCGATGAAGATGAAAAGAAAAAGAACAAGCCATACAAGAAGAGAGATGGCAAAAAGAGGGACTTCTACAAGAAGAAGAAGAGTGGCAAGGCCTACATTGTCGGTGATTGGCTCACGGACATTGATTCATCAAGTGGATCATCTGATGATGATAGTGACGATGAAAAGGTGGCCGCCATTGCTATTGATCTTGCATCTTCACCGCCACCATCGCCATCATTCTCTACACACCTATGCCTTATGGCCAAAGGTGAACGCAAGGTAACTAAGAGTGATGATAGTAGTGATGATGAACATGATAGTGATGATGATAGTGATAGCGATGATGATGACTCACCTACATATGATGATCTTGTCAAAATACTAAGAAAATATACTAAGATCATTAGAAAGAGTAGAGCTACAAATGAAAAACTTGATGCTAAAAATGATTCACTCTTAGCTAAGTGTGATACATTAGAAAAGGCTAATGATGAGCTCAAAGAAACAAATGATTCTATATCATCCAAACTCAAGGAGCTCAAATCTTCTAAGAAAGAGCTTAAAGATAAAAATGATAAACTTTTGTGGGTGCATAATGAGCTTATCACTAGTCACAATAAGCTAAAAGATGAATATACAACTCTAAAGATCAATTATGATACCCTTATTATTGCACAAGAATTCTTACCAAATGAGCCACATGATGCTACTAACCATGTTGTTAAGATTGATATAGCTACCTCATGTGATGATTTAATTGATGAAAGCATTGAGCATGGATCTAGTAGCAAGGGCAAGCAAGTGGTTGAGTGCAATGACTATGATGAGTATGTCAAGCTCAAGAGTGACAATGAGAAGCTCATGAAAGATCTTGAAGAGATGAAAAGTCACAACACCATTGTGCTAGAAAATCTTGATCATGACAAAGAGGTGATCCTTGAGAATGAGAAGCTAAAAGAAGAAATCAAGAAACTCAAGGAGGAGAAGAACAATGATATTCTCAAGGAAGAGAACAAGAAGCTCAAGATGGAGAAAGAGCATCTCAAGATGGGATTGAGCAAGTTTGCTAGAGGCAAGCATCTCCAAAGTGAGCTACTCATGAATACCGTCATGAAGATGGATAGAAGTGGCATTGGATATATGGCAAGTGTAGAGAAGAAGAAGGCTCAAGCTCAACACCAACAATCAAAGCCAAAGCCAAAGCCAAAGAGATGTTTTGAGTGTGGACAAGAAGGCCACTTTGCTCATGAGTGTCAAACTCCACCACCACAACCCTTGCCCAAGCATGCTAGACCCTTTGCTTTCAATGCTCACTACATGCTTAGAAAAGATTCGAGTGGAAAGATGAAAGTCATGTTCTTAGGTCCCCCCAACAAGAGTAGGCCTAAGAAAATTTGGGTGGCTAAGTCACTTGTTGAGAAGGTGAAGGGCCCTCAACAAGCTTGGATCCCTAAAGCTTGAATCTCTTGTGTGTAGGTGAACTACAAGACTGGTGGAAGTCATTGGGTTATTGATAGTGGTTGCACTCAACATATGACCGATGATCCTCGTATGTTCACCTCACTAGATGAAGAGGTAGATGGACAAGAGAAATAACATTTGGAGATAATTCAAAGGGCAAGGTTAAAGGATTGGGCAAAGTGGCAATATCAAATGATCATTCCATCTCCAATGTGCTCTATGTTGCTTCATTGAGCTTCAGCTTGCTATCCGTTGGGCAATTGTGTGATCTTGGCTTTCAATGCTTATTCATCGAGAAGGAGGTTGTTGTATCCAAGGTAGATGACAATCAAGTGATATTCAATGGATTTAGATACAACAACTTATATCTAGTTGACTTCACCTCCGAAGATGCAAACTTGAAGACTTGCCTATTCACCAAAACAACACTTGGGTGGCTATGGCATAGAAGACTTGCTCATGTTGGGATGAGCTCACTCAAGAAGCTTATGAAGAATGATTTGGTGAGAGGGTTGAAGGATGTGAAGTTTGAGAAGGACAAGCTTTGTAGTGCATGTCAAGCCGGCAAGCAAGTTGCAAACACTCATCCAACCAAAGCTTTCATGTCAACCACAAGAGTGCTAGAACTCCTACACATGGATTTATTTGGACCAACAACATACAAGAGTTTGGGAGGAAATCTCTATTGTCTTGTGATTGTGGATGACTATTCAAGATATACATGGGTGTTCTTCCTTCATGACAAATCCGAAGTTGCATCTTGTTTCAAGAAGTTTGCCAAGAGAGCTCAAAATGAATTTGAAGTGAAGTTCAAGAAGATAAGAAGTGACAATGGCAAAGAGTTTGACAACACAAACATAGAAGCTTATTGTGATGAAGTTGGAATCAAACATGAAGTCTCCGCAACCTATACTCCTCAACAAAATGGTGTAGTTGAGAGGAAGAACCAGACTTTGATCACTCTTGCAAGGACAATGCTAGATGAGTACAACACCCCTGAAGCTCTATGGGTGGAAGCAATCAACACCGCATGTTATGCATCCAACCGCCTATTTCTTCAAAAGTTCCTTGTCAAGACACCATATGAGTTGCTCAATGGGAAGAAGCCGGACGTCTCCTTCTTTAGGGTGTTTGGTTGCAAGTGCTACATCTACAAGAAGCGGCAACACCTAGGGAAGTTTCAAAGGCGTTGTGATATAGGTTTTCTTGTTGGTTACTCATTGAAGTCCAAAGCATATAGAGTATTTAATCATGCCACCGGCTTGGTTGAAGAAACATATGATGTGGAATTTGATGAATCTAACGGCTCCCAAGGAGCACATGAGAATCTTGATGATGTAGGTGATGAACCATTGAGGGAGGCTATGAAGAATATTCCGGTGGGAGACATCAAGCCAAAAGATGATGAAGATGATGTACAAGTCATTAACCAACCTTCTTCATCAAATGTACCACAAGATGGTGAAAAAGTTGGAAGAGTAGAAAATGAAGATACTCATATCTCCCATGAGCAAATGGTGGTACAAGCACAAGATGTTGATGCTCCACAACCTTCTCCTCAAGTGGTCAATAGAAGAAATACACCTCTCCTACAAGATCATCCACAAGATCTCATCATAGGGAGTCCAACAAAGGGGGTGATGACTCGATCTCAAAAACTTACCTCATTTATTGCTCATCACTCTTTTGTCTCTTGCTATGAGCCTACCAAGGTAGAAGAAGCTCTTAAAGATCCGGATTGGATCAATGCCATGCATGAAGAGTTGAACAACTTCACTCGCAATGAAGTTTGGAATCTTGAAGAGCAACCAAAAGGTGCAAGAGTCATTGGAACGAAGTGGGTGTTCCGCAACAAGCAAGATGATCAAGGTGTTGTTGTGAGGAACAAGGCAAGACTAGTTGCAAAGGGGTTCTCTCAAGTTGAAGGTTTAGATTTTGGAGAAACCTTTGCACTGGTTGCAAGATTAGAAGCCATCCGTATCCTTCTTGCATATGCATCACATCATGAAATGAAACTATATCAAATGGATGTGAAAAGTGTATTCTTAAATGGCTTTATTAATGAACTAGTCTATGTTGATCAACCTTCCGGGTTTGGAGACCCTAGATATCCTAATCATGTTTATAGGTTGTCCAAGGCACTATATGGGCTTAAGCAAGCCCCAAGAGCTTGGTATGAGCGCCTTCGGGATTTCCTTATTGAGAAGGGCTTCATCATTGGGAAGGTCGACACCACACTATTCACCAAGAAGCTTGATGGACATATCTTCATTTGTCAAGTATATGTTGATGATATCATCTTTGGATCATCAAATGAAGACTCATGCAAAGAATTTGGTGAATTGATGTCTAAGGAGTTCGAGATGTCAATGATTGGTGAGCTTACATTCTTTCTTGGTTTTCAAGTCAAGCAAATGAAAGAAGGCATCTTCATCTCTCAAGAGAAATACACAAAAGATCTTCTCAAGAGATTCAAGATGGATGAATGTAAGCCAATCAAGACCCCAATGCCTACCAATGGACATCTCGACCTAGATGAGGGAGGTAACTCGGTTGATCAAACTCTCTACCATTCTATGATTGGTAGCTTGTTATATTTAACCGCATCTAGGCCCGACATCATGTTTAGTGTGTGTATGTGTGCTAGGTTTCAAGCTAGTCCTAAGGAAACACATTTAATTGCCGTAAAAAGAATCCTTAGGTATCTTAAGCACACGCCAAGCATTGGCCTTTGGTATCCCAAAGGAGCTTTATTTGAATTAATTGGCTATTCCGATTCGGATTACGCCGGATGCAAAGTTGATAGAAAGAGCACATCCAGAGGGTGCCATTTGCTTGGTAAATCACTTGTGTCTTGGTCCTCCAAGAAACAAAATAGTGTGGCTTTGTCCACCGCCAAAGCGGAATACATTGCCGCGGGTGCTTGTTGTGCACAAATATTATACATGAAACAAACTTTACTAGACTATGGAGTAGTTCTAGAGAAAGTACCTCTTTTGTGCGACAATGAAAGTGCGGTAAAACTTGCAAATAATCCAGTTCAACACTCTTGCACCAAGCATATAGATATCCGCCATCACTTTCTAAGAGATCATGTAGCTAAAAATGATATATCACTAGAAGGTGTAAGATCCGAAGATCAATTAGCGGATATCTTCACTAAACCGCTAGATGAGGCTACATTTTGTAGATTGCGGAATGAGCTCAATGTACTTGATTTTAGTAACTTCACTAAAAATTGAGCTTGTGTTGTCCCTTGCATTCATTGTAATATACAACATGTTTAATTTGTGGCAATGCATATAGGGCTTGTCTAACATGGTTAAGATAACCGCCGAAAAGCGTGTGAAGAAGCTTAACCTTGGATCAAACTTGACAAGCAACTAGATTTACTTACAAGTATTACATATGCATGAATGTTGTTTTGTCGTTTTGTTCCTTTTGCCCTCTTGTTGCCTATTTTCTTAAAAAGAATTATAGCCTAAGGCAAAATATTTTGAAAAATATGAGGGTTTGAGAGAGGACACTCACATCAGTCCCAATTAGTGTTTATTTGGATCTTATTCAAGTTGGGACTTGATTGGGAACAGGCAGCGCGAAGGAAGTTTGAAGATTTGCTAGAAAAGGTGCACCGGACGCTGCACCGGACGCTGCTGTCCAGCGTCCGGTCAGTTCACAGGAGTTGAACTGCTGATGAAGGAGTGACCGGACGCTGCGTCTGTGCGTCCGGTCAGGAAGGGTTCAGCGTCCGGTCGATCAAGGAAGGACAAGCAGTACTGACCGGACCCTGCCTGCGTCCGGTCATGGACCACCGGACGCGTCCGGTCCCGATTCTAGAGAGGTTTTGGACCTCTCTGGAATCGACCGGACGCTGGGTGGTAGCGTCTGGTCGCTACCACCGGAGCGTCCGATCAGTGGATCTCGCGTGTCTTAAGGACTCTTTTTCCCGTTTCCTTTTCTATCACGTTTTGGGGGATTACTTAACCGTACCCGCATCCTCTGTCTCCCGTCGTGCCCTAGCCCGAGCAGCCGCATAGTCGCACCGCCGCCTCCTCGCGCCCAACCTCGCCACGCCACCGCTCCTGGCCCCCTTGCCAGCCATGCGCCACCGTACCGCGCCCACAGCCGTCGCGCTCTAGCCGAGCCCGCAGCCGAGCTACGTGCCCCGTCCTCGCGCGCCACCGCGTCAACACTGGCCTGTCGCAGCCACGCGCCACCGTCCTGCGCGCCACCGCGCCTGCTCAGCACCACGCCGACCTCCTCGCGCCCTAGCTCGCCGCTCCGCCGTTGCCAAAGCTGCCCATCTTCACGCCGAGTGCACTAGCCCTACCATCCCTTGATTGGTAAGGCAAGTTTTGTGTTTCAATCTTGATCTCCATAATTGTGACCTAGATCAAATTTTCAATGCACTGATTCCCCATTGTGTTCAGGGCTTTTGACCTAACCCTAGCCGGTTCCGAGATCCCCCGCGTGACATCTTATCTCTTCTCGGATCGCTGATCGTCAGGTAGAAAGCCACTCGATTCAAGTTCACATCTACATTGCTTTCTCTATTAGGATTTCACATCTATTAGACATATGGTAATTATTTGTATATCCATCTATTCTATCGTGTAGCGAGTCGGTTCCGTTGTGTTATGTCCGGCAGTTGGCAGTCAACTCGGAGCCAAGCTCGCGAGTAAGGATTGAGGCCAAGCCTCGAAAGCGGTAGTTTGACAGTTGATCTTCATCAGCGGTAGTTCACCATCTTGTCAGTTCAGATGGCTCGCACCAAGAATGTTGGTGGTGGCCCAGGTGATGATGATCGGAGGCCCCCGCCTCGCCAGCCAGCCAGATCTAAGGGCAAGTCAACCAAGCAGGTAACATCCAAGAAGCAGAAGTACCCCGACGTAGAGACAGCGAGAGCAGCAGCTGTTGTAGAGGCCGTAGAGCGTGCCGAGAGAGGTGGTATCCGCAGCGGAGTTGTCATTGCAGATCAACCAGTTTCACCCGCAGTCAGAGCTGCGATTGAGGAGGTTGAGCATCGTCATGGTAGTCCAGTTGGGACTGCCACGTTTGTAGGACGACGAGTTGCCATTGAGGAGGGTCCGTCAGCACAGCAGCAGCCCCCACCAGTAGAGCCTCAGCCAGCCCAGGAGACTCAGGAGAGTCAGGAGACCGAGCCAGCACCTCAGCTACGCCGCTCGAGTCGTACCAGTGCTGCAGTTCCACCGAGGCCAGTTACACAGCGCAGGGGTTCACGCCCTCCGCCCAGACCACAGGGCCACCTCTAGTGGTACACCTCGACTTGAGGGTAGCTATAGCCAGGTAGGTTCAGCAGCTGCATTTTGTTGAGTTTGAGGTTTGGTTTCCTCCGAGGAGGGATGAGAGAGCAGCTGAGGGGTTCTACACGCCACTGTAGGAGGATTTCTACAATGCATATCTTAACAGTGGGGCAGTGTTCAGATCTCAGAGGGTCTGTTAGATAGAGTCTATTGTGGTAGCAGTGGGAGAGAGCATTTGGCCATACTTGTCATATTTGCCAGGACTGACAGATTTGATTGGATGGACGGGCATATATGTACCATCTTGGGTCCGTCAGTTTTATGCCTCGCTCTACATCGATCCTCATCACAGATTCATTCACTTTGCTTTCAAAGGCAAAGACTACAGAGTGACGAGTGGCAGAGCCAGAGAGATACTGAGGCTATAGGAGCAGCCTGTTAAGATGCATGAGGTTTGCTATGGACATCAGGAGCCTCCCAGGCGTCCTCATGGAGGGTAGGTGCCCCCTATAGATTTAGTGCGGCATTGCTTCAAGGAGCCTTTTGGTGAGGGGTCGAGCAGGAACCCTAGTGACTTGACTCCTACAGCAAGGGTACTAGAGGCCATCATCAGGAGGACACTGCTTCCCAGGTTGGGCTATAGGGAGGGCCTGACTCGCTTACAGCTCTGGCTTCTCAATGCCATCATGCAGATGACAGTATTTGACATCTGGGACCTCCTTCTTTCAGAGATGGAGGATACTATAGCTGAGGGATTCAAGGGTCGTAGGCAGCTTCCCTATGCTCACTGGATCACATTCCTCATCCACAGAGTTGTGCTTGATAAGCCCCCTGGCATGATGGATGAGTATACAGGTGCCACTACAGAGTTCCCAGCTTACAACCTATCACAGAGGATCAGACACACCACTCCTCAGGCACCTAGACAGCCTAGCCATTGTCCCGACGTGCCAGAGTCCACAGCTCAGTAGGATGAGATCATCAGAGGGATTGCAGCCACTGAGGAGGAGGAGCTAGAGGCTTAGCAGGAGGTGAGCGAGTATAGTGATAGCTCCGACGACGACTACCAGCCTATACCTCAGATGCCTCCACGCAGACATGATGCAGAGGCCGGTAGCTCCAGTTCTGCTCCACCTGCTCCGCAGACAGACCCCACTCTCATAGCTATTCTTGAGCGGATGCAGCAGGATCAGACACGACAGGCACAGGAGACAGCTGCCAACTTCGCACAGTTTCAGGCTCGTCAGGACGAGTTCTAGCGGCAGCAGCAGCTCCTTCAGCACCAGCAGTTACTTATGCAGCAGCAGCTCATGGGATTCATGCAGCATGTAGTGACAGCCATTGGGGTCCCACTGCCACAGCCTTTGCCCCAGCTTGCATAGCCTCCTACCACTTCGATGACTCCAGCAGTATAGCCCATCGGGCTTCAGAGTCAGGGATAGCCTCCAGCTCAGTTTACTTCACCTCTTGTACAGGTGTCCCAGTGGTTAGCCTCACCTGGTGTAGCCCTGCAGTTCACTCCTTATCACACGGGTTTCTCACCAGAGCAGACTTCCTCGCTATTCGTGCCTGAGACGTCAGTCTCTAGGAGTCTTGGAGCATCATTCAGCGAGTTGACCGGCATGCCTACTCCGCCTCACATGCATACTGCCGGTCCGTCTACAGCAGCTCCAGCTATCATGACTACTCAGAGGCTCCCCTCATCTGTCGCCTCGTCAGATCCTACGACAGACATACTTACAGCTTCACAGGTAGCACCAGCCCTAGCTCAGACCTAGACCGCTTCAGCGACACTTCCTGCTTCAGAGGGTCAGTCAGTTCAGAGCTCAGGGTCAGATGATGATGGCGCCTAGTTCCATCTTGCTCCACGTACTTCAGCGCCCAACTCGTCCGCTGCAGCCCCGCCGACCGACCCTTAGGTTTTGGTGTTTGATGCCAAAGGGGGAGAGGGTTTGAGTATGTAGACTTAGGGGGAGCGAGTTTTAGGGGGAGCTAGTTATCTAGTATTAGCTTATTATATACATTTGGAGTTTTATTTGTGTGATACACTATTACTTATGCATTCGTGTGTTTACTTTCATGCATACTATTATATATATGTGATAGTGCTATCTACGTGGTTGTGATATTTGACATGTGTGACTTCTACTTTGCTTTATCTATATGTCATATCACTTGTGTAATGTTCATTTGCTTTTGCTTCCACGTTTATACTTCGAAGCAAATGAGCTTTGTTATTTGTATTCATGCTTAATTCATATCCTTTGAGTACATTGTGTTGGCTTGGGTCATATAAGCTTGACTAACTCTTTTGTTCTTATTGACAAAAGCTTATATGAATCAAGCCCGTCCAAAAACCTCACTCCATAACATACTCGAGGTGGTATTGTCATCAATCACCAAAAAGGGGGAGATTGAAAGCATCTAGGCCCCTAGTTGGATTTCGGTGATTAATGTCAATACAAGATTACTATAACTAACGTGTGTTTTGTAGAGGCAATTAAGTTAGGTCATGGTAATGGAGATCGATTGGGCAATCGAGGTTGTCATGCCCCTACGATGGAAATCGTTTCGGTTTTCAAAGGATGGACGACAAGGTTAAGGATAACTAGTTTTAAGTGTCGATTGGAGTTGGAGAGACACTTAGAGTAGTTTTAGGACTTTGTTTTTTCCTTTGGCCGTACTATGAAGGGGGGTATGAACGGGTAGCTTGACCTAGTTGAGTCTAGTGAGTTAGGTGTGGTGCACACTTGTTAAAACTAGCTCTAGGTAGCTCCTATGAATGCCTAAGATCCTTTGGAGCAAACTTCATTCACATTTGTTCGGAAGATGGAAGTGAATGGAGGGTCAAATACTGACCGGACGCTGGCTCCGGTGCGACCGGACGCTGGCCGTAGGGTCCGGTCAGTTCATTTGACCGAGGAGATCAAGTCTGGTGTGACCGGACGCTGGGAGGTCATGTGACCGGATGCTGAGGGCCAGCGTCCGGTCGACTCCAGTAAGGGTCAAGACTTGAGAAAGTGCGACTGGACGCGTCCGGTCGATACTGACTGGACCCTGAGGGTTCAGCGTTCGGTCGAGTCCAGTAAGGTTCCAGTAAGGGTTTTATGCGACCGGACACGTCCGGTCAGTGCTGACCGGACCCTGCCAGCGTCCGGTCGACTCTTTACTACTGGTTTGCGGGTTGAACTGACCGGAGCGTCCGGTCATCACGACCGGAGCGTCCGGTCATCCCGCAGAAGCTCATAACGGTTCGTTTTTTAGGCTGCCTTATAAATAGAAGCTCCACTCGTGAGTGGAGTAACTTTTGCTCATTCCAACAGCTGAGAAACACGTTTGTGAGTGCCAAGAAGAGCAAGGTCCTAGTGAGGTGTTTGTGATTTGAGAATCCAAGAGAGTAGCCTCACTAGCAAATCAAGAGTAGCAAAGTGTGCATCCATCTTCTCATTAGGCTTCACGTGGTCAAGTGAGAGTTCGTGCTTGTTACTCTTGGTGATCGCCATCACCTAGACGGCTTGGTGGTGATAGGGAGTTTGGTGTTCACCCGGCGGAGCTTGTGGGTGACCCAACTCAAGTTGTGAGTGGCTTTGGGTGATTCGCCGTGACGGAGTGTCGAAGAATCAACCCGTAGAGAGCACTTGATCCTTGCATGGATCAAGGGGGAGCTACACCCTTGCGCGGGTGCTCCAACGAGGACTAGTGGGGAGTGGCGACTCTCCGATACCTCGGCAAAACATCGCCGCGTTCCTTTCTCTCTCTATTTACTTTGAGCACTTACTTTGAGTATTTACTTTGAGCAATTCAATACTTGTTTTACAATCCATAAAATTTCTTGCTAGAGTAAGTTTGGAACATAGGTTGCGAGGTTGTTGTGCTTTAGTTTGATATAAACACTTTTCTAGGCACAAGGGGTTAATTGGGCTATCCGTAGGATTTGATTATTGCAAGAGAATTTAGAATTAGCCCAATTCACCCCCCTCTTAGGCATCTTGATCCTTTCACAGCCCACAAGATCAAGGCGTGCACAACACTAATTAACATTGTCGTAGAACCGACCAATTTATAAGAGCACAAGTACAATGGCAGCCCGCAAGCGGTCGCACTGTCATACTTGAGCCTATATAAACCTGGTAGTCTATTGAGTACCACGACGGGTCTCGATAAAGGATCCACAAACAACCAAGATCATACATGATTCAACATACATGTCACATATTACATAAAGTTCACAAATACATTTTTCATCATCAGAGTATGAAACAAAGTTATTACAAACCAAGTTTGATAGATAATAGCGGAAGCAAATTAAGTTCGAAAGTAGCCTTTGCCAACATAGTTTAATATAGTGCCAACATACGATCACAGTCCACAAAAGCATATAAAGGGATTAGTAAAGACGCCTGCCCAAGGTATACTACTCATCCACAGTGGGATAGAAGCAACTCTTGCAATAACCATGATATACCGTGCCATTTGCAACAATGGGAATAAAACCCTGAGTACGAGAAGGTACTTAGCTAGACTTACCTATCATAAACTAGAAATGAATCGACTCCAAGGATTATGCAAGGCTGTATAAGTGGAGATAGCTTGACAACATTTTACATGAAAAGTGCTTGACTCAGTTATACAATTATAATTCTGTTAACAAGTTAATTATAACTATCCATCTCTAAATTAGCAACTATCCTATGCCAAACATGTGATACATCATTTTAAGAGCATACAAGAGTAACCATAGCAGGTATAGTAATTCCATGTTTATCCGAATCATCATATTCCATAATACAATTACTACGATGTTGGGGCTAGCCAAGTTTCTCACTATCCGGGAGAGACAGTGATTCGAATCGATTTCAACCAGCTAGGAATTTATTCCTAACACAAACCCACGCAGACCAGATCAATAGTCACCTTAGGTCACCTTTGGTACCACTCAAGTACACATGTCGTGGGTTCGCCCAGCGCCGCACAATCAGGGACAACCAACTGCCAGGACGTTCAGGACTATCCTGCCCTTGGGCTCATGTCTGGCTTCCCCGCACATCCTTACTACCATCCAGAGTGCACACTCTTACAGTAGCGGGGCCTGGCCTGAGTTGAGCTACTCAGCTTCGCGGTCGGAACGAGTTATCTGGCCAGCTAAGTGATAGGCATGCATTCAATCTTGTCAAAAGTGCCAACAACTGGTACGGTCCTTAATCGACACAGATGGAATCACATGAGTCAACCTCAGCATAGACTCTGTCCGGCCTCGATTTACATTACCCCATGGTTCTTTTCCACGATAGCAAATATAGCCAACCAGTGCTTCGGTATCCACCTATATCTCGTAGGTGACAGGAAATCACCCGACTTCTACCGGTCTAAGCATGGCTAAGCATATATTCGATCCTGGACCTACATTGGGTTAAAGGAGTATTTCTGGACAAGGAATTATATGCATCAAGTGGTTCCAATCAACTCTTATAACCTAATGCATCAATCATAAAGGACTCGAGTAATATTTTGTAAAACATTGGGAGACTTAGAATGCTCCGGGGCTTGCCTTTCAGAAAAGAAGTGGGGCGGTGGTCAGGGCACTCCTGAAGCTCTTCTGGGGTCTGCTCCTCTTCTTCGAGAGCTGCGGCTTGAGGAATCTCCTGCTGGTCCCCTTCCTCTCCTTCGTTGAACTCCAGCAACGTTATCTCCTCTATCGACCCTAGATGCATGAATATGGCATAAGATATTGCGAATGCATACATGCTGACAAGTATAGTAGTGATGAATGCATTCGTGTAAGTATTCTTAATAGCATGGTGTTAAAGTAATAACAAGTGCATCACATTTTACTGAGTATGTGCATATCTCTTCTGGATTACTTAATCAAGCACTTCAACAATTCATTTACTACACCACAAAACAGCAGCTACTTGTTTTACTCATAACTGAAGTTCTACTTATCCAAATGCTGTGATCTTGGACTTTCTGGAAAGCTTATAGAATTGTCTACAACTCTTATTTAATCACCAAAAGCTAATTCACATTCTATCCTAACCAAAACAGGCAATCAATCCAGTGCTGTCCAGAAATTCTAGAGAGCGAGCATTTCGGAATACTAACTTTAAAGCAGCTATAACTCCTAAACCCTTTGGACTATTGTCCTGAAATTTTAACACAAGATATATGAAGAAGTTACCTAAAACTTTGTTATTAACCATTTTTACAGCAAACATCATTTTTACTATGCAACATACCAAACCACAGAATCTGTCCGAAAACCATTCTCACCCGAATTATAAAGCAACGATATTTTTACTGCATATAAACATTCCAAATTTGACCTCACCAAGCATACCATCAGTTCAAGGACATCAAATAAACTCAAGAAAACATAATGTCCACTCCCAAACTATTCATTTAAAAGCCTTTATCAATTTAACTAGATAATTAGGTTAAATAATAAACATATACCCAATGTGCATAATAAATTCTTAGAACATTACAGTGGACTCCTAATGCTCACAATAGACTACTGTGAAAATTTCATACCAATTGCACATGTATAACATCCTATGCAAAAATGATAAGCTAGCAAGGGTTATTTTTAGTGAAAATAGAAAACCCTATAGAAAAGTGTCAAGCAATAGATTATATATTTTTTCTAGCTTCACCTTAGTGCTATACTACTGTACAAAAATTTGCATAGCAATATCTTTCATATTTTTATCCCTACAAATTTCCTTAGAAAATGCCATTTATTAATAAATAAATAGAAAGACCATTTTTAAATCAAGTTTACAGCAAACTTATTATTTTTCCTAGCTAGAGCATGTCAATATAAAACCCACAAAATTGGAATCACAATTTTAGGAGTTTTCTAGCTCAAGATATCTAATTTACAAAATTGTAAACATACAAAAAGCATTTATCTAAATGCATTTTAATCCTTAATAAAAACATCAGAAACTGTACCTATCATATTTTTATAAAATACTACACTTCCTAAGGAACACTACAAAATTTGGTTCACAAGATTTGGATCTCTGCAACTCCACTTATCATTTTTCAAAGTTTGCATCAAATCTGAAAACAAATGAACTATCCTTCTCAACCGAGTCACTGACAGCTAGGGCCCTCGGGTCAGTCGGACCCCACAGGTCAGCAACATAAGAAGCAGGGGAGCGGCGCAGCTCGACGCAGCTCAGCCCCAGCTCATCGCCGGTGAGCTCTCCGGTGAAACCAAGTGTACCGACGTGATCTACAGAACAAGCCGCATCTAGTGACCTAGGTGGTGGCAGCGTAGGTGCGGCGGAGCGTGTTCGTCGCCGGCCATGGCAGCATGACGGTGCTACTCTACGGTGCGCCGGCCATCTCAGGCCTCAGCGAGTCCAGGCGAGGAGCGCACCAGCATAACGGTGACCCTACTGATCTATCTAGGTGACCTAGGTGGCGCGAGGTGGTCCGACGAGCTCCGGCCACATGCACGGTGGCGTGGAGGTGTGAGCGCGGCGGCGCGGGTCGCCGTGTTCCACGCCGGTGAGACCACTAATCGTGGTAACATCATGCACAAATAAAGAACACACCATAGACTAGCCCTAACGTAAGGAATCAAAGCAAATGCCTAAGCGAGCAACGTGGCGGCGAGCTCACCGTGGATGCGGCCATGGCGGCCGAGAACTCCGACGAGGAAGAAAATGGTGAATACGCCCTCACCGAAGCTCGTTAGCTGCTGCAATCAAGTCGAGGAGGTAGACGGGGATGTGGTGCAGCTGTGGGCGAGATGGAGGCGGCGACAGTGCGGTGGCGTGGGTGCTAGGCGACGGCGGAGCTACGCTGTGCTTGGCGACGGTGCTCTGGTTCCATGGCAAGAGAAAGGGTGAGCACTAGAGAGTGAGAGAGCAGGCATGAGTGAGCGGAAATGAGGCGCACGGCTCTTAGATATCGACTGCTAGCGTGCGGCGTTGAGGGCCAGGCATCGGCCAATAGCGGCCATGCTCTGTCCATGGTCGGCCATGTCCGGGCGCAGCGCGACATTCTTCAGCGCTTGAACCCGAGCCTGACAGAGCGATTTCAATCGTTTAAATTTCCTAATCCATAGCTTGTTAGTGCAAACCAACTGAACAAAACTTGTAGCTCTAAGTACCAGCTACAATTCTTATTAAAGGATCATGTGCTAATTCTCAACCAATACCGAGTAAAGTCAACCCAAAGTTGAGCTTGTCAAACTGTCAGTGAAGCATGACTTAGCAAAAATTCTAAGTGTTGAAAACAGTGCAAAGCTGGTTTTTGTGAGCCAATTTCAAGCATGTTAGGAGCTAAACTAGTCTATGACCCAAAAATAAAAGTTGTTCCCCTCATCAAATACTACAACTTTGCTTTAGTGACCACATCCATGCAAGGTCTCTATGACATAGTTCAAACTAGGTCAAACCTACTACATTCAAATGATGGTATACACTTAAACTATGACCTAGTGACCAAATTAGCCCTAGCCAAGAATACCAAAGTTGTTCCTAATGACATTCCAAACATATTTAAGCTATTCCTAGGGTCACACAATCATTTCATACACTGGTTACACATAAAGCTTTCCAGGTCAACATACATAGCATCACTTAAGGACTTGATCATGCAAAGTGACCTTCATGAACATTGTTCCACTAGTCATCCTAAGTGTAGCTAAGATGTTTTAGTGACTCACATCAACCATTTACATGTATTCACTCATGATCAGTATGCATATATATAAGGAAACATAAAATAACAAGCATGTTTCATATGTTTCAATCACATGTTTCAATTGTAAAAGCTTATATATGAATGCTCGATGCTCATGCTCATGCAATGCAATGCAATTCAAATTATGCAAGTCTAACACCTAGGGTTTTACAGCCCCTCCCCCTTATAAAAATCTCATCCCAAGATTTGCAAGACCTACCATTCTTGGAAAAAGGCGGGATAAACCTCTCGTAATAATCCTCTCGTTCCCATGTAGCATCTTGTTCACTATGATTATTCCACACCACCTTATAGAACTTAATGATCTTACTCCGTGTTACTCTTTCCATCTCTTCTAACACTCAGATTAGCTTTTCTTCATAGGTCAAATCTGATTGAAGCTTTATGTTGGTGGGTGCAATAGATTCCTCAGGTACACGAAGACATCTCTTTAACCGAGAAACATGGAAGACATCGAATATTGCACTCATCTCTGGTGGAAGTTGTAACTTATAAGCGACATTCCCTTTTCATTCAGTAATCTTTTATGGCCCTACATATCTAGGCACAAGCTTCCTTTTCACTCCAAATCTCTGCACTCCTTTCATGGGTTACACTTCCAAGTATACATAGTCTCCCACTTCAAAAGTTAGTAGTCTTCTTCTTTTATCAGCATAACTCTTTTGTCTGGATTGAGCTACTTTCATATGTTGTTGGATAATATGCACTTGCTCTTCAACTTTAGTGACAAAGTCAATACCAAAGTATCTCCTTTCACCGGGCTTAATCCAATTCAATGGGGTTCTACATTTTCTGCCATACAAGGCTTCAAAAGGAGCCATCTTGATGCTTGCTTGATAACTGTTATTATAGGAGAACTTAGCTAAAGGTAACCATTTCTCCCATGAACCCTTGGAAGATATAACACAAGCTCTCAGCAAATCTTCCAAGATCTGGTTCACTCGCTCAGTCTGTCCTGAAGTTTGCGGATGGTATGCCGAACTTCTAATTAGCTTAGTTCCCAAAGC
Source organism: Miscanthus floridulus (assembly GCF_019320115.1). Lineage (NCBI taxonomy): Eukaryota > Viridiplantae > Streptophyta > Magnoliopsida > Poales > Poaceae > Miscanthus > Miscanthus floridulus. Next base: position 59,800,089 of record NC_089596.1, on the reverse strand, counting down.
CTGGTGCAAGTGCTCCCAGAAACGAGCTATGAACTGTGGTCCTCGGTCTGAGATTATGGTCCTGGGTACCCCATGTAGCCTCACAATCTGAGAAACATATAGCTCAGCATACTTCACCATGTGATACCTTGTGTTCACAGGTATAAAATGTGCTGACTTGGTGAGATGATCTACAATGACCAATATTGAATCATGACCTTGATGTGTCATCGGAAGGCCTGTGATAAAGTCCATACTGATTTCTTCCCATTTCCAACCTGGGATAGGCAATGGCTGAAGTAATCCAGTGGATTTCATATGAACAACTTTTACTCTACTACAGTTATCGCACCTAGCGACATAGGTTGCGATCTCCTTCATCTTAGTCCACCAAAAACGGGTTTTCAAATCTTGATACATCTTACTGCCACCTAGATGGATAGACAATTTGGACGAATGAGCTTCATATAAAATTTGATTTCTAAGCTTACGGTCTTTTGGTACCACAAGTCGGTCCTCAAACCATAGCACACCCCTTTCATCTAATCTGAAATGATTGGTTTCTTGCTCTTGCATCTTTCTCTTGATGTGAAATATACCTACATCTATCTTTTGCAGTTCCATGATTTTGCTCTCAAGTGAACAACTGATAGTGATATTGTACAGTACAACAGGATGTAATAAATTAAATCCATCTTCCAACAATGCTTCCACAGTGTTGCAATGAGATTTCTGACTAAGTGCATCGGCTACAACATTGGCTTTCCCTGGATGGTAGTGCACTTCCAAACTATAGTCCTTAATCAGCTCTAGCCATCTTTGTTGTCTCATGTTCAGCTCAGGTTGGGTAAAGATATACTTAAGACTTTTGTGGTCAGTATATATATGACATACATTGCCCAACAAATAATGTCTCCATATCTTTAATGCATGAACAACTGCTGCAAGTTCTAAATCATGCATAGGGTAGTTGACTTCATGTTTTCTCAGCTACTGAGAAGCATATGCAATAACTCTTCCTTCTTGTATGAGCACACACCCCAAACCTATACCTGATGCATCACAAAACACATCGAAGGGCTTTTCAATGTCGGGTTGTGCTAAAACAGGAGCTGTAGTTAACAGAGTCCTGAGGGTGTGAAATGCTGCTTCACATTCTGGTGTCCACTTGAACTTCTCATCTTTTTGAAGTATCCTAGTCATGGGCTTAGCTATCTTGGAGAAATCTAGAGCGAAACGATGATAGTAGCCTGCTAACCCTAGAAAACTCCGAACTTCATGAACCGAAGTCGGGGCCTTCCAATCCATGACCTCTTGTACTTTCGATGGGTCTACAGATATTCCATCTCTTGATAAGATATGACCTAAGAAAGGTACTTTACTCAACCAAAATTCACACTTGCAAAACTTTGCATATAGCTTATGCTCCCTCAATCTGGATAGAAAATCCTCAGATGCTCTACATGATCTGCCTTGTTCTCTGAATAAATCAATATATCATCGATAAACACGACCACAAACTTGTCGAGCTCGGACATGAATATCGAATTCATTAGGTACATGAGGTAGGTAGGAGCATTCATTAGTCCGAAACACAACCAAATACTCATACAAGCCGTACCTAGTGGAGAAAGCAGTTTTAGGTATATCCTCTAGCCTAATCTTTATCTGATGATAGCCTGATCTCAAGTCAATCTTGGAGAATACCTTTGCTTTTGCTAACTGATCGAACAAGATGTCGATGTGGGGCAACGGGTACTTGTTCTTGATGGTCAAAGCATTGAGTGGCCTGTAATCCACACACATTCTCAAGGACTTGTCCTTCTTCTTCACAAACAATGCTGGACATCCCCATGGAGATGAACTAGGTTGAATGAGACCTTTGTCCAACAGATCTTGTAGCTAAATTTTAAGTTCTGCTAACTCATTTGGTGGCATCCTATAAGGCCTTCTTGAGATAGGTGCTGTACCTGGCACTAACTCAATCTTAAATTCCACATCCCTATTAGGTGGTAAACCTGGTAACTCATCTAGGAATACATCAGGAAACTCACAAACCACGTGGATATCACAAAGGGTAGTGGTTTGGATAGCACAAGCTAAGTGTTGGAGTTCAAAATTTTAGGGAGAGTGGTACTAGGAAAGCATTTCCTCCCTTGGGTTCTCTCAACATAATGGTATGAGTGCTAGTGTCAATGAGAACACCGTGATCTTTCATCCAATTCATGCCTAAGATTACACTTATGGATAACCCGGGCAATACTATAAAATCCATTGTATACTCCCTCTCTAGTATAGAGATGAACACGTTTTGACTATCTTATTTGTAGAAATAGTAGCCCCGGCTGAACTTATATTATAACCACCCTTGCTTACTTCAATTACTTTCTGATCATGTCTAGATGCAAATGATTGGCTCATAAATGAATGAGAAGCTCCCGAATCAAATAAAACAATAGCAGGATGCTTGTTGACAAGAAACATACCAGCCATGACAACTTCTCCTGCGGGCACTTCCTTAATAGCGGTATAGTGCACGTATCTACGATGCGCCCTTAAGTTTGCGTACCTCTGATTGTTCTGATTCTGATTGCCATTCTTCTTAGGGTGGGGGTATTCTTTAGCCCAATGACCCACTTGATTGCAGTTGTAGCAGGGTTGATTGCTCCTAGGTCCTGTGGAGCTTCCTTGACCACCATTCCCTTTAGGTAAGGCAATAGTGAACGCCTTACGAAATACCTTTTGAGGCCTGCTGTTCTGAGCTTTTGGTGGCAGAGGCCTGAACTTAGGTGTAGGTGGGCGGAATTGTGGCCTAGCTGTTATAGGAGCTCTGGACTATGAAGATCCAGAGGTACCTGCCTCAATTGCCCTCTTGCGGCCCTTAGCTGCCGCATGCATATTGTTATGGTTTTCCTGTGTCAAAGCATCACTAATAAACTCGTTGTAGGTGGTGCACTTGGAATTAGCCATAGTCTTCATCAGTATTGTGCCAATACCCCGCTTGAAGCTCTCTATTTTCTTTTCTTCGGTATCAACAAAACCTAGAGCATACCTAGACAGGTTGTTCAAAGCATGCATGTATTCAGTTAGGGTCTTAGTCCCTTGTGTGAGCCTCATAAATTCAGCCACCTTCATACGCATCAGCCCTGGGGGAATGAGATGTCCCCGAAAGGCCAACTTGAACTGCTCCCATGTTACATGCGCATTAGCAGGTAGAGAGGACAAGAAATGTGTCCACCAAATTCCTATCGGTCCCTACAACTGATGGGATGCATACTCAGCCTTCTGGTGCTCGGTGACCCTTAGCAGATGAAACTTCTGCTCAATAGTGTTGAGCCACTCATCCGCCTATAGCGGTTCCTTTGCCACCTTGAAGATAGGAGGCTTTGTATCTAGAAATTCCTTGAAGGTATTGTGCTGGTTTGGCTCAGGCCCTTGTTGCTATGGGTGGGCACGAGCTGTGTTCTGCGCAATAAGGCGTAGAGCTTCCTCCATAGTTCTTTGGCTCCCCAAGAATTGGGCAAAGAATTCCTGAGCAGATGGAGGTGGCAGTGGTGGTAAGTCACCGTCGTTGCCATCATGGCTGCTGCTAGCTCCTGCACGGGTACAAGTCATCTGCAAAGTTGCAACAATAAGTGATTATTGGATGATGTCAGGAGATTGCAGATGAATTTTATAATCATGCCAAACTGAAATTACTGGAGAGAATCTTAAATTCATACAATAAGAACAGAGGCATAATAATTCATTCTCGCAACATGACACCACCAATTTGATCACTTATCGGACTCATAGCGCGTTAACATTCAAATCAGGATCACCGATAAATGAACTGCAATTGCATTAGCGTTTAACCAAACGTGAAATAACATGCAAATACCAATATTACATGATAGTTCAATCACCAATACCAAACTCAAACTACAGGTGCATTACATAGATAGCGATGATACATCAAGCATTACCACTAGCCACTAAGCAATCTAATCCTCATTATGATCACTGTCGAGGTCAGAGATAGGATCATCTCCCTCCTCTGGCTCCACTTCTTCCTCGTCCTCATCGTCATCTTCTTCCATATTTGGACCATCTTCTTCCCCATCAAGGATTGGGTTCAGCTGGTTGTTCAGATAGTGCACCTCATGCTGAAGGTCCATCACTCGAAGTTGAGCTTGTGCAAGCTGCTGATGTAAGCCCCTTTCAGCATGGTCATGCATGGTACTTATGGCACGGTGCCTATCTCATTATATTCTTGCTGCAGCAGCACGGTTGTTTGCTGCGTCCCGCTGGTGTGTAGCTGTGGACGCCTTGGCACGGGTGGCCTCTAGCTGCTCCCACAGTCCTGCAAGCAATGCTTGATCATCAGCTCTTGCTTCTTGGGCTGCTGCTCTCTGTTGATCCACTTGCTCCATTTGGGTATGGAGATTGCCCAAAGCTGCATAGGCTTGGTCAGATTCCCATCGGGCTTCACTTGCTGCTTTCTTATGCCTGCGCACATGCTTCTTGAGCTTACATTGTGCGGCTTTAGCTCTCATGGGCTTGTCCATGCAAGTGGTGTATGATTCCTGCCAGAAATTCCGGGTGTCCTGGCGTGTACAAAACATCTTCATCACTGCAAACATGGCACTCATAGCGGGACTAGAGCTATTTGCCCACTCATCCCGATCTCGGATCAATGCATTTTGGTTGCGTTGTTCCCATATTGCTATGGATGGATCCACCCGAGGAAACATACTAGCGGCACTGCCGGTAAGTGCATCCCCATGCTGCTGATAGATCCGACTCAAAACCTCAAAGGCCACTACTTGGGCAGCCTCCCAAGGAGTTTTCCCTTCGGATTTCGCCTTCCACTCCTGCTAGAAAGGTGCTTGTGTGCGGGCTGGTATGGTTAGCCTTACTTCATACCATGGCTGTCCCTCCAGGTACTCTTCATTCCAATGATAGAGGGGCGGTTCATGATACCCCGCAAAGTGCAAGACTCTCCAAAGCAAAGCAGGAGTTCTGAACACCATTAGGAAATTCTCACATCCAACTGGTGCTGCCATCTGCACCATCAACATGTACAACTTTTGTGAGACTAGGCCATAATGGATAAGAGTTACATAACCGAGTAAGAAATTTATAAGGGCAGGAACAATGCAAGTTTTGATTAATTATTATCATGATGCATGCACGTTCCGTACGTCCTCATAAACTTAGGAAAAATTTATTTCTAACGGCATACATATGTTCTCTCATATATAGTGTAACTAGTCAAGCTACACATTTCATTTTAGTGTACCTGCATAAGAGTTTTATTTCAGCCCAACCCCACAATTATATATGCAGAATGTAAATCTAAATACTTCCATATATGTATACCCATACATATACTTCCATATCAAAGCTACCCGATGACAGTTTATACCCACAATTAAATACGCACCATATACACATGCAAGCATGCATACATAGATGTACCAAAGCTAACTCTCCCTGACCACACGCTCACCTCTTGCGGTCATGCCACTCATCAACCTACCTTCTTACCTTGGCGTAGAGGCATTTGATCCATACATTACCATTCAAGTGAATGGCATCCATACAATAGCACGTCGTATGGACGACGAAAATAAAAACCCCCAAGTTAGTACTTAAATAGCCACCTAATAGTCCTTAATTTGGGCATAAGGAAAGTGATCACTGGCACACTTTAGATTTCAAATACCTATTTATATAGCTCTTAGTTGCTAGAAAAGGGTTTTAGAAAACAAAAAACTTTGTTTTAAATACACATGTGGCAATTAATGTTGAACCTTGCTCTGATGCTAGCTGTCGCAGAACCGACCAATTTATAAGAGCACAAGTACAATGGCAGCCCGCAAGTGGTCGCACTGTCATACTTGAGCCCATATAAACCTGGTAGTCTATCGAGTACCACGATAGGTCTCGATAAACGATCCACAAACAACCAAGATCGTACAAGATTCAACATACATGTCACATATTACATAAAGTTCACAAATACATTTTCATCATTAGAGTATGAAACAAAGTTATTACAAACCAAGTTTGATAGATAATAGCGGAAGCAAATTAAGTTTGAAAGTAGCCTTTGCCAACATAGTTTAATGCAGTGCCAACATACGATCATAGTCCACAAAAGCATATAGAGGGATTAGTAAAGACGCCTACCCAAGGCTTACTCCTCATCCACAGCGGGATCGAAGCAACACTTGCAATAACCATGATATACCGTGCCATCTGCAATAATGGGAATAAAACCCTGAGTACGAGAAGGTACTTAGCTAGACTTACCCATCATAAACCAGAAATGAATCTACTCCAAGGATTATGCAAGGCTATATAAGTGGAGATAGCTTGACAACATTTTGCATGAAAAAGCGCTTAACTCAGTTATACAATTATAATTCTGTTAACAAGTTAATTATAACTATCCATCTCTAAATTAGCAACTATCCTGTGCCAAACATGTGATACATCATTTTAAGAGCATATAAGAGTAACCATAGCAGGTATAGTAATTCCATATTTATCCGAACCATCATATTCCATAATACAATTACTACGATGTTGGGGCTAGCCAAGTTTATCACTATCCGGGACAGACGGCGATTTGAATCGATTTCAACCAGCTAGGAATTTATTCCTAACACAAACCTAGGCGGACCAGATCAATGGTCACCTTAGGTCACCTTTGGTACAACTCAAGTACACATGTCATGGGTTCACCCAGCGCCGCACAATCAGGGACAACCAACTGCCAGGATGTTCAGGACTATCCTGCCCTTGGGCTCATGTCTGGCTTCCCCACACATCCTTACTACCATCTAGAGTGCACACTCTTACAGAGCGAGGCCCGCCCTAAGTTGAGCTACTCGGCTTCGCGGTCAGAACGAGTTATCCGACCAGCTAAGTGATAGGCATGCGTTCAATCTTGTCAAAAGTGCCAACAACGGTACGGTCCTTAATCGACACAGATAGAATCACATGAGTCAACCTACGCATAGACTCTGCCCGGCCTCAATTTACATTGCCCCATGGTTCTTTTCCATGATAGCAAATATAGCCAACCGTGCTTCGGTACCCACCTATATTTGCTATCGGTCTAAGCATGGCTAAGCATATATTCGATCCTGGACCTACACCGAGTTAAAGGAGTATTTCTGGACAAGGAAATTATATGCATCAAGTGGTTCCAATCAACTCTTATAATCTAATGCATCAATCATAAAGGACTCGAGTAATATTTTCTAAAACATTGGGAGACTTAGAATGCTTCGGGGCTTGCCTTTCAGAAAAGAAGTGGGGCGGTGGTCAGGGCACTCCGGAAGCACTTCTAGGGTCTGCTCCTCTTCTTCGGGAGCTGCGGCTTGAGGAATCTCCTGCTGGTCCCCTTCCTCTCCTTCGTTGAACTCCAGCAACGTTATCTCCTCTGTCGACCCTAGATGCATGAATAGGGCATAAGATATTGCGAGTGCATATATGCTGATAAGTATAGTATGATGAATGCATTCGTGTAAGTATTCTGGACAGCATGGTGTTAAAGTAATAACAAGTGCATCACATTTTACTGAGTATGTGCATATCTCTTCTGGATTACTTAATCAAGCACTTCAACAATTCATTTACTACACCACAAAACAACAGCTACTTGTTTTACTCATAACTGAAGTTCTACTTATCCAAATGCTGTGATCTTGGACTTTCTGGAAAGCTTATAGAATTTTCTACAACTCTTATTTAATCACCAATAGCTAATCCACATTCTATCCTAACTAAAACAGGCAATCAATCCAGAGCTGTCTAGAAATTCTAGAGAGCGAGCATTTCGGAATACTAAGTTTAAGCAGCTATAACTCCTAAACCCTTTGGCCTATTGTCCTAAAATTTTAACACAAGATATATGAAGAAGTTACCTACAACTTTGTTATTAACCATTTTTACAGCAAACATCATTTTTACTATGCAACATACCAAACCACAGAATCTGTCCGAAAACCATTCTCACCCGAATTATAAAGCAACGATATTTTTACTGCATATAAACATTCCAAATTTGACCTCACCAAGCATACCATCAGTTCAAGGACATCAAATAAACTCAAGAAAACATAATGTCCACTCCCAAACTATTCATTTAAAAGCCTTTATCAATTTAACTAGATAATTAGGTTAAATAATAAACATATACCCAATGTGTATAATAAATTCTTAGAAAATTACAGTGGACTCCTAATGCCCACAATAGACTAATGTGAAGATTTCATACCATTTGCACATGTATAACATCCTATGCAAAAATGATAAGCTAACAAGGGTTATTTTTAGTGAAAATAGAAAACCCTATAAAAAAGTGTCAAGCAACAGATTATATATTTTTTTCTAGCTTCACCTTAGTGCCATACTACTGTACAAAAATTTGCATAGCAATATCTTTCATATTTTTATCCCTACAAATTTCCTTAGAAAATGCCATTTATTAATAAATAAATAGAAAGACCATTTTTAAATCAAGTTTACAGCAAACTTATTATTTTTCCTAGCTAGAGCATGTCAATATAAAATCCACAAAAGTGGAAGCACAATTTTAGGAGTTTTCTAGCTCAAGATATCTAATTTACAAAATTGTAAACATACAAAAAACATTTATCTAAATGCATTTTAATCCTTAATAAAAACAACAGAAATTGTACCTATCATATTTTTATAAAATACTACACTTCCTAAGAAACACTACAAAATTTGGGTCACAAGATTTGGATCTCTGCAACTCCACTTATCATTTTTCAAAGTTTGCATCAAATCTGAAAACAAATGAACTATCCTTCTCAACCGAGTCACTGACAGCTGGGGCCCTCGGGTCAGTCGGACCCCATAGGTCAGCGACACAAGAAGCAGGGGAGTGGCGTAGCTCGATGCGGCTCGGCCCCAGCTCGTCGCCGGTGAGCTCTCCGGCGAAACCAAGTGTACCAACGTGATCTACAGAACAAACCACATCTAGTGACCTAGGTGGTGGTAGTGCAGGTGCGGCAGAGCGTGTTCATCGCCGGCCATGGCGGCACGGCGGCACTGCTCTGCGGTGCGCCGGCCATCTCCGGCCTCGGCAAGTCTAGGCGAGGAGCGCACCAGCATAATGGTGACCCTACTAATATATCTAGGTGACCTAGGTGGCGCGAGGTGGTCTGATGAGCTCCGGCCATGTGCACGGTGGCGCGGAGGTGTGAGTGCGGCGGCGCGGGTCACCGTGTTCCACGCCGGCGAGACCACTAACCGCGGTAACATCATGCACAAAGAAAGAACACACCATAGACTAGCCCTAACGTAAGGAATCAAAGCAAATGCCTAAGCGAGCAACGTGGCGGCGAGCTCACCATGGATGTGGCCATGGCGGTCGAGAACTCTGGCGAGGAAGAAAATGGTGAATACGCCCTCACCGAAGCTCGTTAGCTGCTGCAATCAAGTCGAGGAGGTAGAGGGGGACATGGCGCAGCTCTGGGTGAGATGGAGGCGGCGATGGTGCGGTGGCGTGGGTGCTAGGCGACGGTAGAGCTGCGCTGTGCTTGGCGACGGTGCTCTGGTTCTGCGGTGAGAGAAAGGGCAAGCACTGGAGAGTGAGAGAGCGAGCGGGAGTGAGCGGAAATGAGGCGCGCGGCTCTCAGATATTGACTGGCAGCACGTGGCATCAAGGGCCAGGCGTCAGCCAATGGCAGCCATGCGGCGGCCATGCTCTGTCCATGGTCGGCCACGTTCGGGCGCGGCGCGGCATTCTTCAGCGCCTGAACCCGAGCCTGATAGAGCAATTTCAATCGTTTAAATCTCCTAATTCGTAGCTTGTTAGTGCAAACCAACTAAACAAAACTTGTAGCCCTAAGTACCAGCTACAATTCTTATTAAAGGATCACGTGCTAATTCTCAACCAATACCGAGTAAAGTCAACCCAAAGTTGAGCTTGTCAAACTGTCAGTGAAGCATGACTTAGCAAAAATTCTAAGTGTTGAAAACAGTGCAAAGTTGGTTTTTGTGAGCCAATTTCAAGCATGTTAGGAGCTAATCTAGTCTATGACTCAAAAATAAAAGTTGTTCCCCTCATCAAATACTACAACTTTGCTTTAGTGACCACATCCATGCAAGGTCTCTATGACATAGTTCAAACTAGGTCAAACCTACTACATTCAAATGATGGTATACACTAACTATGACCTAGTGACCAAATTAGCTCTAGCCAAGAATACCAAAGTTGTTCCTAATGACATTCCAAACATATTTAAGCTATTCCTAGGGTCACACAATCATTTCATACATTGGTTACACATAAAGCTTTCTAGGTCAACATACATAGCATCACTTAAGGACTTGATCATGCAAAGTGACCTTCATGAACATTGTTCCACTAGTCATCCTAAGTGTAGCTAAGATGTTTTAGTGACTCACATCAACCATTTACATGTATTCACTCATGATCATATGCATATATACAAGGAAACATAAAATAACAAGCATGTTTCATATGTTTCAATCACATGTTTCAATTGTAAAAGCTTATATATGAATGCTCGATGCTCATGCTCATCCAATGCAATTCAAATTATGCAAGTCTAACACCTAGGGTGTTACAGATGTGCACCGCAAGATTTTGTATAGTACCAAATAGGATACTTTCCTTGTAACCCTACCCCTCCAGAGTATATAAGGAGAGGCAGGGTCCCCTAGTCGACATCTGCATACACGCAATATCATACGATAGCTAATACAAACCAACATACCACAGGAGTAGGGTATTATGTCATACTAATGGCCTGAACCTGTCTAACTCGTGTGTCTCTGTTGCCTTCTTGTTCTTGATTACACGCTTCTCTACTGATCAATCTATCTTCATGGGATACCCCTCGGAGGACTGCCGACGATATTTTGTCGACAGTTGGAGTGCCAGGTAGGGGATTGCATGTTATTTCCTTATCGAACAAGATGGCTTTTTCCTTAGGCTCTTCGTCCCTCCCGTAGCCTGGCCAGATCTTCACGGTTAGATCCATCTCGTGGGTCATCAACACTGATAGAGTCAGAGAGCTCATTGAGCCGGTACAAATCAACGCTGTGCTGATCACCCCAACACCTGCAACTACAGATCCGATCTTGGAACCACTTCCAAGGTCACCTTCATCGATGACTCACCGCCCACTTCCTCGCTACCAAAGGAGGCAGATCAACAACGATGATCTAATCACATCCATCGATCAGGTCGGTCTGAATCTCACCGATTGCCTCTCCATCGTCGAGTCGGCTCTAGACACTCTAGTTCAGCGCCGACCACCCTCTGATCCAGATCTATCGGAGGCTGCTCGGAAGACTCCAAGGGTTATGGCCCTAACCTTTGGGTTCGCCAATGTCACCACCGTTTACTAAGATGCCCTAAGGGGTAGATTCACCGACTAGGTTGGAGACGTCCATCCTCTCGCCGACCAGATAGTGCCATACGCCACTGACTAGACATTCTGTCTAAAGCTAAGTCATCCTTTAATATTCTTCTAAATATTCTCCAGTCTCCATATATCGCCATAATGTTTCTCTGAGCTGTTTTCTCCATATTTGCTCTCTAAACGATTTTCCGAACCCCCGAACAGTCACGTTGATGCTCGGACGCCTCCAGAGATGGCCCTGTCTCTAGCGCCTCCCTACACATGCTACATGCTCCGCGCTCTGCGTTATGGGTGGTCGGCAGTGGCTCCTTGGTCATGCCTATTCCTCCTACATGTGCACGGGCTCCGCGCTCGACGTTATGGTTAACAGGCTAGCTAGGGCTGGAGACTCAGCTACACACTAACTGGTCGGGCGGTTTGTATTAAATATAAGTACATCTTTACACCGACTGATCACCGAGCTACATATGCTATTTCATCGCCATTGCTGAATTTTCTCTGGAGTTCATATATTTTTACATCATGTACTACCCGTTCTATATATTTGTATTGTAGGATCATTGTCTAGGTGATCGGACCACCTGGTGCTCAGACTTCTCCACCGATCAACTAGTCGGACTGCTAGATTCATGGACTCCGTCGCTGACCAATTGATCAAACTGTTTGCTGGTCGCTTCTACTCAATGTTCACTTCACCATCGACTAGTTGACCAAACTGTTCATTGTTCGTGCTTCATCGCCTGCTACGCCGGTTACTCCTCAGCGCTCAGTTTCTTCATGCTCAAGGACTAATTGGGCACAATTCACCTTGCGGACATTGCCAGCTACGCTGAGGACTCCTCGGTGCTCGGACATCGCTAGCTATGCCGGGGACTCCTCGGTGCTTGGACATGGCCAGCTACGCCAAGAACTCCTTGGTGCTCGAACATTGCCAGCTATGCTAGGGACTCCTCGGTGCTCGAACATGGCTAGCTACGCTAGGGACTCCTCGGTGCTTGGACATGGCTAGCTAAGCCAGGAACTCCTCGGTGCTTGGACATCGCCAGCTACGCCGAGGACTCCTCGATGCTCGGACATGGCCAGCTACGCTAGGAACTCCTCGGTGCTCAAACATTGCTAGCTATGTTGGGGCCTCCTCGATGCTCGGACATCACTAGCTACACCGGGGACTCCTTGGTGCTCAGACGTCGCCAGCGATGCCGAGGACTCCTTGGTGCTCAGACATTGCCAGCTACACCAGGGACTCCCTTGATGGTCGGATCTTGCTACGCCTCATCGGTGTGCTATCAAGCTGCTCCATGCTGTTCAGATCAGGGTGCAGATCTTAGGTAGCATGTTTGGGGTCTTGATACATGCATGTCAGACGATGTCGGCAAGCTTTCAGACTTCTTTTTCTTTGACCCTACTACAAGATTCATTCTTCATATTCTAGTAGGCTTGGGGACTAAGTGGGCACACTTCACCTTGCATTGAATGTGCGCTTTTCGATTCGAGGCTCCGCCTATGGACTGGTTGCCTCCTCGGCCGGTCTTCTACCTTTCTTCTACTTTCTAACCCTAGCACCATGTGACTATGTCACCTACTGTCAGGCTCGGGGACTAGCTATGGGGGTATGGCCCCTGGTATCCACAAGACAAGACATGGGCCGCACCATCAGAGGTGGCCCAGCCCACAAGATCAAGGTGTGCACAACACTGATTGACGTGCACCGCAAGATATTGTATAGTACCAAATGGGATACTTTCCTTGTAACCCTTCCCCTCCAGAGTATATAAAGAGAGGCAGGGGTCGCCTACTCGACATCTGCATACATGCAATATCATATGATAGCTAATACAAACCAACAGACCATAGGAGTAGGGTATTACGTCATACTGACGGCCTAAACCTGTCTAACTCATGTGTCTCTGTTGCCTTCTTGTTCTTGATTACATGCTTCTCTACCAATCAATCTACCTTCGTGGGATACCCCTCGGAGGACTGCCGATGATATTCTATCGACATTCACCTCATGGTCAAGTGATGATAATGATCGATTCACTACAAGTTCACTTGACAAGATTGATGATGATGCCACAAGTGATGCAAATGATAATGCTACCTCGTGCACACTTGATGGTGATAATGATGGATCATGCTCGGATGACGTTGCTACTACAAGCTCATCCACTACATCACATTGCTTCATGTCACAAGGTGATATTAACGTAACTAATGCAAATGTGATTGATCTTGGTTCATATGAGAAGCTTCTAGATAGACATGGTTGCATGATCAAAGCTTTAGAAAAAGAGAAGGCTAAAACCGAGAAATTGAAAAATGAAAACTCTTTTCTAAAGAACACATGTGAACAACAAAAGCATCTACTTTATGTTACTACTTGTTCACATGAGGAGCTAAAATTGGCTCATGAGGAACTTTGTGTTGCTCATGATAACTTGGTACAAGACCATGCTTTTCTCACTAAAGAACTTTCAAATGAAAAATCTAAAAATAGTGAGAGCTCATCACATGGGTCACATGATCAATCACATACTATTGATAACCCTTGTGATGTAGGCAAGAAGCATGTATCCACCTCTTGTGATGATTTATTAGAAATGCCATGTTCTTCACATATATATGCTTATTCTACTTCTATGTCTTGTGAGACTAACCTTTTGAAGGAGAACAATGAGCTCAAAAATGAAGTGAAGAATTTGAGCAACAAGTTAGAGAGGTGCTACAACTTAAAAGTCACCTTTGAGCACATGTTGAAGACTCAAAGAAACTATGGTGACAAGTGTGGTCTTGGCTTCAAGAAGAAGATGACAAAGGGCGAAAGAAAGAGAGAAAGAAAGATGAAGAAGCTACAACAAAGAAAGCTCTCTCATACCATGTGCTACCGGTGTCATGAACCGAGACACCCTGCAAATGGTTGCCCTAACATTGAGAAGCTCAAGAACATAAAAGAAGAAGAGAGGCTCAAGCATGTGAAGTGCTTCAAGTGCCGCACTTGGGGTCATCTTACCTCAATGTGCCCAACCAAGCTATTGGTGAAGCAACTAGAAGAGCCTCAACCAAAGCCACAAGTTGAGCAAGAGAAGACACCCCAAGAGCAATTCAAGATCTATCATGAAGATGGTGGTGACTTGATGAAGAAGAAGAAGAAAACAAGAAGGGATGGAAAGACAAGGCATCCAATGCAAACTCAACATGCCAAGATGATGAGCAAAACACAAGATGAGAAGAAAGTCTATGCTCACATCAAGTGCTTCAAGTGTGGAAATACAGGACACTTTGCCTCTAAGTGTCCTACCAAGCTTGAGAAGAAGTCTCAAGCAATCCATGAGAGGCAAGGCAATGAGAAGCACAACATGAGCAAGGAAGAGAAGGCCCAATCAAAGAGAAAGTGCTACTCATGCCGGGAAAGGGGACACATGGCACATTCATGTCCCCTAGGTAACACTCCTAAGCCTATTTCAATTAATGATGATTCTATGCTTAGGAAGGATGGTAATGGTACCTCTATAGTTGCTATTGCAAAACATCCTGCTACTCATACTAAGGCTTTGCCGAAGTATGTTGCTCCTAACTTGAGAGGACCCAAAATTGTTTGGGTACCATCAAAAAGTGGATGATTGTTTGTAGGTACCATCGGCATTGGAGACTTGATTCAATTGATTTCATATTAATCCTCATATGTTGAGTCAAGATATGAAGCCTAGTGCACATCCAAACCCAATGCCATGATAATTGAGTGAAGTCCAAATGTGCTACATCATACAAGTGCTATAATTTAAGTTGTTGGTGATTCATTGGATATATTTGATGGCTTGCAAATAATTGAGTTGAAGCTTGCTAGTTGGATGATCATGAGCTAACCAAGGTATATCTCTTGTTGATCATTTCATTTGGGTGCATATGAGTTGACTGAATTGGAAATATATGCATATGTTGCTTGCTATAAGATGTTTGAATGGATAAATTGATTAGTAGTCAAGTTTGGATTGATTTGTGTTGGATAAGTTCATAAGATGACATTTAGTAAGTGGATTGAATAGATTTATGTCTTGTGGAAGTATTCAAACAAGTTAGTTTCAAGTTTGATTCACATTTGATGAAGTATAGCTCAATAATTGAAATCTGTCCTATAACTGAGAATCTGAGCTAGCTATAATCTTAACCATATTTGAGTAATCAAAACTTATTGGATTGGCATAAAAGTTGGGGTACATGCTCTAGACTTATGGTATAAGATGCTGTACAAATTTCATGAGAAGTGGATAAGAGATGCTTCGGTTTTGGAGTGGATCTTGTCAGATATAGTGCAGCAGTTTTCAGCATGTAATAGTGGTGGAAGAATTGAAATCAGGTAGCAATATAAAAGTCAAATAAAGCTCAAATTTTTACAGCTACTAGATAACATAGTCAAGCACATCTTCACAAAATTTCATGGTATTTGGATTTGTACTTTGGGAGATATGCATTTTTCTTTGAAGAGTACAAAATCTGCCAGAAAAGTGACAAATGTTGGATTGATCTAGAGTCACTTTGATTGAAAGGTCCTTAAGTTGGAAACATGTTTATAAGTAATTGAGGCACCTAAGTTTGGTTTTGAGATGATCTAAAAGCAAGACAAGAAAAGAGTACAAGGCCATTTGATTGTGGAAATGTACTTGGCACACACTTGGTACTCAAATTGGAAGATCAAGATCAAACTCAAGATGGAGATGAAGTTTAAGTTCTAAGTGTTGATTGGAGATCATTTGGAAGAAAGAAAATGAATTAAACAATTAGAAACAAAAGGACTTAAATAAGGATTCAAGGTTATTCATCAAGTTAAGTCCATCACTTGGATCAATCAATCAAGCTATTTCAAGTGAGTGTCAAGAATGGTTCTTGGAGAGAGGTCACTTCTCCCTAATGTAGTGGCTTGCTGCCCATGTGTAGGTAAACCAAGTGTGGTACTTGGAAGGCTAACATGGAAGTGGTGATCCGAGGAACATTTGAGATGCTTAGTTGAAGCAATCAAAAAGGTTGATCAAGAAAAGCAAGCAACACCCAAAATAGAGCTAGTCATGGCAATTCAAGTGGTATTCCAAATAGTTCTCTCATGCAAGCATTGATCAAAAGATGAAGTAAGCTAACCACAACAAGATAGTGCACTTGATCATATTAGTGGTTATTAAATCATACGGGTGAAGAATGGATTTCATTATTCATGATTGGTCTTCACCAAGCTATAAATTGGACTTCACATTGCTATTGGAGTAATGAATTGGAATCTATGTGACTATCCTCTACTCCAACATAGCAAAGGTATCATTGTAATGTGCTGATCATTTCATCCCTTACTAGTATGCGATTAGTGCATATAGTACATGCTTCATAGGATCATGCATAACAAATAAAATGTTTAAATTCATAGCCTACCACTATTGCTTGATGATTAGTTGAACTAGTGGTTAGTATATAAATTTGTTCATGAGCTAGTGAACCCAAGTACTTGATTTAATTTGGATTGCCAACAAGTGACAAGTACAACATTGGCAAGATAACCCTTGTAAGAGGTGTGAAGAATCTTGTCATTGGTTCAAACCAGACTTGGAAGCTTAGGCAAATTAATTTAGTTCAAGTCAACCATAGAAGCTCATGATAATAATAAGAGTACAAGCACAAGACAACAATGCAAATGGATATCTAGTTTGTTTGTTTCAAGTGGTATCTAGACTCAAGTATTTCATCAAGAATTCACAAGTGATGTCTAGATCAACTCACAAGTGATATCCTATAAGTGGTACTCATGAAGATAACAAAGGTTCAAGAAATGGTTTTTATTGATAAATCCAACAAGTGGTTCCATACTAGAAATTTCTTTCAAGCGGTATCACATCTACATGTGGTATCAATCATGCAAGATGATGGTTCCATAAGTGATCCTCAACTTTAAGTGATCATCAAATGAAGAATGCATTCCTCACCTACAAGAGCTCAAGTTTATCAAATGGATGACTCATGCTATCACATATGTGTGGTATCTCAAGAAGATATATAAGTGGTGTCATTCCAACAATCAAGTGATATCCATCAAAGATGCAAGATTCAAGCCTCAACCATCTACCCCAAATGCAAATCTTTGCATTAATAAGAAGCACACCTTTTATGGAAATTGATGACAAAGGGGGAGAAATTGTACAAAGATATGAAAGCTTTTGGAAAGATTGAGACAAAGAAGTAGAGGTTAGACATGGACATGGACAAAGAGAGAGCAACATTGAAGAAAAGAGATGGACAAGAGAAGCACACAAGTAGGGGGAGCAAGCTCATGAACTTTGATTGGTGCATTTGATATGTGCATATTCATGTGCTTGCTTGCATTGCATAAGTTTTTAAATTCAATATGCATGCTTGTGTGGTGTATGGTAGTTGTAGAATTTGATTGATGAAATGAAAACTAGCATGCATAGGATGATAGCTAGACACTTGGTATGCTTTTCAAGTAATGCTAGTACCTTGCTTTTAATGTTGATCTCACGAGGTATCTAGTGCTTTGATTTCTAAGTGATATCTAGCTAACCATGGTGCTAAGGATGAACTTAAAGGTGCAACTCCGATTGGTATCACACTTCAAAGGTTTACTCTATACACCTTAGCATCATTTGGTAGAAATTACTCTCCCACAATTCCAATCTATGCATATGTGCAAGCTTCAAACCAAACACTCTAGCACATATGTAGGGGGAGCTAATGCTACCATTTCGGGTTTGTGGTACCTGTCCAAAATCATTTACACATGGTAAAATTGCTTGGGCAAGCAACATGAATCCAAAAGAGCTTAATTTCCATATCTTTGTAGAGTTATCATCAATTACCAAAAAGGGGAAGATTGAAAGGTCCTTGTGTGGTTTTGGTAATTGAGTGACAACCTAGGTGGACTAATTGTGTTTATGTGAGATACATAGGTGATTAGTCCATAGGTACATGTGTGTGAGCAACATATGCCATGAAGGTGGAAATGGCTCAGAGATGTTGCAAAGCTCACACATGTGATGATGAAGGAGATCATTGCACATGAGACATGCCATTAAGTCATGTGATCAAGGTGGAGAAGATCAAGACAAGACTTGGCTTAATGGATCGGTTGCAAGTGTGAAGGGCAAGTTGGAGGCTTTGGAGCGATGGACCGCGTGGCAGTGAAGCTTGAGCAAGACTTGGCGCCGATGGATGAAGGCAATGATGAAAAGCAAGTGAGGTCAAGATCGATGAACCAATATGATCACGTGATGATATGAAGTGGATCATATCATTGTTGATCATGTTGGTGCATGTGTTGCATT
Organism: Miscanthus floridulus; assembly: GCF_019320115.1. Classification (NCBI taxonomy): domain Eukaryota; kingdom Viridiplantae; phylum Streptophyta; class Magnoliopsida; order Poales; family Poaceae; genus Miscanthus; species Miscanthus floridulus. The sequence continues at coordinate 59,781,374 of NC_089596.1, read as the reverse complement.
GACATTGGAGGAGATGGAATGGAATGCGCAAGGCAAAGGTATAACCTAGGGCATTTCATTTCACCGGTCATAGGTGTGTAGAGAAGTTCATGACCGGGTTTAGGATAGATGGCCGTACTATCAAGAGGGGCAAACTCGTTTGCATATTGGTCATCTAGTGCCACTCGAGTGATCTAACTTTGCATTGTCGCTAGGATCGAGTGGCGTGGCAAGTTGAGTGGCTAATTCTTTGGAAAATATTTGTGAAAAGCTAACACACATACACATGGTGGTGTACACTTGGTGGTGTTGGCACATTTGCAAAGGAGAAGAAGTTGGTGAAGAAAATGTGTTGAATGTGCTGGTCACGGGGTGACCGAACGCATCCGACATGAGGACCGGACGTGTCCGGTATTCTAGGTAGGCATGGGCAGAGTTGCCAAGGTGACCAGACTCTGGCTCAGTGGAGTGACTGGACACTGACGAGTTAATGTTCAGTGTCAGGTCAAAGTGATATAGCCCGATATAGGATTATGGAGAGCAACTAGACATGTTCGGTCGCCACACCAGACGCATCTATTCGGCCTAGAGCGGCTCTAGGAGCTCTCTATACTGGATCAGACACTGTGTCTCCCGCATCTGGTCCGATGTGACCGGACACGTTCGGTCGTAGTTGAGTGGCTCTGGGAGCTCTCTGGACTTGATCGGACGCTGCCCCTCCTGCATCCGGTTGGCACATCGGAAGTGTCCGATCGTAGTTGGGCGGCATTGGCTATTTTGTTAGAATGGGACACATGGCGGTCAAGCAGTGACCGGACATGTCCGGTGTACACGACCTACGCGTCCGGTAGTCCCAAAAATGCCTAGTGAAGGGGTAACGGCTATTTTAGCCCGTGGGGCTATAAATAGAAGTGTTGGTCAGCCTTTGGCCAGAAGCTTAGAAGAGCTGAGCACACTAGAGCCTTGGTGGCTTATGTGGTAGTGCTTGGTAGCCCTCTAACTCACTCTAGCTTGATAGTGTTCATCCGATTGAGTGAGTGAGCGATTCTAGTGCGATTGCATCGTGAGGTTGCATCGAGTGGCACTAGGTGGTCGTCTTGCAAGCTGGTGATGCTTGTTACTCTTAGAGGTTGCCACCTCCTAGATGGCTTGGTGGTGGTCTACGTCGAAGCCTGCAAGAAGATTGTGCGGTGCTCCGAAGAAGAGCTTTGTGAGGGGCATTGTGCTCGCCCCATGGGAGCCACGAAGAGCAACTCTAGTTGAGCATGTTGTTGAGCTACCCTCACTTTCGGGGTAGGTTCTTGCGGTGCCCGACATGCAGGCTTGGTGGGTGATGCCAATTAGTCACCGAACCACCAAGTGAGCGATCGACACAACAAGGATGTAGCGTGTTGGCAAGCACGTGAACCTCGGGAGAAAATCACCATGTCAATATTGTTCTTCCCATTGGTTTGCAATCCCCTTACACAAGCTTCTAATTACTTTCATATACACTGTGCTTGTGTAGTTGCTTTTGTAATTAGTTAGCTTGTGTAGCTCACTAGTTACCTTCTTGCTTGTGTAGCATAGAAGTAGCACCCTTGTGTGGCTAATTTGGTTTGTGTAACCTTGTTAGTCACATTGCTTTGTTTGTGTAGCTAAGTATTTGCGCTCTCTAATTTGGCATTGGTTGCCTTGTTATTGAGCATTGCTAGAGAGCTTAGGTGGCTTTGTGCTTTTGCTTACTAGCATGTGTAGGAGCTCCCTCATTGCTTAAAGTACTAGTGACATAGGTTTGTGTGACCTTGCTTCTAGAATTGGTTAGGTGAGCTCTAGCTAGCCTGGCACCTTTATTTCTTAATTAGGATCTTTATAAGGTGTTTGTGAACTTCGATAGAGGGGTGTAGTCTTGGCTAGACCGATTGTTTTAATTCTGCATTTGTTTCGGTTAGCCGACGCGGTTAGTTTTAGAAAGGACTATTCACCCCCTCTAGTCACCATCTCGACCCTACAATAGGGTACATCCATGAATAACCAAGTCTAAGCACCATGCTTACACTATGAATACTACTTTAGCCCAGGAGATACAAGGATTAAAGTACTCAAAATCAAAAGAGAGTCGCAAATCTGAAGAATAATATGAACAAGATGCTTACTTGAATTAGAAGTCGATTACCAGAGAAATCTTAGAAACAAGCTCAAGAAGAACTTGATTCCATAGGCCATAGAGAGAGCACCGATAGGTTGGGACTCCTCCAAAACTCTTCCCTCTCACTCTATCTCTCTATCTCTAAGACAAGACTAGATCCTATCGTTGACTAATCTTCTCTTGATTGCTAGCCTTGATCCTGGTCGATATATGAATTAGGGTTTCTAGCTTCTCAGCTCTTAGGATCAAATGAGGCCACTGCCCTAGGGGGTATAGGTAGATATATATAGGCTAGAGCATCAACCTGAGCCTTTGGATCTAACTGACTTGAAATAACGGTTGAGATGCATCCTAGAAGGTGGTGGAGAACCAACATAGCAACGAGGATGACAGGTGGGACCCACAGGGGTTGGGCGGCCTGGCAGTGGGGCTAGGTGGCCCCATATGTTAGACACATGTGGTCTCCCTCGGTGGAGAGCCTCCTGGAGTCTTCTGGAACCTTCCCACGTTGGTTACGCGGCGAAATTATGTTATTTCCTTTGACGAATAGGTCCTCCTTGATGGTTTTTTGATTAAATCCTATTGGAAACACTGATTCAACAAAACTCATGGAATTTATTAGTTTAAACCCCTAAGTCTATGTTGGTGATCTATTTTAGTCATTTATGTATGGTATATTGATGGTTTGTTATGAATGTTAACTACCGTCAACACCGTCGGGTCCCATAGGTCGGATGCTGAAGGGTCCCACAGGTACTCATCGGATGGAGAAAGGACCAAGCAGAGACTTCTATGACGAATTGGAAGCATCATGAATGAGTAACTATAGGTCCCATAGGTACATGTCGGATGGAGAAGGGTCCCATAGGTACACATTGCATGTGGAAAGGATCTAGCAGAGACTTTTATGATCAATTGCAAGCATCACGGATTAGTAACTGCAGGTCCCATAGGTACACATCAGATGGAGAAATTATAGTGTGGAGATCTATGATGAAGCCATTCGTTACAGATCAAATATTATCCATCACAGATGTGTAATTAGTTCAATGACAAAGCCTTGTTCATCATAGGTTTAAACGAGATCGTCATAGATGAGTCACACGAGTGATCTGTGACAAAACCCTACGCTCTTCTATGATGTTTTTTGTGACGATGCCTGATTTTATCAAAGGGAGGGTTGCAGGATCATCACCACTGATCTATGATGAAATAGAAATATTCATCATAAAAATGATCTTCTATGACAATTTCAGATTCATCATTGGCATTTTTGTCATAGAAGTGGATATTTCTAGTAGTGTAAGCACCGCCAACACCATAGCCTTAGATTCCAAGGGTCAACATAGAAATCTCCAATCAAGTGGCAGTCGCGGATAAACCCGATGATGTTCCTCAACCCAAGGAAGTCACAACTAGGGACTAGACTACCAAACCCATCACTGTTGATAAAACAAACCCCAACAAGGTCACCCATATCAGGACCAACCTTCCTCCTCAATAGAAACTCGAGCTCATTGCTTTCATCTAGGCAAATAAGGATGTGTTCACTTGGGAACCATTAGATATGTCCGGGATCCCTAGGGAAGTAATTGAGCACAAATTGGGTATAACACCTAGCGCTCGACCAGTCAGACAAAAACAAAGACGCTATACACCCGAGAAGTGAGCCACCATACGAGATGAAATCAACCGGCTACTAAAGGCCGGTTTCATACGAGAGGTCCCCTGCCTAGAGTGGCTAGCTAATCCCATCATGGTCAAGAAGCCTAATGGCACGTGGTGGATGTGCGTGGACTACACCAATCTGAATAAAGCATGCCCTAAGGATGAATATCCCCTTCTGAGGATAGATCAAATTGTAGATTCAACCTCCGGATGTGAATTGCTATGTTTTCTAGATGCCTATTTAGGGTATCACCAAATTAGCATGTTCATAGATGATGAGGAAAAAACTGCATTTGTAACTCCTTTTGGTGTGTACTGTTATATTAAGATGCCTTTTGGCCTTAAGAATGCTGGTTCTACGAATAAAAAATGTGTTCATATTGTTCTTGAAGGCCAGATCGGCCGCAATGTGGAAGCATATATTGATGATATCGTTATTAAAAGCAAGATCAAAGGTGATTTGATCGCAGATCTAGAAGAAATTTTTAATAACTTAGTAAGAACAAAATGATGCTAAACCCTGACAAATGTTCTTTGGTGTTTCCTCGGGTAAGCTACTCGAGTACTTGGTGTCTCATCGAGGCATCGAAGCTAACCCAAAAAAATGTCAAGGCTATTGGTGACATGCAGTCTCCACACAACGAGAAAGAAGTCTAGAAGCTAGCTGGCATGATGGCAGCCCTAAGTCGATTCATATCCAAGTCAGGTGAACGAGGTATGCCATTTTATAAATTATTAAAGAATCATGATGGTTTTCTTTGAAGTGAGCAGGCCAAAGAAGCATTTTAGGCATTCAAGCAATACTTGAAACAATTACCTATAGTTGTTCCTCCCAAAGATGGCGAAACCATGCTCCTTTATATAGAAGCAACCCCAATAGTCATCAACGTTGTCCTGGTGGTCGAGCGTCAAACCGAGAAGTCAGCAAAACAATACCCCATGTATTTCGTGATGGAAGTACTACATGATGCCCGATCCAGGTACCCAAACATCCAAAAATTACTCTATGCCGTATTGATGTCTTCTCATAAGTTTAAGCATTATTTCTTAAGTCACAAGATCAAAGTGGTTTCTTCATATCCACTTGGTACCATTGTTCATAATCGGGATGTCGTTGGTAGAATCGCTCAATGGTCAGTCAAGCTAGGCCAATACAACATAGATTTTGTGTCTAGGACTACGATCAAATCATAGGCTCTAGCAGATTTTGTTGCAGAATGTACAAATCCTGAAGTTGAGGAGGCGGCCCAAAATCCTGAGCATTGGCTAAGGTTCTACGATGGAGAAAAATGCTAGAATGGCGTAGGGGCTAGAGTCGTCCTAGTATCTCTAGAACGGTATGCCATGAGGTACGCAATTCAAATTGATTTCAATTATCCTACTCCGACTAACAACATTGCCGAATATGAGGGCCTGTTAAATGGTTTACGAATTTCCATATCCTTGGGTGTTAAATGGCTACTTGTGAAAGGGGATTCAGAAGTAGTCACCAAATAGACCAGCAAGGACTTTCGAGCAACAAACGAGAACATGGCTGCATATTTACAGGCATATCGACGATTGGAATCTAAATTTGATGGACTCGAGGTACAATATATCCTAAGAAAACTAAACTCAAATGCTAACATGCTTGCTAGCCGGGCAGATGAACGACAACACCTATTAGGAGACATCCTAGTCAAAGTGCTAACAAAACCATCTATCCCAATGTCAAAGTCGAGTCCAAACCCCATGCTTGATCCATCAAGCGATGAGGCAATACTCAGCGAATTCCTTGGGAAGTCTATGCTGGGAGATACAACTCGTGCTGCTGCTCTAGCTAGAAATGGGGAGAACTAGATGGATCCAATCCAGGCGTACCTCACAAACAAGGCTACTCTAGTTGATGATACTAATATAGAATGAACCAGCCGTAAAGCCATGAGCTATCAAATGGTAGACGGTACCCTCTTTCAGGAATGGTGAAATGGGGTTCTTCTCAAGTGTATCACCTAGGCCAAAGTCATTAGTTTGCTCCACGACATCCATGGAGGAATCTATGGGTCCCATGCCTCTCATAGAATGCTAGTCGGGAAAGCCTTTCGACAAGGTTTCTACTAGCCTACAACGCTTGAAGACGCCACTAAGTTGGTTAGAACCTATGAAGCTTGTTAGTTTTTCAAACGATAGATTCACCAGCCAGCTCAAGCGTTAAATACAATTCCCTTGTCTTGGCCATTTGCCACATGGGGTATTGACATCCTAGGTCCTTTTCCAAGAGCCCGGGGTGGTTATAGATTTTTGATTATAGCGATCGATACTTTCACAAAGTGGATCAAAGCCGAGCCAGTTGGTGGGATAACCAAAGAAAATACAGTCAAATTTTTGTGAAGCATTTTACTGCGTTTTGGCATACCACACCGAATACTCTCGGATAATGGTACACAATTTACTAGCAAAAAATTTGAGAATTTTTGTGAAAGACATGCCACAAAGCATTATCGGTCCTCAGTCTACCACCCGATGACCAATGGTCAAGTAGAGCGTGCTAACGGCATAATTCTACAAGGGATCAAGACCCGTATTTTCGATAGGCTTAGTGCCTATGATAAAAAATGGGTTGAAGAACTAACCACAGTTTTATGGGCAGTGCGTACCATAGCTAACCGGGCCATAGGTGAAACACCATTTTTCCTTGTGTACGGGGCTGAAGCTATCTTTCCCCCTAAAGTTTGACTAAACTCGCCTTGAGTAGCGATGTTTTTCGAAGAAGAGCAAGCTGACCATCATTATACCAACCTAGAACTCCTCGAAGAGAAGCATGATATAACCGCGTTCCGAGTAGAGAAATATCAGCAAGCCCTTCAGAAATATCATAGCCAGCGTGTATGTGGCTGGGCACTTAGCATCGGCGATCAGGTCCTCAAACGAGACTAACACACAAAGGACAAAACTAAGTTGACACCCCCTTGGTAGGGTCCATACATTGTAGTTGATATAGCCCGACCAGGCGCATACTGACTAGAAGAGATAGATGGGGATATGGTCCCAAATACATGGAACATGGATCAACTACAACACTTTTATGCATAATAAAATGCGTTCCAGGTGTTTTGTTTCTTAGCATATTACCTAGATAAGTATATTATTTCTCATTTAATTCTATTTCTCTATAAGTAGTAATTGTCACCGAGCATACACACTCGGGGGCTGGGGCTGCTGCTGTTCAATTCCAATATTTTTTCTCGACTAGTCTTCTACTCTTTATTTGGATAAGTTACTCATATACAAATAAAGAGTCAGGGGCTATCATACTACTATTCACTAGTCTACAAAAATTCTCAATCATGCTAAGCCTAAATCATGCAAATGGTATTGACTTATAGTACACAAACCGCTCGAGTTTAGCTACTATAAGTCTAACCGTTCACTTGATGATAGGTCAAAATAGAAAAAATAGGAAGAATTATGTAGACTAATAAAGGTAGGGCAGTATATTACATCTCACAGTGTTGCAGGGATAGGTAAATGTTTCACTCCTCTTCTTCCTCATCACTAACCGATAGGTTCAGCTTCTCTACAAACGGCCCGAGTGTTGCCCGGTTTTCCTCAAAAAACTCTCTGGCCTTGTCTCCATCACAATTGTAGCCTTGGGAAATTAAGCCTACATGAAGACTAGGCAAGTAGCTCTTGAGGATGCCGATGACATGTCTAGCCGAAGTGAGAGCTCCTTCGACCAACTTTGCTTCAACATCTGTGCGACGCTGCTCAGAGACCTCAAGCTTGCGTCGTAGCTCTTCAATCTCCTGCTCTAGTGTCGCCTTCTTGCCCTCTAGGCGCCCAGTGTAGGCAACATGATCTACAAGCACGGCAAGGCTTAAGACAAATTCCACAGCAAAGGTACAGATTTACATAAGCAAGTCATTTACATACCCTCATTTGCATCCCAAAGAGTTTTCACCTCCTCTTCCAGCCGAGCCACCACTGCCTTGTAATGCTTGGCCTTGTCACTAGCTACTTTCCACAAGGTTTGATAGGTCTTCATACCCTCAATAAGTGGACTCATCTAGGAAAGGTCATCTTCGGGAGTCACCTCCTCGCTACCTAGAACCTTGACCTGAGTCGACAGCTCTAGGTTAGGACTATCCGGGGTTGAGGTTGCATTAGAATTGTCACCTCTGGCTGAGATGCTCAGGGCTTCCTCTAATCTAGAAGCATTATCAAAAGCACATACGTCAAGAGGATACTCTGGATAAGCGCATAACCACACAATTCATTTCACTCATGACTTAAAGGGGACGGAGCATTTAAGCTTTAGCACCCACCTGGTCATCGGGTTACTGGTTGTCGGGGTTGACACCTCTCCTGAAGACAAACCTCCCGCATACTTTTGATGTTATCTAGATAAGAGAATGTCTCGAATAGCCTACCAAAGACGATCATAGTGGATACTTGGTCATGTTCATGGGGCTAGTCTCAGATCAAGCTCTCTTCGCTAGCAAAAGCTCGAGTCGCCATAGCCTTCGCACCCTCCCTAGATAGAGGGCTCTTGGATTTGGTCCTGGCCCTATTGCTCTCTAGAAAGGGACACATTGTTGGGCTCCCCTTGTGATCGCAATTTCCTTTTCTCCCCTTGAGGGATTGATTGGGCGGCTGGTGTCTTCCTAGGCAAAAATGACCCCCGTGTCATATCCTCCTTGGCCTTCTTCCCCTGAGTCAGCTTCAACCTAAGGGTGGGGGTCCTTGTGGGGGGGGGGCTGCCCCTATGGCGGCTTCTCCCCGATCACTGCCCACTCTTGGGTAGCCTTCTCTCCAACCTCTATCTATTCCTAGGCCGGTTCATCCATGGCCTCGATAGGCTCAGAGGCTAGGGCTTAGGGAGCACCCGAGGCAACCTCTTCAGCATTGCTTAGATTGACGCTTCCCGGCACAATCCCGATACCGAGGAGCACCTAACAACACAAGGAGACGTGTGAACCTGATTGTTTGCAGAAGCAAGTCTAAAGAGACCAAAGCCACTCACCCTAGGTGGTGGGTTCTCAGCGCTGTATGGCTGTGGAACACCATCCCAGATGGCCCGATCCACGCCAAGGATATACTACACCCAATGAGTGATCTCTTCTTCTAACACTTCTAGAAAAATAATTCATGGTTAAACCTAGACAATTGAAGGGGTAATATTTCTGAATAAGAATGAAGTCGAGATAGGATCTAACCTACTTTGACTCTCTATTCGGATCTGTGACCCCGAATACGTGCAGGCCAGACTCCTGTGCTTCAAGGGAATGATCCTCCATCTAGCAAAGGTCTCGACTATGTGTGCGTTAGTCAATCTGGCTTTTCGGAGTGCCCGAACACGCTCAATGTGACCTTGCATCTTCTCAGTCATGATGGGAGTTGAATACCAGGCTTCACTAGTCACATGCATCCTAGAATTGGCCTTGATGACATTTTTCTCCTGAAGATCAATGTAAAACCATTTCTCTCCAATGCCCTTCTAGGAGGACTTAATCGGGAAGACAATGTATTCTCCTTTCTTCCTAAGGGAGAAACCAACTGACCTAATGAACAGATTGGTGCCATGGTACATGCCCGAGCAAAAGTAGCGCTATAAGTCAAGATAGGGTTCGACCCCAAGCCATTCCTCACATAGAATAGTAAAAAATTCTAAGCATAGCAATGGCATTGGGTAGCATCTGAGCCACCTTGATCTTATAATGCCTACAGACTCGCTCTAGAAATTTGGATGGAGGCACTCCAAATCCACACTCGTAATGAGCAGTGAAAGTGGTGATTTGGAAGGTGTCTGGGGTCGGGTGGTTCTCACCTTGGGTTGCAGTCCACACATAGCCTTTTGGAAGAAGACCACACACCCTCAGTGTCTCTAGATTCGCCTCTGATGTCATCGTGGTGGTCTAGTACTCATTCAACTGGACGACCACCACTGGCTTCGCCAGGTCCTCGGGTTCCTCCTTCGGTTGGGCTAGGGCCTAGGGCTCCAACGTGGTGGCCTCCACACGGCAAGTGGTGGCATCATGATCAGAGCTTGAGGCCATGGCAGCGGCGAAAGGGAGGAGTTGAGGGCAAGAGAAAAGGCAAAAGGGCAAAAGGCAGGGATTGGAAATGCTCAGCGGGAGAATAGGCACAGTGGTTGCCACCAAAGCGAGGTGAGGGGTTAAATGGCCTCCTGCCATGCACAATCCCCAAAAAACTACTCAGCAGCTATAATGTGCACCTAGACTGCTATGCCAGTAGTTATTCACAAGGAAAACTATCACTTTTTTATTCTTAGGATAAAATTGGTGATTCGGTGCCCTATGAATAATCTATGTTTAAGATATTTTGCGCCCGGGTTATGAGTAAAGCTCCAACCCAACTAAATCAGCCTAATTGGTCTATAACTCAGGGTTGTGAGTAAACTCACTAACTAGAACAACATTACTAGAGTTATCCTAACTTTGGACTATGTCCACATGTAAAGCCCGTCGTGGCTCTGCTCGCGGTGACTCGAGCACGGAACAGTTAGAAAATGCGACTAAAAACAAAATAACAATCCATCTTGGGAACTAGTCATTTCATTAATATAACTCATAAACATGGGTTTATAGATGATTAAACAAGGACCCTAATCTAAGATAGTAGGAGAAGGCGCCACCTCTGATTGTCACCAAGCTCCTTAGGGAACTCGCTGATGAGATGGGAGCAACCTTGCTCCTCAATGGTGACCCGCTGCCCATGGGTTCATCCTTCACCTCCTCCTCCTCGGCATCCTCCTCCTCCTCAGTGACCACTTCCTCACTGTTGCTGTTGAGGATCACCAGGCCACCGTCTCCTAGGATGCTAATGGCCTCGCGATTTAGCTCAACCAACAGCCTCCTCACGATCTCCTCATCATGGCTCGTGCCCGGTGAGCCAGCGGTGTAGGGAGAGAGGGGCCAAGGATGTCAAGGGCAGCGGAGGCAATGGAGGTGATGGGGGCGGTGGAGATAACCGGGGCAATAGATGCACCACCCACCAGCAGGGTCGAGCCTTCTAGCTGATCCTCATTGAAGAGCTTGATCACCACCTCCGGTGTTGATGGCACTGGCTGGGTCGATAGCCTAGCCAAGGACCTTGGTGGAGCACTCTCATTGACCCCAGCATCCCTTTCTGGGATCGCTGGGGCTAGGGGTGTGGGAAGCACGGCCAGCGGTGACATCACGGCCGGCGCTAGGGCTTTGAAGGATGTCGGGGATGGAAATGCAGGAGCAGTTGGCGAAGGCGATGACGTACTGCTTGACGATGCCACCATGGCCAATTTGTTGGGCGACTATGCGAGCAGTAGGCATAGTACTTTGTGGGGACAATTGCGGCTGGCAGTTTTCTTCCTCATCTTTGCTATGCGATTTGGGAATGGAGGTTGCAAATTCATCATGAGCGGGCCTGATTAAATAGGACCAAGCCACGTTCCTAGGAATCTCAACCGCTGTCCCAATTAAAAAGGGATTAAATCTCCACCACGGGTACTCATGGGAAACAGAACAGACCCAGCGCTTCGACTAACAAACAACTACGTGCCCTCTGGCTTGCATGTGAAACGGGATTGACAAGACAAGATGACCCAAGGATGGCATTGGATCAAGCTCATCTCCCAACAGTGCACCTTTATCGGCTTGCAAGGGATCGGGATCAAAGTCGCCATTAGTAAAACGGGCTACCTCTTGGTACCCGAACAACAAACCACCCGACTAGGCCAAACCCGACTACACGCAGACGATCAAGTTGCATTTGACAGACAAGCTTGGGGGCTTATGTCGATGCCATACCCTCGGGTACCCCACTTTCATATTGCCGACTATCGACTCTGGATCAGAGACGACCCGAAGGCCCATGATGACCCTATTCAAGGAAGTATATCTCTATATTACGCCAAAACTCTGACTAGGGCATGACTCCTTAGCTTGTTGGGCAAGTTGATCTCGGATATAAATAGCTAGCAATATCCCCATTGTATCCATCGACTCTCTCATAGGCATAGCTACATTGTAACAGCAATCTCACCGAATACAAGCAATACAAGAGTAGCAACTAGACATATGAATTTTACTTGCTTCTCAGGGGCCTGAACTAGTATAAATCTTGTCTCCATCTATGATTGTTCTTCGTACCAAGTGGGGTTCCCCAAGGACCAAATATCTACTGGTAAAAAACACTGACATTTGTGTATTCTCTTGGGTATGTGTCCACTAACATTTTGTAGGAAAGAATGAATATAAGCTATGACTGTTCAAGGTTTGGTACAAACCTACAAACCCCAACCCAAACCACCACTACAGCTATGGAAGTGGACGAACAAATCGATAGGCTATGAGCAACATCAAAGACAACCTAGCATTGAGCCTTCCCAAGACTTAAGCTAAGGTACTGATGAGAAATAGGAAGCAACCCACCTCATATTAGCCAGAATATGCCTACTTTCATCACCTTAGAAAAGACCAGCTCGCACATTAACAGCAAGGACTAGGATGACAAATGCCACTACATCATGCCATTCATCCTCGTATCAACAAACATCAGTAATCAATGGAGGTTTGTCGATGGTGTCTCATAAGGCCATGACCATGGTCGGAAGACAACATCCCTAAGTCATTGAGATGAAGTTTTCATAAAAATACCAATGAGGTTCCTTCTTTGATCATAAAGACGGCTGGCGAATCATGAAGAAACAAAGAAGAACTCTCCGCCATGCCATTAGAGGACAAAGATAATCAAGGAGGAACTTGAGTTTGCATCCCCAAACAACACTAACCCATCAACCAAGAATCAACAAAATCAAGAAGGGTTGATGGGAGAAGAACATGCAACTGTCCGAATGGTACAAAGAAAAGCTTAATACAAGGAAAGGTCCTACTCAACTGACCATGAGCTCTCACCAACAGGTAAATCGGATAAGCCTCCTTCAGGTTTGTTTGTCACTAATTCTTTCAATAAAAAGAAGGAAAACATAAGGTATATCCAACCAAGCATTATGCAACATGGAATTACATTTGTAGGAGAATTCCATCATCCAAACTTGATTTTTGCAAAATTCAAGTGTGGGGGATGGAGTTCTTTAAAAAAAGATCTCGTGCCATGTTGCTAATTTGTCTTGGTCATCTTTACCTTTATGAGGTGCTCGACTTGCTAAATCTCTAACAAATAAAAATTTAAATACTCCTTTGGTTCACCATACATATTCTTGTTTTTACTTGAATGAACCTCTTTAGTCTTTTAAGCTTCCTTGTTCTGTTACACGTATGCTTTGGAATATTATTTGAACATAATCATTGAATCAAAACATACTTGTATAGAATTTGGTTGTATATATGGACTAGCCCTTGTAGGAAAATATTCAAATTTTGTTGGGAATGTTTAGAGATCATTCGTAGAAACAAATCAAAGTCTGAGGTATTCGTCAAAACAATTTGACACAGCTTTGCCTTAACCTTGTTGAAAATTTAGTGGTGAACAATAAAGGCACATTATTTAAAACATGGGATAAGGATTCTATGCTAATCAAAATGTTAAGGCCAACTCTATTATAGCATAGAGGATGACCTTTAGCTCTATGACAACACTATCCTTGCTTTGAATTATTTGTATATTCCTTTGGGTATGTGTTGTCTACTAATCTTTTACAGGAATGAAACAATGCATGGAGTAGAAGGTCCAAATAAAGTGCCAAGATCCATAAAAGAAAAGACAAAAGGATGGCATAACAAAAGAATGAGAACGATGGAGTGTGACATAGGAGACAAGATGCTCATGAACAAGTTAGTCAAGCAAGGAAGGCTTCAAACAGAAGGAAAGGACCACCACAAGTCACCTACCGTTCATCACATGGTGCCATCATACTCCAATGATGAAGGTAACATCTTAAGGTAAGTGGTCATTATTTAAAAAGCTTCCCTTTGATCTTAGTATTCACATAAATAAAGAAACAAACATATTTGAGTTACAACTTTGCTTGATTCAACCTGATTAACTCAACATGTCTTGTTCCTTAATTTTGTGCATCACCATTTTCTTGATCTCATAGTCTTAACCAAACAAGCTAAAATGTTGCATATCTTATCTTTGGAAGATGATAGTCATAATCGTGTAAAGTTTGATACATTATGTAAAGATGGACAATCCTTCCATAGGTTAAGCAACTCAATCATTTTTGTCAAATCTATTCAAATGCCACATTCATCCTCATCCTTCTGATCTTATCACCCATGTTATAACAATGAGCAATGCACATAACATCAACCTTATCATGATTCAATGTGCCTAAGGCTAGAGAAGAATAAATAAAGTTTTGGTTATGTTGGTGTTTTCCTATCAACAGAGCCCATGCACTTTGATCTCTACCTTATCTTTATGAGCATAACACACTTTCAGGAAAGTGTGGGGGAGTCAATCCCCCAATTTCTACAAGTGAAAGTTCTGAACTGGCAATAATGATGCACACAAGACATCACCAGCTTCTACTACTATGATCAATTTCGAAGCAATAAACAAAGAGGAAGAAGAAGTTAAGAAGGATGAACCTGTCAAACAAAAATCAAACTCAAAACCAATACGGGTTTGGTAGAAGAAGGTGGCACTACCATTGGAAGTGCCACTACTAGAGCAAACCAAGGTACTCGATCAATGAACTTCACAAGAAGGAGTCTCGTTCGAAGGACTTAAAACATCGAACCCTCGCCGAAAGGTAATTCGGTAGTTATCGATGTTTATTTATTGCATTTAACATTTTTATTCATGTCTTGCATCTAAAATTGAAAATAATATTTGCATAATCATTAGATACATAACTTTTAAACTTTAGCATGTTTAATTCTGCATTGCATTTAGAAAATTTGTATGCATGGCATATATAAAAAGAAAATTAAAAGTTGTAACTCTGCATAATAAAATTTAACTCAGTCTCATTCTATGTTTTGCATCAAGTGAATTGTTAAGACTCATATGAGCAACCTTGTGGTGAGTAACAACCCATATGAATGTTCATTGTGGTGGCAATAAAAAAAATCATAAAACTTATAAAACAAAATAAATCAAAAGCCAGCTTGGGGTCCAGATTTGATGTTGCCATGAATTCATGGGCCCATAGAACTCCTGGTGCCCCCTATAAAAGGACCCCTACCTCCTCCAGAAGGCCATCAAGCCATCCTCCTTAAGATCAGATGTCAGCAATCAAGAGAAGGATAGTCCTCCATGTTAGGATCTAGCCTTTGTAAAATAAAAATAGTGAGATAGAGAGTGAGGGAAGAGTTTGGAGGAAGTGCCTGTAATAGAACCGTCCAATTTATAAGAGCACAAGTACAATAGCAACCATCGAGGCAGTCAAACCATTACACTTGAGCCCATATAAATCTGGTAGTCCGTCGAGTATCACGAAAGATCTCGAATTAACCAAGATACAAGCCAAGATCGTACATGATTCAACATACAAGCCACATGTTACAACAAATTCACAAATAGTTTGTCATACATTGGAGTTCCAACATAGTTATTACAACATCAGTTTAACAGTAGTGGAAGCAATATAATTCTGAACAGCATCAACAATAGTTTAGATACATAGCCAGTTTTCACAGTCATCTCCAACAAAAGCACAAGGGTGAGATGATATATAGAATGACCATGCCCATGGTCTTATTCCTCATCCACTGCAGGAGCAAAGCAGTGCTTACAGTAGCCATGATACATCATGTTATCTGCAACAATAGGGAAATAAACCTTGAGTATGAGAAGGTACTCAGCTGGACTTACCCATCATAAACCAAAAATAAGAGACACCAAGTATCATGCAAGGCTTATAAGTGGAGCTGGTTGACATTCTTTGCATACAAGCCAATATTCATCTAGTATCTTTTAACTTTTGAATAACAAGTTTATTATTCCTGTTCCATTCTAGATTAGCATCTATCCTATGCCAAACATGTTGCGTACCATTAAATCATCACAATAGTAACCATATCAAGTTGAGCATTTTCATAACCCATATAACCAACACTTTCATCAATTACTACGATGAAGGGGGCTCATGTCAAGTTCTCACTATTCGGGAGAGATGGCGATTCAAATTGATTCCAACCCAGCTGGGGAATTATTCCTAACACACACCCATACTTCCCCCATCAGGGTCGCATTGGGTCACATTTGGTACAACTCAGGTCCAAATCGCGGGTAAGACTAGCGCCGCACCCTCAAAGATACTACCAATCTGCCAGGAGGCTCGGAACTCAAACCCGCCCTTGGACTCATACCATTGGCTCTCCGCACATTCTTACTACCTCTAGGGTGTGCACTTTAACTACTCATGTCCCTAGCCTGAGTTGAGCTACATGGCTTCGTGGTTGAAACGACTTATCCGGCCAACTATGTGAGAGTCATGTGTTCAACATGACAAGAGGGCCTCCAACGACCGGTCCTTCAACGACACAAATGGAATCACTATACGTCACCACACCTAACATATAAGATTCTATCCGGTCTCCAATTGTCCAACATCACCAGGTTATGTTCCATGATAGCACAATATAGCCAACCATGATCAAGTCACCACCTATAGCTCGCAGATGACAGGAAATCACCCGTCTTCTATCGGTCTAAGCATGGCTAAGCATAAAGGTCGATCCTGGACCTACATAGGATTCAAGATAGATATTTCTAGATAAGGAAAGTATATGCAACAAGTGGTCCCAATCAACTCTTATAACCTAATGCATCAAACATAAGGACTTAAGTAATATTTTGTAAAACATGGGAGACTTAGAATGCTCTGGGGCTTGCCTTTCACAAACGTGGCCGGCTGGTGGTCAGGGCACTCCTAGAGATGATCAACTTCAGGCTTGCCTTCACTTGGAGCTTCTTGGTGCTGAGCTTCCTGGTTCTCCTCTTGTTGATCGGCTTCGAGTTCCACCAACGTGATTTCTTCCGCTGCACCTATTGCATGCATATGCATAAAGTAAGTATCATGGATGCATAAGAAGGATTGTGAATGATATGACATAAGAATGTGAATGATTCTATGCTGATGATTATATTAAGTTACTTAGATGATAACCAAGTTGAATACTTATTTACTGAGTAGGTGCATATATCTTCTCTAGAATTTTCAAGAATCCACACTAAGTCCATTTCTGTGCCACAACACAATAGCTATAAGTTTAGATCAAAACTGGAGTTTTACTCATCCAAATGTTGTTATCTAGGACTTTCTGGAAAGCTTATAAAATTTCCTACAATTTTGATTTAATCACCAAAAGCTTATTCAACTTCTATCCTAGTAAAAATAGGTAAACATCCCAGGTCTGTCCAGAAATTCCAGAGAGTAAGCATTTCGGGAGACCAATTTCTAACAGCCATAACTCCTAAACCATTTGGCCTATTGACCTAAAATTTTGACACAGGCTAGATAAAGAAGTCCTCTACAACTTTGTTAATAACTATTTTTACAACAAACCTCATCTTGCCAATGCAATTCACCAGGTGACAGAATCTGTCCAAACAACCTCTATGATGGAATTTTAGAGCAATAATATTTTCACTGTATATAAGCATTCAAAATTGGACATCACCAATTGTACCAACAGTTTGGAGACCTCAATTACACTCTAGAAAACATACTGGTCAAGCCCAATTTATTTATGTAAATGCCTTAATTAATTTAATTAGATAATTAGGTAAAATAACAAACATATAACAAATGTGCATAGTAAATTCTTAGAAAATTATAGTATCTTCCAAGTACTCCCAATAGGCTATTGTATACATTTGATACCATTTGAACATGTATAACATCCTCTACAAAACTAACAAGCTAGCAAGGTTTATTTTAGTGAAAATAGTTACCCCTATTGAAAAGTGTCAAGTAACAGATTTCATATTTTTCTTAGCTTCCCTAAAACCCATTAACATTGTACAAAAATTTGCATGGCAATATGTTACTTATTTCTATCCTTATGAGTTTCCTCAGAAAACACCATTTATTAAAAGATAAATAGAAAGACCCTACTCCAATCAAGTTTACTACAAGTTTAGTATTTTTCCTAACTATAGCATGTCAACACCAGACCAGCAAAATTGAAATCACAATTTTATCACTTTCCTAGCTCAAGTTATGTATTTTACAAGATTGCAAACAATTGAAAAGCACTTATTTAGCTCCATTTAATTCTCCCAGACAAATATCAGAAATAGTGCATTTAATATTTTTATCAAATACTAAACTTCATGAGGAATCCAACAAAATTTGGTTCACCAAATTTGGACACTCCTAGCTTGAGCTATGAATTTTTGAAACAAGCATTCAAACCTAAAAACATAAATCAGAAATTCAAACCATCACAGACTGACAGCTGGGGCCCGAAGTCAGTGGGACCCACATGTCAGACACATAGAAACAGAGCACGGTGGTTGACCAGCTAGAGTTCACCATCGGTGAGGTTTCCAACGGTATCATCTACACCGCTGCACTCTACACGTCGAGCCGCGTTGGTAGGTGTGCACGGTTTGCCTTGGAAGCTCACCGGAAGTAGCTCGCCAACGGTAATGGTGGACGACGGAGGTTGCGCGGCGGTATGCCGGCATGCTCCGGCCACCATACGCTCTAGTGAGGTGCTCTACAGCTTCGCGGTAACCTATCGGAGCTAACCTAGGTGGCTAGGGTTCTGGTGATGTGACGGCTAGCTTGGTCCGCGTGCATGGCCGTGCAGCGACGCTCGATGCACGGTGGTGCTCTCACCGTTTCAGCAAGATGGCGGCACGAGAGAGGTCTCTATCATGCCATTAACTAGACCTAGGGTTACCCTACCAAAGATGTGAGAGGATAGAGGGATACGGTTGACTAACGCGACGACGATGAGCTTCGGTGCCATGATGGCAATGGCGGCCACGCGTAGAGTGGCGACACATTCTAACACCGACACATGGTGGCGTCATCCATAGATTTGGCCTAAGCTACAAGACTCTAACGGGGTGCTAGACCAATGGAGAGGGAGGCGTGCGGGGCAGTGGAATGGCCGAGCCACGGTGAGTCACGAGCGCGGTGGTGCTCCGGTGATGGCGGCGAAGCGAAATGCGCCCTTACCCTGGCTCGGCAAGAGGGGATAGCGGGTTGGGGTGGAAGAGGTGATGATGGCAGAGCTACAAGCGAGCTGGATTGGGTGGTGGTGCAGCAACCGCGGTAAGCAGGCATGGCAGAGCGACGGCGATGGCACAACGGCACGGTGCTACACTTTGCTCAGGCGTGGGCGAGAGAGAGAGAGAGAGCGGTGTGAGCGTGAAATGAAGTGAGAAACAGAGGCACGTGACTTATCCCTCCGTGCTGGCCTAACCGGCTGGGCCAGTACTGGCCTATGGCCACCACGCGGCATGCCTAGCCTACCCTCGGTCAACCACTGATGGCGCGGCATCCGCGGCCATCAGGCCCCGATGACATGACTGACAGAGCGACTTTGATCCCCTATATCTCCCAAACCAGTTAGAGTTAGCAAAAATTCCCTGAATAGAAATTGTAGAGCTACATGAAATCTACAAACTTGCTTTATGAAGCATCCCCAAATTCTCAATGGTTAGCCAGTTACAATGCTCCCAAGTGAGGTACATTGAAACTATAAACAACAAGACTTAGAAATTTTTTTGCAAGCCCAAAACAACATTTCTTGCTACTTGTGAGCTATTTTTAGCATGCTATGCACCGAATTAGGTCTTGACCCAAAAATAAATGTTTTTACTCTAGTCAAGTACTACAACTTTCCTTAAGGGTGCACTGCCATGCAAACACTCTATGCTGGAGTTCAACTTAGGTCAAACATATAACTTGAAAATGAAAGCCTACACTATAACCATGACTTAGAGGTCAAATGGGCCCAAGTCATGAATACCAAAGTTGTTCCATGTGACATTCTAAACATGTTTAAGGTACTCCCAAGGTCCCACAAACATTTTATACATTGGTCACATGTAAATCCTAACATATGTAAAGCATTTAGTAACAAACACATGTGATATAAGCAATCCTAGAGATAAAATTTGAGATGCTCATGCTCATGAATGATCAATGATGCTTGTGCTCATGCAATGCCAATGACAAATGCATGCTTAACACCTAGGGTGTTACAGTGCCGATCTATCGGTGCTCTCTCTACGGCTTGAAACTTTGCGGAATCAAGTTCTACTTGAGCTTGTTTCTGAGATATCTCTGGTAATCAACTTCTGATTTAAGTAAGTATTGTGCTTATATTGTTCATCAGGTTTGCAACTCTTTTGAGTGCTTCAATCTATAGAAGCTCTAGGTTAAAGTAGTAATTGTTAAGTGTAAGTGTGGTGCTTAGACTTCGGTTACTCGTGGATGCATCCTGCATTCTAAATCGGTGGTAGACCGCGAGAGTGACACTTGTTGAGTCCTTTGTAGTCCACCTCTCGTCTGTAGGCTAAGTAGAATGTGGTTGCAACGGAAATCATTCTCTATTGGTGTCTTTCCTTAGTAATGTCCCTAGTTGAATAGTAGAAGACATAGCTTACCTAGGTTAGAAGAAGAAAGCCATTGTTGGTATTTATGAGTGCAAACTAAATTATAAGATTCCGTATAGAACACCATTGTAGCATTTCTCCAGGAGTATTCTAGGTATAGTTATTTATATTTTACCATAGGAAAACAATGGAACAAAGATTATAATAACAAAGGAGTATTTACTAACATACCAGCATAACTAAAGCAGGGAGGTAATAATAGGAATTATATAAAATGACACACAAGGGATAAATCTATAAGATAATGTAAACTAGTTAACTCAGGAGAACAACGGGTGAGGCATATTCCTATGATATTCTTATTACATGATCAAAGTAGATATCTAATTATAGCTAAGACTCACTCTACTCTTGTGCACTTTGGGACACCGCTAGACAGTAGAGCACCTGAAAGGTCCTAATGGCTAGAGGGGCGTGAATAGCCTATAAAAATTCTACAACAACACTTAAGCAAAGTGGTTACACAAATATGAAGCGAAGCGAGTATTGTGCTAGCTTACTCAAAATGCAAGCCTCCTATCCACAATTCTAGTCACTATGATCTCTCATACACATAAGAGGCTATGTCACTACCACTAAGTTAGTAAGCTCTCAAAGACTAACTAAAGAGCCTCACTAACCACTAGATCCGACAGAAGCTAGCTCTCAAAACTAATTACACTAAAGAGCTTAGCTTACACTAAGAAAGTAAATGCACTAGAGTCGTAGGAAGGTTATATCGCCGTGGCAAGCGAAGATCAATCAATCAATCACAAGATAACCAATGAAGTCCTCAGGACAAGATGACACAAGATTTATCCCTGAGGTTCACTTGCTTGCCGGCAAGCTATGTCCTCGTTATAGCTATTCACCCACTTGGAGGTTCACGTGCTAATAGGCATCACATGCCTAACCCACAATTAGGTGCCACACAACCAACACAAGATGGGGATCCACAAGCTACGAGCAATCCACTAGTGTATCTTTTGGCTCTCCACTGGGGAAAGGTCAAGAACCCCCACAATCACCATGATCAGAGCCAGAGATAATCACCTACCTCGACTCGATGATCCTTGCTGCACCAAGCCATCTACGTGGTGGCATCCACCAAGAGAAACAAACGAAACCTGCAGCAAAACACAAACACCAAGTGCCTCTAGATGCAATCACTCAAGCAATGCAGTTGGATTCACTCCCAATCTCACAAAGATGATGAATCTATGATGGAGATAAGTGGGAGGGCTTAGGTATGCTCACAAGGTTGCTATGTCAATGCAAATGACCAAGAGAGTGAGCTAGAGCCGGCCAAACACCTTATATGGGCGTCCCCTCAAAATAGAGCCATTGGGCTCAATAGGTAGCCCAACTCATGCTGACCGAATGCGTAGATCCGATCGACTAGACATAGCCTAGCTAGCATCCAATCCTATGATGATGTCCATGTGTCCTCACGATTCAACCTCAACCGCGTGATCCCAATGATCACCAGCCTTCCCCGCGTGGTTAAGTAACGACCGAACGAGCCAGTCGCAAGATCGGACGCGCCGGTCAGCGTTAGATCCCATGCGTATGCGCCAAGGCCATGCCATGACCGGACACGCTGCTCCTCACTGCTTCCTAGTGTTAGGTCACTTCTAGTAAGCATCCAAAGAGGAAAATCCATGACTGGACGCGTCCGTTCATAGGCGATCGGACGTAGCCCCGAGTCCGGTCCTCTCTAGCTCACGAAGATGCACACGTCAGCGTACGTCACCACATGACCAAACGCAGGCCTTGCATGTCCGATCACATTTACTGTGTGGCATCTAGTCGTGAAGACCGAGTCATGCACCTCTATGCCACTAACCGAACGCATCACCACCGAGCCCAGTCACTTTGTGACCAGCGTCCGGTCAGTGCAAAACAGCACCAACTCTTCTCCAACTTTGCCACCCTAGATCAAATGTGCCAACCACCAAGTGTTTTACCATGTGCACATGTGTTAGCATATTTTCACAAACATTTTTAAGGGTGTTAGCTTTCCACTAGATCTAAATACATATGCAATGAGTTAGAACATCTAGTGGCACTTTGATAACCGCATTTCACGATGAGTTTCACCCCTCTTAATAGTATGGCTATCTATCCTAAATGTGATCACACCCACTCAGTGTCTTGATCACCAAAACAAAATGGCCCTATGGAATTCACCTTTGACTTGAGCCCATTTTGTTTTTCTCTTTCTTCTTTTCCAAGCCAAGTACTTGAGCACCATGGCATCTCCACCATCATCTTGATCGTCACCCTTTGCTCCACACTTGGAATGTGTTTCCCTATTCTCATGATCACTAGAGCAACTAGGTTAGCACATAGGGTTTCATCAATTCACCAAAACCAAACTAGAGCTTTCAATCTCCCCCTTTTTGGTAATTGATGACAACCCTTTCACAAAGATATGAATCAAAATTCAATTGAATCTATGTTGCTTGCCCAAGCATATTTACCATGTGTAAAAAGATATGGACAAGTTTTATGAACCCCAATTGGTAGCATTAGCTCCCCCTATATATGTGCTAAGAGTTTGGATAGAAGCTTGCACATATGCATGGATTGGAAATGTGGGAGAGTCATGTCTACCAAATGATGCTAAGGTATAAGAGATGGACCTTTGAAGCGTGATACCAATCGGAGTGCACCAAATATACCATCCTTAGCACCATTGTTAGTTAGATACCACTTGCAAAGAGAAGAACTAGGTACCTCATGAAATCAACATTATATGCAAGGTTCTAGTAGCACTTGTGAAAGCAAAGCAAGGCATATCTAACTATCACCTATGCATGCTAGTTTTTCATTTCATCAATCAAACCTACAACTAGCATACACCACACAAGCATGAAATTTTAATTTAAAACTTGTGCCATGCAAGCAAACATATGAAATGCACATACAAATGCATCAATCAAGTTAATGAGCTTGCTCCCTCTACTTGTGTGTTCAAATTTTAATTGATCCCCTTACTTTGTCATATTTCTCCCCCTTTGTCATCTTTT
The DNA here is from genome assembly GCF_019320115.1 of Miscanthus floridulus. Lineage (NCBI taxonomy): Eukaryota > Viridiplantae > Streptophyta > Magnoliopsida > Poales > Poaceae > Miscanthus > Miscanthus floridulus. Next base: position 59,758,061 of record NC_089596.1, on the reverse strand, counting down.
CACTATCTTTGTGCACTAATTTCTCCTCCTTTGTCATCAATGACCACAAAGGTTCAATTTTAGATAGGTTAAGATTATCAATGTCAATCAATGGGGTGAGGATCATTTTTCCAAATTTTGGTTCAATCTAGAACACTTGCAAAAGATATTTAACTTGGTTTGATCTAAGGACAAGCTTCTTCACACCTTGTTTCAAGGGTTATCTTGTACCATGTTGAGTTAAACACTTAAAGCTCATTTTCTAGATCAAACACTAGCAGGGTGTTCGGCTGCTCCACTCCCAGCTTGTTTCAGCTTGTTTTAGCTTATTCTCTCATAGAACACTATTGATTCAGCCAAAATCAGCTGCAACTGGATTAGCCGAACATGACCTAGGTTCACAAGCCCACAAACATGTCATATGCTACCACTAGATCAAGTCAAGCATAGAAGCAATAGTGGTACCATACAAGCATCAATTTCATTTGTTTTTCATGAATGAGCCTATAAAACATAAGGAATGACTAGATGCACTAAGCAAGTCCTTAGCAAAGAATGTATGCATGCCAATCAACTTTTACCTTGAATTGCTCGAAGGAGAGGCATGTCATATTAGTGGGGGGTGCATCAACACATATTTGTTTGGTGCCTACACTCTCCTTAGCTTGCAAAACCTTTTCTCATCCAATGGCTTGGTGAATATGTCGGCAAGTTGATCTTCGGTGCCTACACTCTCAATTGAAATGTCCCCTTTTTATGATCTCTTATGAAATGGTGGCGAACATCAATGTGATTTGTTCTTGCATGTTGAACCCAATTGTTGGTTAGCTTGATTGCACTTTCATTGTCACATAGCAATGGCACTATCTTGAACTTGATTCTAAAGTCATTCAAGGTGGCCTTCATCGAAAGTATTTGTGCATAACAACTATCGGCGAATATGTATTCGGCTTCGGCGGTTGATAATGCAACACTATTTTGCTTATTTGATGACCATGAAACAAGTGATCTTCCCAATAATTGACAAGTGTTTGAAGTGCTCTTTCTTTCAACCTTGCATCCCACATAATCCGAGTCAGAGTAACCAACTAGCACAAATTGCTCCTTTGGGATACCACAAACCAACATTTTATGTATGCTTCAAGTACCTCAATATTCTCTTTGTAGCCTTCGAATGTATTGGTATTTATTAACTTGTCACTTTTTTAAGTAGACACCTAATGTAGTTGACATTTCTTAGCATCACTTTTACTAAGTTGTCATCCCTAGCGGTGGTGCCAGAAATGCTTGTTGGTACTACCTAGTGCCACTTCTAGAATGACACTAAGAAGTACTTTTAGTATTTCATGTGACTAGATAGAATATGTATAATAAGATGAAAGGGATCTGCAAGCGCATAGATAATATACCATTGTAGCACTTCACCCGGGAGTATTCTAGGTATCATTATTTATATTTTTACCACAAGGTAGGACGAGCAGTGGAAATATATTGATAACTTATACTCATGATGGAGAAATAAACCATAACCAAACTTCTACTCATAATAGGGTTAAGTCAAGAGATAAATGTATATGAATGGTAGGTAATAACTAATCATTGATCACTCAGAATACTCCTTTCTATGGCATTAGCATGGTTAAGTAGAATATTAGAGGAATAATTCCTAAGTCATTCTTAATTATAAGTCAAAGCATACGTTGATTAGTGCAATTACACTTAGTAATCATGGCTAAGATCAACTTCATATCTACACATAAGGGATATTACTAAGGAAGATTAAGAACAGAGCTTGTCTTCCTTCGTAACTAGATGCTACTTGTCCTATATTCAGGGAGTGGACTACAAAGGACTCAATGGGAGTGTCACATCCGTGATCTACCACATGGCCCTAAATATAGGGTGCATCCATAGGTAAACAACGTTTAAGCACCATGCTTACACAATGTCGACCACTCACCCATGGATCCAAAGAGCGAGCGCTATATGAACTTATGCATGAACATGATGATAATCTAACTATACTAAGCATATAATCAAAGTAGATGATGAACATTATAACTAGGAATATGAATGATATGAAGAATAATGTCATAACAATTGTAGCAAACATATAAAAGTAATGAGAGATACAAAGGAGAGGGGGTGCAAAGGCTACACCAAGCCACGCTCTTGACACGACCAGGAATCAAAGTGAAGCTTGCCTCCCTCTAGACCTAGTCTAGCTAGCTATGCCCTAGAATATGGTGGATCTCTGAGGATGATTAGGGTTTCTATCTTCTCAAATGACTTGATTAGGGTTTTGATACTTGATGATATGGGGGTGGCAGGGGCTGATATATATAGGTCAGAGCATCAATCCTGAGCCCTCAGATCAAACCGACTTGAATAAATGGCATAGATGCAATCTAGGAGGCTGTGGAGAAACGACATAATGAGACAGATGCTGTCAGCTAGGGCCCTAGACTGGCCAGCCTATGATCGGTCCCACCTAGTGGCCTCTCGCCCTCTGCTTCGGTGTGGTGTCCTCTAGAACCTTCTAGAGTTGTTTATGCGATGATTAAGCGTGATTAATTCTGGTATCTAGGTCCACCTTGCCGGTTTTCTGGATAAACCCTGTAGAAAATACAGATACACCAAAACTCATGAAATTTGTTAGTTTAAACCTCTAAACCTATGTTGGTGATTGTATTCATGACCTTATACATGTTGTATTAACGGTTTATATTGTTTGTTATCTATCGTCAACAAACTCCCCCAACCTTAACCTTTGCTCATCCCCGAGCAATGCTAAACTCAGCAAAAAGATCAGGAGTTTTAAGATTTTTGAAAACATTGCGGCGACTCCTTAAAAGTACACATGCGTTCAAACAAGAATTCTCCTCCGGATTAGAATAAACCGATCTAACTTTCAAATTTACCCGTATTACCATTAACCATGGGTATTTTTAGCCTTCACTTGGGTCTTGAGCAATTGAAAGACAGAATGAACAAGTCAAGCACTATGTCTCTTGTTCTTTGCTAACCATTATTCTAGAGTTTTTATAGATTTTCAAAAATTAAACTCAGAGCTTCCTTTGTATGACACTCTCAAGTCTCTCAATATATGTGGTATTTGTGGATCCTCACCAAGGCAATAGTGATGTTATGCCTTTCTCTTTCTACAACTAAGGCTTATGTGGAGCTCATAAGAGTGGAAATAACATGAAAGAGCATACTTGCAATACATATTTTGTAAAGTCCAACTTTGGATCCAAAGAGAGTTGAGTCATACAATCAAATCAAGATGTGCATGTGTGTGGATGTATGGTGGATGTATATATGGTAGCTAACCTAATTCTACTCTGCTCCTTGAAAACATATCTCTCTTTTGGAAACTAGAAAAACCATTTTGCAATAAAACATGGGTTATCTTATTCATCTTTTTTCTTTCTTTTTTTAGGAGGGCATCTGAGTACCCATTGTTTTCAATATCTATCAGACACTTGTCCATTTTTCAACTCTTTTTTTTTATTTTTTTTATGAATAACTTTTGCATTGCCACATGCTTCTTTTCTGCAACAAAAAACTTTCGAGCGATAGCAACAATAACTTTGAGCATTTATTTGTTGGATGGAAAACCTATTAAGAGTATTTTTGGTGTTTACTCCTAGTGTTGGAGTAAAACATTTTTGGGTGTATCTAAATGGAATGGTATGTTTTTGCGCCTACCCCCAGTGTAGGAGTAGTGCATATGTGGGTGGTGTGTATGTGATCTTGATTTTAAGAGCATGACAAATCTCTCATAAGGGTCAACAAAGCTTGACTAAATTCAATGCAAAACAAGCAGCATGTATATAGAAGTTTTTCCTAGTCTAAATAACATATATGACTCTGGTAGGAATTCAAGCTTTGTCATACAGGAGCTCATCATGAAGCATTTTTATGTTTTTCAAAAGATAAATCTCTAAAACATTAGTATCACTTGGAACAAGATAAACAATAGCTCAGACCTTCTCATATCATATCCGTCAATTACCTAGACTTAGATCAATCATATGCTACCCACGAATTTCAAGTTCAGAGTAAATTCTTATATCAAAACAGTCTTATCCAAAACTCGATATAATTCAAGGCTAAAAACTAGGTACTTGAAAGGAATTACAACAGAGCAACTATTCATCATTTCTATTTCAAGAGATTATCTTCGGAGTCCATTTTATTTATTTAGCTCTTAAAAATCAAATTTAAAGGAAACTAAACACACCTTTTATTTTATTTTCCCACATTTAAGATCACACCTTATTAAAATATATAATTCTAGCTAAGTTAATTTTTTTTTGTTTTTAGTTATGCATCTTTCTTTTTTAGTAATAAAATGCACTTGTAAAAGGGAAAGAAATACTTAGCTAGATACACGGGGGATGCCCTTCCCCCAAGCTAGCTGTTGTCGTGGTCAAATGTTGAAGTTGGGTAATCCTTCTTAGAGCAATTTTTGCCAGTGGATGTCCTTCTCGTCTAGGAGTGGAACAAGTTGAAAACGATCAGGTGAACTTGCTCTTGATCTTTGTGCATCATCCTACAAAATGCCAACAAGAACACCAAAACTCGTGGAACGGGTCAGAATAAAAGGGTTAGTGGTCAGCCGTTCAAAGATTAGTTGTCCTTGAGGTTTAGAAATATTTCTGATTTGGCATAATTTTAGCAGGATGTCTATCTAGTATTTTTTTGGATTTTCTTATTTTGGTATGCAGAAAAGCAAATATGTACGCATGGTATTTTTATTTATTTTTATGCTACCACGGTCAATATTCTTGCGGGTTGTTACACACCATAAAAAGTATTCACATGGGGCTTAGGATTTATAATGCAATTTTTATTTTCTTTTTCTAAATGCTATATTGATGTAGAAAAGTAAATATGCTAAAGACAAAATAATTCATGCAATGTAGAAAAGTAAATATGGATAACTACCGATGTTACCTCCCGGTGAGGGTTCGGAATTTTAAGTCCCCTGAACAGGACTTGACTGGAGAAAGTCCTTCATTCTCTAGGTGCATCTATTGGTCTCGGAGATGGAGACCTTGATGGTTGCACCTCTTGTGATGGTGACTCTGATGATCTCATCTTTTCTTTCCATACCTGCTTGAGTGGAGTAGATTCATCTTTCACAGGTTCTTCAGGTTCTTCATCTTCTTCCCATCCATTCTTTGGGGATTGATTCTTTCGGCGTTGGGATGATCGACGTCTCCTCCTTGAGCGGGTCTTCTTTGGTTGCTCATAAGTTGTATAGCTATTGAAATAACAACATACCTTTTCTCTAGAGAATTGGAAGTGGACTTGTCCAGATCTAACATAGATGATTACATTGATGGTGTTGAGGAACGGTCTTCCAAGGATGATGGGTGTATCATCTTCTTCTTCTCCCATGTCCAGAACCATGAAATTGGTAGGGGCATAGTGTATAGCTATTGAAATAACAACATACCTTTTCTCTAGAGAATTGGAAGTGGACTTGTCCAGATCTAACATAGATGATTACATTGATGGTGTTGAGGAACGGTCTTCCAAGGATGATGGGTGTATCATCTTCTTCTTCTCCCATGTCCAGAACCATGAAATTGGTAGGGGCATAGTGATCATGTATTCTTACTATGGCATAGTGATCATGTATTCTTACTATGACATCTTTAGCTATTCCCTCCAGAATTCGGATTGATTGGTCCACCATCTATAATTGCATATATATAGAGAACAAAGGTTCATCACTAAATAAGTGTTTACACCAAAATTTGGGAGAAGAACGTGGGAATTCGAAAGCTTCCAAGATTGTGCCAATCAAGGAATCGATTGCATAAGGATCGATATCAGCTGATTCAGATATGACTCTAGAATCAGATCTCTTTGGATGATGTCAGCAGATAGCAATAATGAGCTACGGTTGGCACCAGGAAACTACATATCGGACTCTACAAAAAGGGAAAGATTAGGGTCCAAGTTATCTTAAATTAGGAATATTTTCTTCTATGCCAAAGATTGTAATGAGTTATGCTCGAGTAGGATTCATGTTTAGGCTCCGGGTATAAATATCAGACCCCAGCTATTGTAAAGGACACACAATCAATCAAATATAAGTTACTTACTTTTTTTGGCTCCGGCCACCCCTTAGGAGTTGGAGTAAAGTAGATCTCGGCGAGTTCTTCAGCGAGGAGGGCTACATCGGTCCGACCGACCTCTGACTTGTCTATAAGTATCATCATGGCTTATACTTCTATTCGTACGGCTGCATCGATCCGGTCGACCTCCACTACGACTCTAGTATAAGCTAGTTATCGACTCTTATTTAGTTCGAGTACGGCTGCATCGATCCGGTCGACCTCCACTGCTTGAACTAGATTAAGGTCAAGTTATCGGCTCTATCTAAGGGTGGCGTCCTTTGGATAGATTCATTAAGTTATCGATGTTGCTTATTGCTTTCATTATTTATCTAATTACAGCAATATCACTTCGCCCGATTGGGATTGATCTAGATCGGCCATATATCATGTTTAACCCATCGTTTGTTAATCTATACTGATCTAATCTACACTTTAAATGATGAGTTATGTTTTTATCAGTTGTTTTATGTCAATCTTGATCGTGCATAGTGTGTGGTTAAGGCATGTCTGGTCTTGAATAGATCTATTGACTAACGAGAACCATTGTGTGGCCCGTTATCACGGCCTGTGTGATTCTACCTCACACCCCACTGTTAGCACCATGGAGTGGGGACCGTTACTTGGTAGATCTATTCCTGATAGGGCATGACCTTAAATGTGCGCTATGACTGAATCGGCTATTTTAGCCGATATCGAGTGCTTTCACATATGCAGCTCACGTCACGAGACCGTTGAAGTAAAGATAGGTTGAAAGATGTGTTAGCCCCATGATCTTATTATTGTATTATGGCCTGCATGATTCTGCCTCATGCCTCATTGATATCAGTAATAAGTTAGGGTCATCGAATTTATCGCTGTTTCTATGGCCTGCATGATTCTGCCTCATGCCCCACTGGTCATAACGATAGATGAGATCTAATATGTTCATTAGGTTTATCTTTATGAAATGGTTAAATGATGATGAACTGTTTCTTTTATATAAAGAGGGATTCGGTTACTTGCAGTCATTGGCTTAGCATAAACTGATTATTGTTGACATCCTATTGCCATTGACTAATATTTGTCTAAATAATGATATTCATCCTGACCGATAACTGATTTTCCTTCCACAACCCCATGAGCTTTAACTGATTTATTCTTAAGAGTATGCTGGAATCGACTATCTAGTCGATCTCCTTCTGCATCGGCTCTCAGAGCCGCACATTTGGGACTATCTAGAAATACCGACATGTTTCACCTTAAATTACTGATTAGCTTTCTCTCCTTGTCATTTGCAGGGTCAAATTGACTGTCACATCTCGGGAGGAGTACGTAGGATCGACCACCCCTGCGTTGAAGCCAGGAGGATCTACAGCTCCATCGAGCAGACCCTTCCGGCTTGCTCGTGTGCCCTCATCACAGGATGAAATTTCATGCCGACACACGTTTTGGTACGCCTAGTGGGATCCCACAATCGTCATGGTGGTTTACAACAACAACGACATCCTTATGGTACATTACGAAGACTTACCTAATGGAGATAAAGGTGCCATCAGCAAAGCAATAGAAGAATTTCTGAACAAGTGTTTGTTGTCCTACACCAAAATACGTGACAATACAATTGTTCAGAAAAAACAACTGCCAAGAGTTCTATTGCATGGGCAGACAGATGCAGATGAAGCTGAAGACAGGCGTTTCTTCATGTAAATAAATCTGTTTGTGATGCCATATCAAGCCATAATGAAGCTTTCTTGGACACATTCCACAACGCTATGAAAGATGTGTTTCATGGGTTTCTAGTTGGTTAGGTTGGGCCGGCTTATTACAACATTCCACATTCGTCGACCCAAGGGACTAATCAAGTTGGTACCAACCATCAAGAAGCAGCACCAGCTAGTAATGATGATGTCTAGGCAGTTCAGAGTTCATCTAAACAAGCTCAAGGTACTACTACGAATCAGATACAGTATAATCCTGATCATCAGTGTAGCATGTGCAACAGCTGGTGGGGCAAGGTCAGAACTAGGTGATTAATTTTCACACAATGGGCCACATACCATCATTGGCTTAAAAAATAGCACCATCAATTCAAAGGATCCATAGAGATATAGATCCTCATGTCTATAATCAGAGACTTCAAGCAACAAACCAGCAAAGGACCCGGCAGATAGAAATTCAACAAGGGTGTCATTATGGCACTGATTATAACACCCTTCACATGATTCCGAATCTAGGATATCCATGCACATAGGATTTTAGTCCACAGGTGGGTTAGCAGTGCAGAGAAATCCAAATTCACATGCGGACGAGTTGTTGCTAAAGGTGACCGAGATGATGAAGAATCAGTTCGGTCTAAAGCCAAAAGGGCTAACCTTTTCGTATAAACGCCCATATCCAGAATGGTATGATTTGGTTTCTCTTCCTACAAATTATAGGCTTCCAGAGGTTGCTAAGTTCACTGTCCAAGACAACACAAGCACAATAGAACATGTCAGTCCGTATCTTACACAATTGGGCGAGGCATCAGTTGAGGAGGCCCATCGAGTTTGTTTCTTCTATCTATCACTGTCAGGGCTAGCCTTCACTTGGTTTTCATCACTGCCAGTCAACTCCATTACCAATTGGGCTGACCTGGAAAAGAAATTTCATACATATTTTTATATTGGGACTAGAGAAAAGAAGATTATCGATTTGACAACTATAAGATAGAAAACTAATGAATCAGGCACTGAGTTTCTTCAGAGGTTTTGAGAGACTAGAAATTTGTGCTTCTTATTAAACTTGGTTGGTGATCAGCTAGTTGCTTTAGCCATTCAAGGAATGCTACCAACATGAAAAGAAAAGTTGATGGGATAAGAATTTGACAACCTAGGTCAATTGGCTTAACGAGTGGCGGCGCTCAATAGCCAATTCCAGAGTAAACGTAGAAATACCCGATTCTAGAAGAGTACCAAAGTGGCCAAAGCTTATAATCCATACTTAGTCGATGACGGCTATGAAGATGAAGAAGAAGAGGTTGCCACAGCTGAATGGAATTGGGGCAAAAAGATAGTAATGGTGCCAAATTCTTAGGGAAGAGGAGTCGAGGAGAGCTATGACTTTGACGTCACAAAATCAGACAAGCTCTTCGATTTCTTGCTTGAGAAGGGACATATCAAGTTGCCCGATAATCATGTTATGTTGCCCCCTGATCAGTTGAAGAATAAGAAGTTCTGCAAGTTCCATAACGCTATTTGTCATTCCAACAATGAATGCATAATTTTTCGGCAGCATATACAGAGGGCTATTCAGCAAGGAAGACTCAAATTTGATACACCTCAGAAAATGAAAGTTGATGATAATCCTTTCCCAGGAGATCAAAACATGGTTGATGCTAGGCTGCTCAAAGGGAAGACTAACGTCCTAACATCAACCAAGTCAAGAGAAGTTGGAACAGTCGATCCCGAGATACAAATATTGGCTGACGAATATAGAGAAATTAGAAGACATCGCGACAAGCTAAAGAGCCGATATGAGCAGGGAGAAACATCAAAAGAAGGGGCAATAAAGACGCGGGTTACATCTCAAATTTTGTTGAATAAATGGCAGCGGTAGAAGGAAAAGGATTATCAATGTTGGTTAGAAGAACAAGAATACCAGTGTCAACAAGAAAAAGAGAGGTATGAAAGAAAGAAAGCTGAATCGCATTGGAATTGTCCTTTCTTCAGACATTGCTTGAACAAAGGTTTGAAGTTGCCTACCAGGAATAGCTGTCCAGAGTGCAGTGATTAGTATTGGGAGTTTAGGCAATCTCAAGCCAACCGCCAGTCTGTCCTTACTCAAGATGCATATCATCATGATAATAAGGATCAGCGCTTAAAAAATGGAAGTGTTTATAATCGACTTAGAAAAAGAGTTGTTGATCAAGACTGGGCTGATTATAAGGAAGAAGACAATGAGAGAGAATATGTTTGGCAGGAAGGCCAATAGTGTCCAGGAGGTTTGACAAGAAGCCAGAAGAGAAGGGTGCAACGCCTAAGGAATAGAGAGTTGGAACAGGCTCAGGCATCCGGTAAACCTCAAGTATGGCGTGTTAAGCAATCAGTCGATAGAAAGCAACCATCGGCTAATATTCAAATGGCTTTTCTATTGCCATCAGAGTTTAGAGCTCCGACAGATCAAGAAGTTTATTTAGATTTTGATGAATCAGAGTATGAAAAGATAGTTGCCAAGCTGACGGTTATACAGCAGGCTATATTTGATAAACCAGTCAAGCATCGGCACTTAAAGGCTTTATATGTAAAAGGTTTGGTTGATGGGAAGCCGATGAACAAGATGTTGGTAGACAGAGGTGCTTTTGTCAATCTCATGCCTTACACCACTTTTTGCAAACATGGCAAGGGACCAGGAGATTTGATTGAGACTGACATGATGCTTAAGGACTTTGGGGGTAATGCGTCCAAGACCTAGGGGGCAATGAACGTCGAACAAACAATCGGGAGCAAGACTCTGCTCACCACATTCTTTGTCATCAATGGAAAAGGGTCGTACAGATTGCTCCTTGGTCATGATTGGATTCATGCAAAATGTTGTGTACCATCGATAATGCATTAGTGTTTGATTCAATGGCATGGAGATGATGTCGAACTAGTTTGCACTGATGAGTCTATGAGCATCGCAACAGACGATCCAGTCTTTTGGGAACTAGGAGACTTCAAATGCTTTTCTGGCAAGATATGGGAAGGAGACTTCATTAAAATCAGCAATGAAAGCCAACAACCGATGCAAGCAATCGACTCTAAGAGTTTGTTTTAGTAAATGGTCATGACTCCACGTCGGCCATTGGATTAAGGAAGAATAAGCACTAGTGCAAGAGATGGGCTTAGGCCGACATATGTGAATGCTAAGTCGAGTCATAAGTGCAATTCAGAGTTGATAGATCTATTAAAAGAAGTTCTGTTTCACTTAATGAGATGCTTGGCCTGGATTGATCGATCGTTTAACCTTTGGTATGAAAAGTTCTGGCGCAATCTATTAATAGCGATCGACGAAAAATATTTAAAGGGATGTTATCCTAGCATTTGATCAACACTTGATAGCCGATTCGTTTAGCCATCGGCTCTAATAGCCGGTACCGGAAGGTATCGCCTCTAGTTCAAAAAAAAGATCTTCGATTATATGAAAGCCGATACGATATGTATCGCCTCTAGAGCAAAAAATAAATAAAAACAAAGACATTCATGACATATATAGGAGTATTGCACTGAGATACATTCATGGAAGAGCAAGTTACTTTGTTCATTAATTTGCCCTAAGTACAAACTAATCAAAGACGTTGTTCACCACATCCTGAGCAGATGTGATGTCCACGATGGCCTCCGTCGCTATGATGAATTCTTACATCAGGTCCTCATGCTCCTTAGGGCCATCGCCCATTGGGAAGCCAGTCTCCATGGCATGGAGCTCGTACCCTATCTGGGCTTGCGCCATGGTCAACTCCACTGATGTGCCATGGTGAATGCCGTGGAGGGTGATCTCCTGAACACGGGCCGTGATGTCTTTGAGGCGAGCATTGATGGGAGAGCCCCGAGCATTGACGGCATCCGCTGCTGCATTCACCGCCAGTTGGAGAGACTCCAATTGCACTGTTAGGGCTGGCAATCATAGAAACAGAAAAACTATCAAGATAAAGGCAGTGGAAATCATAATAGAAGCGTTCATGGAGCTCATCTTACCCGCCACCATGGCATCAGACTCAGCTAGTCACGGTCGAATGGCACTGGCCTCCTTGGCCGCATGAAGGGATGCTTGGAAGACCCTAAGATGGATCTCAAGCTAGCCGTTTTTCTTAGTCTCCTCAGAATAGCGATCCTAGGCCGCCCTCCACTCTCGGAAGAAGCGTCGGGCATCATTGCCGTTGTACGAGTTGGAAGAATCCGACAACAAGGCCGGCGCTGAAGATGCAGCATTAGAGGGCTCGCCGGCCCTAGGAAGAGGATGGAGACTGTCATTCAAAACGAATCTATAGACAAATTAGAACAGTTCGTCGTCACAAGCAGAAGATGTCGATCTCACCTCATGCGTCGGAGGCACTGATTCACCAGCATGTTCTCCTCTAGAACCTCCTTCGCCGCACGTTTGCTACGGTTCTCATCGCCGGCCATGAATTTGATCGGATCTACAGGAAGGGAGGAAGGCCGCTACAGAGTTCTATGAGGGCAGAGAAGTGCAAAGGAATAGGAGCAGTTGCAAGTGTAGATGTGTTCAAGGCCGGAGTCCTCGGCTGGTATTTGAACCCATGGAGCAAAGAGGTGGATGCCTCGGGACATGCAAAAGGCAACCGCAGTTAATGGAAGGCGAAGCACCACCTCACTAATACCAAAGAAAAATACGGCACTGGGCGACTAAGGACAGAAGATCGAGGGGTTCTCTTAATAAAGGTCGTGTTTTTAGACTTAATTGGAATAAGATTAAAATTCTAGAATCGGCTGTTTCAAAATGGCTCTTTAGCCGAAACAAGATGTGTAATGAGACAAAAGGGAATGTGGCTGTCATTGATGCTACATGAGATATATGATACATGAATTATAAATCTAGAACATCCTAGATTGCTTTCAGTACTTCTAGCCAGATAGGATCAGCCTCTGCGATATGTTGCTTATCTCCTTTGGCTAACCTAGGAATGTTCTCAAGGCTACTTCAGATGGCCCTGCCTTCTCCGACTTTGGCCAGTAGTTCTTGTTTCTTTTGCTTGATGGCATTGGGTATTTGAGCCAGGGTGCACTTATGACGATCAATGGCAGCCTTTACGTTTTCTAGCTCCTTCTCAAGTTTTGCACGCCTAGCTTTTAGTTGAGACAATTCTGGGTCAATACTAAGAGAGGAGTTCTTCAAATGATCAAGCAACTGTGTTAGCTCTTTAGCCTCTTGCCTGTTAGAGTTCTCCTTGGCCAATAAAGTTTCATGATCAAACAGATTCCTCTAAAGCCTGTTTCACCTTCAGGACTTCACCTTCACAGATAGATAAATGAGACAAGACTCTGGAGAGAGATGGGGATGGATTACCCTTAATGGCCAAGGAAACTCTATGTATTGGATCAGTATCTTGGACCAAATCGGCTATATTCTTTTCAAACATTGGCAGAATATCTCTTAGCTAATTTTTGGTCTCTTTCGGCAAGGTTTCCTTGGAGGAGGTGGCTGACAAACTAATTTCATCTTCATTAAGATACTCCTCAAGATTGAAAGAGTAACTCAGGGCTAGAAGATTGAGTGCTTGTGTATAAGGAAATCTTAATTAGGAGGTTTAAATCAATTTATAACAAATGGATGGCAAAGAGGATACAATACCTTCTCTACAGTAGCCTCTATCTGAAAGGAAGGAACAACTAATGATGCACCAATAGCATCTGGTTGAATCGACTCTAAGCTTTCAACAATGGTATCTGCAATGTCAAGGGAAAATTTAGTTCATAATTATTGCAGAAGAATAAAAGGGACACATAACTTCCTTACCATCAGTTGCACGCTAAGCTGGGGAATCAACAGTCTGAGTGTCGATGGCAACAGGATCACCTTCGACACTGATAGGATCATTAAGTGGACTGTCAAGCTCTTGCTCTTGCATTGGTGTTTCCTCAGGATGTATCTGGCATGATAAAGAGCCAGGTGAAGGATGAAAAACGAGTAAGTTAACTCTAGCAAGCATCAAGGATAAAACTCACATTTTCTGCCATTATGGAAGCATCGGTTATTTCAACTAAAATCGGCTCCTTTTGAGGATTAGCCAATGGAGGCTTAGTTGGTGCTGAGTCAAATGCCTAGGATAATAGTTCCGCACCTAGAATAGGTTGGGACGCAATGCTCGATAACTGTGAAGGAATAGGATCAGCAGTTGAACAACATTTTGAGAAGGAGGTGAATTGCTTACCTGAGCAGCTAATGGTCTCGTTCTGCAGAGTCTCTTCCCAGTAGTGGTCTTCTAGGTTGTCCCTTGAGCTGCCTTGTGCTTTGAAGATTTGATATGTCATGATGGTGAGGGCAGCATGGGTTTTCATCAACTTCTTTAGTGAAGGTACGGCCAATCCCATTCTTGAAACTGGCCATGGTGGTTGATAATCTATAGGATGCCCCTTGTTGTCTGAGCTTGGGGGATCAAATTCAGCATCCTAAAAAGGCTGGTTAGAGCAGTTGAAAAGAGGACTCATCGAATAATTTTCTTAAAAAGAGATGGAAAGTTACCTCATTGTCATAAGCGAATTCCCCGTCTAGAGCTTTGTACAAAGGGTGAACTAACCCACAGAAGAGATGAGAGCGCCATTTTTGCCACTAGGAGTCAAAAAGAGTGGAAGAAAAGCTGACCTTGATCCAGTCATGCAAGCAAAGGGAAGGAAGATCTGATTCCAATCGGAAGACTCTAGAAGCTTCCATTACCTCACTAATATCTTCTCTTGGCTTCAGTACGTTTTTGAAGAACAATTGAGGGGGAAGTTGACCAAAACCTAACTGATGAGATACTAGGGACAGGTGATAGAACTCATAAGTTAGAAGATTGCCTAGAAGAAAAGAGCATGTGGCCATTTTGCCACAACCATGGCGAAATTTGGCTGGAAGAATGCAGGGCTTGATGAAGGAATTAAAGATTACTACTGCTGTCTCATCCGAACAACCTGATTCAAATCAGAATTTGAATGGGAAGATCAGCTCATCATTCTCTTCCTCATTGTATGGTAGTCAAGTTAGGATGCCTGCATCGAGCCCTCTATAAAACTTTTTAAAGAGATGGCCAATATTGATATCAATTGTTATGGTCGATGCAGCCTCCCCATAGCTCATGCACTGACAGGTTCTTCCTTTCTCACCTCTATATTCCTCATCAAAGTTCGAAGAGGGGAAACTCAGACTTCTAAGATTAGGCCTTACAATCTTATGCATGTACAGGTTGAGCCATAGTTGTATTAACCACCAAGGGCCACTCATGATGTGCACCTGTTCGTTCTCAGTAACTAGGCAGTTCTTGGTACATCAGATGATAAGCAGCCCTTAGCAGATACTTTCCAAGAGGAATATCCTTGCCTACTACTAGGTGCTCTGCCATGAGTTTGTGATTGTAAGTTGGACCATAAGATGACCCACACAAGATGAATCTCTCTAACCACATATTCAGGAAGGCCATGTATTCCCTCTCACTGACAGTTGATCCGTCTCCAATATGGTTCAAAATATAACTTGCCCATCCTGAGCAGTCTGATATTTTGGCTAATTTCTTGGAACCAGCACTCAAGTATTCATAAGGCTGCATTGGTCCAGTTATTCTAAGGCCAGGGTAATGGTCATTGGGCCATGACCAAAAACAAAAGCATTTAGGGCATTTGACTAGAAATAAGATGCAGAAATAAAAAATGAATCATTCCTCTCCATCCCAGACAATGAGAGTGTCAAACATTGATTCAAATCATACACCTCCCAATCTCTGACCTTTTTCTTGGATACCCTACGAAACCAATCTCTCCACCCCTTGGGCATTTTAGGCTAGTTTTTGAAGGGAGTTTTGATATTCCAGGAGGACAAATCCACTACAGACTGTTTGAAGGGGATTTGGTTGGTCTCTTGATGGATGAAATTAAATGGACCAGGATCACCCATAGGCCCAAGAAAATAAGCATTGGAAGTAACAGCTGATGGAATCAAGATTTCGTTCCTCATTTCCTAGAAATCGGATAAAATAAACTTGAGGACAAAGGAAATACAGGGTAGCAACCGACATTTTGAGAATGGGAACTTGAAAGCATACCTCGGGGATGTGGTCGCTAGTCGCCATTACCAATGGGACAGATGTAAAACTGAGGAAGACCGCTTGAATAAAACTTGACGGGGCGAAAGATTTGCTAGGGTTGAAGCTTTGGCAATGGCGGCGTCGGCTATTGAGATTTGCTCAAAAAAGAAGGGGCGAGCAAACAGGCCGAGTGAGTTGGAAAAGATACCATTGGGACATTATATAAGGCTCGGCCCAGGAAGTTGGGAGTCGCGCGTATATCTTAGAGCAAAATGGTTGCGGCGTGGTAAACAGATAAATAGGAATTTTGGAATAAAATCACTTTTATCCCAAAATTGGGGGGCATGTGTTTACACCAAAATTTGGGAGAAGAACATGGAAATTCAAAAGCTTCCAAGATTGTGCCAATCAAGGAATCGATTGCATAAGGATCGATATCAGCTGATTCAGATATGACTCTAGAATCAGATCTCTTTGGATGATGTCAGCAGATAGCAATAATGAGCTACGGTTGGCACCAGGAAACTACATATCAGACTCTACAAAAAGGGAAAGATTAGGGTCCAAGTTATCTTAAATTAGGAATATTTTCTTCTATGCCAAAGATTGTAATGAGTTATGCTCGAGTAGGATTCATGTTTAGGCTCCGGGTATAAATATCAGACCCCAGCTATTGTAAAGGACACACAATCAATCAAATATAAGTTACTTACTTTTTTCGGCTCCGGCCACCCCTTAGGAGTTGGAGTAAAGTAGATCTCGGCGAGTTCTTCAGCGAGGAGGGCTACATCGGTCCGACCGACCTCTGACTTGTCTATAAGTATCATCATGGCTTATACTTCTATTCGTACGGCTGCATCGATCCGGTCGACCTCCACTACGACTCTAGTATAAGCTAGTTATCGACTCTTATTTAGTTCGAGTACGGCTGCATCGATCCGGTCGACCTCCACTGCTTGAACTAGATTAAGGTCAAGTTATCGGCTCTATCTAAGGGTGGCTTCCTCTGGATAGATTCATTAAGTTACCAATGTTGCTTATTGCTTTCATTATTTATCTAATTACAGCAATATCTCTTCGTCCGATTGGGATTGATCTAGATCGGCCATATATCATGTTTAACCCATCGTTTGTTAATCTATACTGATCTAATCTGCACTTTAAACGATGATTTATGTTTTTATCGGCTAGTTTGTGTCAATCTTGATCGTGCATAGTGTGCGGTTAAGGCATGTCTGGTCTTGAATAGATCTATTGACTAACGAGAACTGTTTTGTGGCCCGCTATCATGACTTGTGTGATTTTGCCTCACACCCCACTGTTAGCACCGTGGAGTGGGGACCGTTACTTGGTAGATCTGTTCCTGATAGGGCATGACCTTAACTATGCGCTATGCCTAAATTGATTGTTTTAGCCGATATCAAGTGCTTTCACATATGCAGCTCGTGTCATGAGACCGTTGAAGTAAAGATAGGTTGAAATATGTGTTAGCCCCATGATCTTATTATTGTATTATGGCCTGCTTGATTCTGCCTCATACCCCACTAATATCAGTAATAAGTTAGGGTCGTCGAATTATCGCTGTTTCTATGGCCTGCGTGATTCTACCTCATGCCCCAATGGTCATAATGATAGATGAGATCTAATATGTTCATTAGATTTATCTTTATTAAATGGTTAAATGATGATGAGCTGCTTCTTTTATATAAAGAGGGATTCAGTTACTTGCAGTCATTGGCTTAGCATAAACTTATTAATGTTGACATCCTATTGTCATTGACTAGTATTTGTCTGAATAATGATATTCATCCTGAACGATAACCGTTTTCCTTCCACAACCCCTTGAGCTTTAACTAATTTATTCTTATGAGTATGCTGGAATCGACTATCTAGTCGATCTCCTTCCACATCGGCTCTCAGAGCCACACATTCGGGACTGTCTGACAACACCGGCATGTTCTGCCTTAAATTACTGATTAGATTTCTCTCCTTGTCAATTGCTCGATCAAATTGACTGGCATGTCTTAGGAGGAGTATGCAGGATCAACCACCCCTGCGTTGAAGCCAGGTGGATCTACAGCTCCATCGAGCGGACCCTTCTAGCTTGCTCGTGTGCCCTCGGCATGGGACGAAATTTTGTGCCGACAATAAGTATTCATACATTAGCTTGGACAGTATATTGATGCCTGATCCAATGTCGTAGAAAGTCTTGTGGAAGATTCTTTGTCTAGTGGTACACTCGATCATGGGTACGCCTAGATCATCCTTCTTGGTAAGATATGGTGAAGCGAGGAGGTGGTTGTACTCTGATCAGAGTGTGTTGATCATGTTGACTGACTCTTCTGGTGACTGCCTGGCTTTGTTCTTTCTTCTTCTCCTATTGTCCTTCTTCTTGCTCACTGTTGTCTCTTCGGGCAGGTACAACATTTGTGGATGTCCGGGAGATTGCATGATATGATTCCTGAAAGAAAACTTCTCCTTTTTATCCTTGATTGTAAAGCAGATCTTGGCACTATCCATGTAGATGATGGTTTTCACGGTGCTTAGGAAAGGTCGGCCCAATATAATGGGTGCCCTTTCATCACCACCTATTTCCAAAACCACAAAGTCTACGAGAACATATGATTGTCCCACTCAAATAATGGCATCTTCAAGAACTCCCTTGGGGTAGCAAAGTGACTGATCTACAAGCTACAAACACATATTTGTGCACAACAAAGTATCTCCATTAATTTTTGTTGATGCAAAAGTGGATCTGCAAACACAAAGGGCTAATACCCGAATCGATATCCAAAGCGTGCCAGTCGATTTGACCTGCTAATCGACAAGGATGAAGATACGAACACTTTGGTCCTGACAACAGCGATACGCCCGGAAGTCACGGCCAAGAGGTGTTCACGCGGAACTCGAGAATCGTCGAAGGTCGTATTGAAACGATTCAGCTCGCCGAATCAATGAGAACTCGTAAAAAGGGAAAAAATATGCAAATTGACGAAGTCGCCGAAAAGTAAGTAGATGCAAATAGGAGTAAAAATTGGTTTTGATATTGATTCATATATCTATTACATTGCCCCTTACTCCATATTTATACCCTGATCTAAAGAGACACAACCAAACACAACTAGGACACCAATCCCATATCTAAGGAAACACGTGACTCTTACATGAATCATACTCTAACTAATATAGAAAAGGAAATCAACTTCTACCTATTTCCCTGTCCGCCTCAATTACGATGGAAATCTCACCGTTCTCCTTCCCATCGGCATACTCCCTATTTCATCGGCAGTAGTCTTCAAGTTTTCCTTCATCGGCATACTCCCTGTTTCATCGGCAGTAACCTTCAAGCCTCCCTTCATCGGCATACTCCCTGTTTCATCGGCAGTAGTCTTCAAGCCTCCCTTCATCGGCATCGACAACAACACCTCCAACCTCATCGGCAACGCCCGAGTCCAAATCAACCTTTCCATCGACCATCACCAGCTATCGGTAACCATCTTTACAAGCTGGCTTTCATCGGCTATCCAAGTATTCAATAACTTTCCCCCTGCCGATTAGTCCACTCCGACTATCTTGACACGTGCAAAAAACGGCGTCAACACATGCCCCCCAATTTCGAAGTATAATACCATTAATGCTCCGAAATTTACTCCAGATAACGCTTGTCTTCGTCCGATTACCGTAACTCATTCTCCAAGCCAAAACTTGATTTGTTATCAAATCCAATCAAATCCAATCTTGATTCACGCACTTCAGTAAATATCGCACAATCACCAACCACTCTTGCCTTGATTATGGTTAAGATACCGAAACAATAACCTATCGGCAAGATCTTAACATGATAATGCTGCCATTTTCAGAATTAAAATATCCTGTATCGATATCCCTTCCAAGTCATGATTACTTGTCATCAACTCATCTGTACAATCCCTTGATTGTCGCGCGAACAGTTACCATATCCCTCTGAACCGCCTTGACCTATATGCGCGCGACATAGAGATAAGTCCAAAATACCCTTATTCCGGGCGGCTTATAAATAGATTTCTCCGGAACCCTTATTTTCTACCTTCAGCCTCCAATCCTTGGCATTCTCTCTCTCCGGCGGCGACTCCGACGACCAACTGCGCGACCTCAACCAACAAGAACCCTTCTCCGGCACTAACCTCAAGTCTCCTCAAGACAATGGCCATCAACTTCGACGTCCCCGCGGTTCGCTCTACTTCCATTACCTTTTACTTTAATCTTTTTGCAAATTCATTCAGTTGGTGATTTTTCCTTTCTTCTGTTCTCTGGATTCTATAACTTTAGGAACTGCGCAACAAATTAGTTATCCCAACCGATCAGCCGCACGTCCAATGCCTTGGACCAATGGGCAACCCAGATCCAACCGATCTGATCAATGCAGAAGTTAACAGAATCCCCTTTAGAGCCCAAAATTTCTCTCTGAATTTGTGGAAAGACACATTCCGATCTTGGCCCAAAACCACCAAAGGGTGGAAAGATTGGTACTTGAGGGTTAATAGATCGATGCAAGTATACTGGGCAGAACGAAGGTTAGACCAATGCATCAGGCTATCTATTGCCGATATGCAGAAAAATGAATCAATGATAATTGCAGCTGCTTATTTCTGGTCAGACACGACCAACGCTTTTATGTTTGGACATGGCCCAGCTACCCCTACCCTTGCCGATATCCACATGCTTACTGGCTTGGACATCTCAACTGCCGATGAAGGCTCCATTTATGGTAGAAAGCCTGAATATAGGGTGAATACCCGCAACATCGGCGGCTGGACAGGATATATTCAAGAATACCAGAAGACCGGGACACTTAGCCAGAGGGAACATGCCACATTCCTGAATATGTGGTTAGAAAAATTTATCTTCTGTGGTCGATCAGTAGGACCAACCAACGCCTTCCTTCCTGCAGCTGAACTTTTGGCTAATGGCGTAAGGTTTCCTCTTGGCCGATACCTTCTGAGCTCCACTTATCATCTTCTTCATCAAGTGTCTCAGAAACTTTTGCTTGGCGAACCCATCGGCAACTTGGGAGGCCCGTGGTGGTTTATCAACATGTGGCTGAATGCCCATATGCACAAACGTTTGCAATGGGACTTTTTTGCTCAACAATTCCCACGAGAAATTGCTGAAGACTATGTGCTTGGGGATGATGAATCGGCAACACGCTCACCCCTCAATTTTGGTGAAGCCATAATTGTCCTTCCTGGAACAGAAGCCAACGAAGACCAAATCGGCAGATTCTTTCAAAGCTTCTACAATGGTCTTTCTCGTGATCATAGGGCCTGGGTGCCTTATATTGACGAAGAAAACAGATTCCCCCTTCTTTTCAACTTTGCCGATGACACTCTGAATCAAGATAATGAGCTCATGATGGCTATCATCACTCCCAGAGCAATTCTAGTAAATACATTCGGCAGCGGGAAAAACACCAACATTACGTATGAATTTTACAACCCATCGGCAGTATCCCGCCAATTGGCCTTTGGGCAACTGCCCATCAAACTCTGCTTTGCCAATGTGATCAAACCCAGGGAAACAATCACCTGCGGAACAGATTGGAATAAGGTAGTACAACTCTCCCCCGATGCCGATACTACAGATGTTGATATATCCACCTGGACACCAATATCTTTCATCACCGAGTCATATAAGCAATGGTGGCGAGAGTGGAAAGAACAACTGTTCGCAACTTCTGCTCACACATATCGGCACATGATCGACCCTGAATATGCCATTCCTGACGACGCGGTAAGTTCCCTCTAACTCCCTTCTGCTTTTCCCTTCATATATCAGTAACTGATTTTCTTGTAACAGGTTAACAACCCAGCACCATCGGTGAGCAAAAGTGGGAAACCCTTCAATCTCTGGCCTGTTTCCCCAACATCGCCGATCGGCTACAACGCTCCCACCTTAGCCGCTTTGACCCACCAGAAGATTCGTACCAAGACCATCACTTCCAAGTCCAAATTGGCTACATCCAGGGCTACTCCATCGGCTGCTGCTACAACCTTGGTCAAAGCATTTAAGGTAACAATCTTGTTTATTTTTACTTATGCCGATCACAAACTATATTAACCTTAATCATCAGGGAGTAAGAGCTGCTACTGGATCGTCATCGGCAATTCCACCGATATCAAGCACCACTTCTTTCGATGAACCTTCAGAGGTAGCTTCTTGACTTTACATTTTATCGGTTAAATATCATCTCTTACACTTGTTTTGCAGCAACAATTGGGTACATCGGCAAACGTACCAGATGTCCAAGCTTCACAACCAACAAGTGTCGATGCCCCCCAGCCAATCATTGCCGATGCCCAAGCAAAGCGCAAAGCTTTAACAGATACTGAAGCACAGCCAAAACGACAAAGGTCTATGCCGATCCCTACATCTGCCCCAATGTCATTGGCCATCATACCTCAAGAGCCCACCACCGATGAAGTCACAGAGGATATCCCATCGGCAAGCTCAGCCGATCCCCCACATGGCATACTCCAGGTTGCTTCCTCCAGTCAAGCACAGGAAATTGCCTTGAAACAGGTAAACCGATCAACCCAGCTGATTTACAATACTCATACTTACCCCTAACTAATCTCCTTTTCTCTCTCTCAGGAACAAGACTCCCCGAACAGCCTATTTTCCTTTGCCATCGACATTTCTGACGAAGATGGAGAGGAGACAAGTTCTTCCCTTGCACTGGGAACAATATCGGCAGAGACTAAATCCAAGTTGGAAACCCTCCTGAACTTGCTACAACAAGGTACCGCCCAACTGGTAGATGACTCGGACCCCGCAAAGGCAATTTTCAAAACAATCCGTGGCCAGGTCCCTGCCGATGTTGAAGAAGTACTTTTCCCAGCAGCTCACTTAGAAAGCCATCAACTGCAATATCAACGGGCTGCTCAGCGCATTGCCGATAGAGCAGCTCAGGCTCAACTCAAAGAAGAGATGCTACAACTGAAACAGATTGCCGATGAAAAGCACAAGGGCATCGGCAACTTGCAGACTTCGGGCGCTGAACTTAAGCAGAAAATCTTAGATTTATCAGCAAGGAAGATGGCTCTATTGGCTGAATTGAAAGAAGTCGAGGCAGCCTTAACTCATGCCCAACAAGAAGAAAGCCAGCTACCCGATGCCATCAAGGCCCTTCAGCAAGAAAGAGACATCCAGGCTCGCAAAGCCTTGGCCATGAAGAAAAGACTCAAGCCTGTGGAGGGTGTTGCCGATGACGATAACAAAGAAATGGAAGAAGCCGACCAGATTCGCCTGCGTGCGATATTAGCTATCCAATCCTTGTTGAACGTGTAATCTTATTTATTGTATCGGCACTTTATGAGACATTGGCATTCTTGCATAATCCTAGCCGATAGTACTGTTATCGGCACTTATACTTTTACGCATCCATCCAGATACTAGGATAATATTTCTTTAAATATTTTCCATTTAACGCTCTGGGAAACACAACCCCTTCGAGGGTTTCTAAAATATATGCATTACCAGGAACAGACTGATTTATCCGATATGGACCTTCCCAATTAGGAGACCACTTTCCAAACTTTGAACTTTTAGTTCCAATCGGTAAAATCAATTTCCAGACCAGATCTCCATCGGCAAACTCCTTTACTTTCACCTTCTTGTCATACCATCTGGCTACTTTTTTCTTATTTTCTTCGATACTAGCTAAAGCCCTTAACCGATGACCCGCCACATCTTCCAACTCATCCTTCATAAGAGTATTATAATCATCGGCTGTCAGCTGATTTTGAGAACGTATTCGTCTAGAGCCAACTTTAATTTCCCAAGGCAATACTGCATCGTGTCCATATACTAACTGATAAGGTGTTACTTTGATTGCACCATGACATGACATCCGGTATGACCACAAAGCTTCATTTAATATTGTATGCCACCTCCTAGGATTTTCTTCAATTTTGCGCTTAATGAGTTTGATGATCCCTTTGTTAGAAGCCTCAGCTTGACCATTAGCTTGAGCATAATATGGAGAAGAATTTAAAATTTTAATTCCCATACCTACAGCAAACTCATCCAATTCTCCTGATGTAAACATAGTACCCTGATCGGTAGTGATAGTCTGAGGAATACCAAATCGGTAAACAATATGCTCTTTCACAAAATCAATCATATTGACCGATGTCACCTTTTTTAAAGGAATTGCCTCAACCCACTTTGTGAAATAATCGGTAGCAACCAGAATAAATTTATGTCCTTTACTCGATGGCGGATAAATCTGACCAATGAGATCAATAGCCCATCCCCGGAACGGCCACGGTTTGATTATAGGGTTCATAGCCGATGCAGGCGCTCTTTGAATATTACCAAACTTTTGACACCCCTGGCATCCTTTAAAATATTTAAAACAATCTTCAAGAATAGTCGGCCAATAGTACCCATTCCTTCTGATCATCCATTTCATCTTGAAAGCCGATTGATGTGCCCCACATACTCCTTCATGAATTTCACCCATCAAGCTTTTCGATTCATCATTGTTAACACATCTAAGTAAAACTCCATCTATAGTTCGATAATATAACTCATCATCAAGGAGCACATATTTGGTAGCTTGGAACCTTATACGTCTCTCAACCTTTCTATATGGATCCTTTAAATAATCGACAATCTCTTTCCTCCAGTCATTGGTATCAACTGCCGATGTTAACACTTCCTGAATAGGCTGATACCCTGAAGCATGCTGAGCTAGTCGATTAGCTTCCTCATTATGCAATCGAGAGATATGTTCAAGACGAAAACCTCTAAATCCTTTCAACAATTGCAAACATTTCTCATAATACGAAATCAAAGCTTCACTTCGGCATTCATAAATTCCAGCCAATTGATTTATAACTAGCATAGAATCACCAAAGATTTCAACAACATCGGCACGTATCTCCTTCAGCAATTCTAACCCTTTTATCAAGGCTTGGTATTCAGCTTGATTGTTTGTCGTTGTAGCAACAATCGGCAATGAAAACTCATATTTCCTTCCTTGAGGTGAAATTAACACAATGCCGATACCTGCTCCTTCACCACATGTGGATCCATCGAAGAAAAGTGTCCAGGTAGCAATCTCTAGAGAGTCCACTGTATTACAATGCTGAGTGACAAAATCAGCCATCACTTGCCCTTTAACTGCCTTAGTTGATTTGTAACGTAGTTCAAATTCTGATAATGCTAAAATCCATTTGCCGATTCTACCACTTAATATCGGCATCGACAGCATATACTTGACCACATCGTCTTTGCATATGACCGTACATTCGGCAGATAACAAATAATGCCTTAATTTGACACAAGAAAAGTATAAACACAGACACAATTTTTCAATGGCCGAATACCTCGTCTCAGCATCCATTAATCTTCTGCTCAAATAATAAATAACACGTTCTTTCCCTTCAAATTCTTGAATAAGAGCTGAACCGATAACTGTATCATCAGTTGACAAATATAACCTGAAAGACTTCCCATGTTGAGGTGGAACTAGCACTGGAGGATTTGATAAATATTTCTTAATTTCATCAAGGGCTAATTGCTGTTCAACTCCCCATACAAATTCCTGATCAGCTTTCAATTTAAGTAGTGGGCTGAAAGCCTTGATCTTACCCGACAGATTAGATATGAATCTTCTAATGAAATTAATCTTACCGATCAAAGATTGCAATTCAGTCTTATTGGCAGGAGCAATCACCTTGTTAATTGCATCAATAGACTTCCTACTGATTTCAATGCCCCGCTGATGTACCATAAAACCCAAGAATTGTCCTGCCGATACACCAAATGCACATTTATTAGGATTCATCTTCAATCCATGCTTCCTTGTGCACTCCAGTATCTTTCGCAGATCGGCTAAATGTGCTGTGATATCTCCAGACTTAATCACTACATCATCAATGTAGATCTCCACTAATGTGCCGATGTATTCATGAAAAATAAAGTTCATAGCTCTTTGATAAGTAGCACCGGCATTTTTCAAACCAAACGTCATGACTATCCACTCGAATAACCCCACATGACCTGGACATCTGAAAGCAGTCTTGGGAATATCTTCCTCAGCCATGAATATTTGATTGTAACCTGCATTACCGTCCATGAAGCTGATAATTTGATGTCCAGCCGCAGCATCAATCAACAAATCAGCAATCGGCATTGGATAGCCATCCATCGGTGTGGCTTTGTTGAGATTCCTGAAATCAATACAGACACGAAGTTTTCCATTTTTCTTATAAACAGGAACCACATTAGAGATCCACTCTGCGTATCGACATTGCCGAATAAACTTTGCTTCAATTAATTTAGTTATCTCGGCCTTAATGTCAGGAAGTACATTAGGGTTGCATCGGCGCGCTGGCTGCTGATGTGGCCGAAATCCAGATTTGATAGGTAACCGATGTTCAACTATCGATCGGTCTAATCCAGGCATCTCAGTATAATCCCAAGCAAAACAATCTTTATATTCTTTTAACAAATCTGTTATTTGCTGCTTACACTTGGAATCTAACTTAGCACTAATAAAAGTAGGTCTTGACCTATCACCATCACCAATATCTACTTCTACTAAATCATCTGCCGATGTGAACCCTTGACCTAATTTTCCATCATCGGCAAACCTATCCATTAAAACTCCTCTTCAGAACCGACTGCTTGGATCGGTGGAATTTCATAGTCAGCAACCCTAAGGAACTCTTTTTCCCAAGCTTCTCCCGATATGCATTTAGTTCGCTCATAAGTATCTGATTCTGCCGATGCGATGATATAAGAAGAATCACCAGGAACGACCTCAATCTTATCCCCAATCCACTGCACGAGGCATTGATGCATTGTAGAAGGAACACAACAATTAGCATGAATCCAATCCCTCCCTAGAAGCAGATTATATGCACCCTTGCCGTTGATAACAAAGAACGTCGTTGGCAAGGTTTTGCTACCGATAGTCAATTCAACGCACACCGCCCCTTTAGCTGGTGACACATTGCCTTCAAAATCTTTCAACATCATATCGGTTTTGGTCAAGTCTTGATCTCCCTTACCAAGCTTCCGATACATCACGTAAGGCATAACATTAATCGCAGCCCCTCCATCAATAAGTACCTTAGACACAGGCTGCCCATCAACTCTGCCCTTCACAAATAAAGCCTTAAGATGCTGTCTCTCATCATCGGTAGGTTTCTCAAAAACAGCCATCATTGGATCTAGTGTTAACTGAGCTGCTTGATCAGAAAGAACAACTTCTTCCTCATTATCAGATAGTGCCAAAAACTCCATCGGCAACATGAATACCATATTAACATCTGCCGATGGACCCTTATTTTTGTGTTTTACCTGCCACTGCTGATGACCAGGCCTTTCATTGGAGGAATTTTCCTCTTGGTATAAATCTTCCTGACGCTCACGTTGCATCCTCCTTCTCTGCGTCTTTGTCAGACCCTCTGGGCACCATCGAGGAAACTTGGTTTTCCAAACCGGCTGATAACAAGTCCTAGTTGTTTCTACACGACGTATATTAGGGTCCCTGTAGAATATTTCCTCATCGGGAACTCTTGCGTTTGCCATCTCCTCAAGCTCCTCTTGATTCCTTGGAAAATATCCAGCGCGTTTACCAAGCCTCTCATGTACACTAAGTCTGCCCCCTAGCCGATCATGCACTGATGCTCTGCCTCTGATCGGCTCATTGATAGACAAACCCTGATTACCAAGTTGAAACCTCCTTTCTGAGCGATTGACTCCGTAATAACCATTACACTCAGGGCAATTTTCAACAGTTGGCAATTTAATACCTTCTTCCCAGCAATGGATGAAAAACGGACATCTCCAATGATCTTTATGTCGATTCCATTCTTCCTGACGTCTCACTTCTTGCTGTTGTCGATATCGGTCATTACGTTGACGCCAACCCTCCTGCTGCCTCCGATGAGTGATCACAATGCCAGGTCGAGGAGGATTTTTGGAACTACTGCTTTCTCCTAGCAAATCCTTACTTTTTGCATCATCGGTAGTTATCCGATGTTGGGGGTCCACTGACGCGTTTTTCTCAGCAGCCTCTGACGTCAATACCTTGGTCTTCCCTTTGGCATCCAACATATTTGCTGGAAAAGGGTGTTGATCAATTTTCATCGGCTTCTGGGCTTTGGAAGTACCAAATTTAATTCTCCCAGATTCAATAGCCGATTGCAACTGTTGCCTGAATACCTTGCACTCATTTGTACTGTGTGAAGTTGCATTGTGCCATTTGCAGTACAAGATCTTCTTCAACTCTTCTGCCGATGGGATCACATGATTAGGTGACAGCTTAATTTGGCCCTCTTGAAGCAGAAGATCAAATATTTTATCGGCCTTGGTGATATCAAAGGTAAACTTTTCTGGCTCTTTTTGACCAAAGGGACATGATATCGGCTTTTTATTCTTAACCCACTCAGCTAAGCCGATAACTGGTTCTTCATCAGAGTCAGAATCTCCTACTTCTTCAACAAATGATACCTTTTTACTCCAATTCTTTTTAGGTTCAAAAACCCTAGTATCTTGATCAGAGATCCTTTGCACGAGATGACTGAGGCTTTCAAACTCCTGAGAAGCATATCTGTCTTTAAGATGTGGCAATAACCCTTGGAAAGCCAGATCGGCAAGCTGCTGATCATCCAGCACCAGGCTGTAGCACTTATTTTTTACATCTCGTAGCCTTTGCACAAAGCTCTCTACCGATTCATCATTACGCTGTCTCAATTTTACTAAATCGGTAAGCTTCTTTTCATGGATTCCAGCAAAGAAATACTTATGGAATTGTTTTTCTAGATCAACCCAAGTAATAATAGAATTTGGTGGTAATGAAATGAACCATGTAAATGCTGATCCAGACAAAGATGATGAAAATAATCGAACTCTTAATTCATCTCTGTTAGCTGCTTCTCCACATTGAATAATGAAGCGATTGACATGTTCCATTGTTGATGTATCATCTTGCCCAGAGAATTTAGTGAAATCCGGTACCTTGTACCGATTTGGGAGAGGAATTAAATCGTATGCAGGAGGGTATGGAGTCCGATAAGAATAAGTATTGACCTTGGGCTTTATCCCAAACTGATCCTTCATAATTTCTGCTATCTTATCGGCCCAAAAAGCATCAGCCTCCTGCTGACGAACCGGTTGAATTTCTACAGGTGCCTGCTGACATCCCTCCACATATCTTTGTGGCCCACGATCTCCAGCAATCGGCATATTTGCCGTTACTTGTGGTCCATTAGCCTGTTGGAAAGGATTCATCGGCTGGGCTGCCGATGCTTGATTCTGGAAACCAGCTTGCATATGACCTTGTTGAATCCCTGCAACCTACTGATTTCGCTGAACTGCATGTTGAACAGGTAACTGTCCTGACCAATCATTATTAGAACTCATCGGTACAAAACTTACCGATGGCTGGTAATTTGCTGATATTGTTGGATAATTAAAACCGGTTTGAGGCATGAACTGAACCCCAGTTTGACTCATAGCAGGGGCTTTCTGCTGCATCGGCAGTAAGCTCGCCGATGGACTTGAATTGAACGTTTGAACCATAGGCATCTGGAAACCTCCTGAAGTTGGTTGCACAGAAGTAGCTGCGGCATATTGAGGCACTTGAGCCATCGGCGAAACGGCCGATGGTATAGGCGCTCTTCCTACTGCATCAAACCCTTGAGGTAATCTAGGATTAAAAGCAGATGACTCTGGAGGCATGCCATATCCCCACCAACTAGTAGGAATCTGGTTATTCTGGGACACAGGGCCTGACATAGCCGATGCCGATAGATCTGTATTAAGCTGAACTCGCCCTCCTGGTAGTACCTGATCTGATTGTATCGGTGTAGATTGAATATTAGGTGATCCTGCCAATACTGGTGGGGAGGTAACTTCTGTACCCACAACGGCCGAAGGAGCCGATGGAGTTTTGACAGATGCCGGCTCTGGTTGATGATAGGCAGGCCCAATGTAATGTGGTACCGCTTGTCCTTCTTTGAGAGTTTGAACCACAGCATTATGAACAGTATTGGACAGCACATTGGAATGATTAATCAAAGCATGATTTACTGCAGAATTAACCATCTCTTGAAGTTTACCAGGATTGGAGTCAAAGGTAACCTGCCGAGGCAACGGCAAATCTTGCTTCTGGATGACTTGTCCACTCTTGTTCAAGCTAAACGATCTCAGACAAAGCTGCTTGTATTCTTCTACAGCCTTTTCCATAGCCTGCCTCTGTTCTTCCTTGAGATCTTCTTCTGATACTGCGATAATGTTCCCCGAATCGATCTCGGGATTGAACATATTGATTGATTGGTCCCACCGAGCGTGCCAAAAGATGTGTTGATGCAAAAGTGGATCTGCAAACACAAAGGGCTAATACCCGAATCGATATCCAAAGCGTGCCAGTCGATTTGACCTGCTAATCGACAAGGATGAAGATACGAACACTTTGGTCCTGACAACAGCGATACGCCCGGAAGTCACGGCCAAGAGGTGTTCACGCGGAACTCGAGAATCGTCGAAGGTCGTATTGAAACGATTCAGCTCGCCGAATCAATGAGAACTCGTAAAAAGGGAAAAAATATGCAAATTGACGAAGTCGCCGAAAAGTAAGTAGATGCAAATAGGAGTAAAAATTGGTTTTGATATTGATTCATATATCTATTACATTGCCCCTTACTCCATATTTATACCCTGATCTAAAGAGACACAACCAAACACAACTAGGACACCAATCCCATATCTAAGGAAACACGTGACTCTTACATGAATCATACTCTAACTAATATAGAAAAGGAAATCAACTTCTACCTATTTCCCTGTCCGCCTCAATTACGATGGAAATCTCACCGTTCTCCTTCCCATCGGCATACTCCCTATTTCATCGGCAGTAGTCTTCAAGTTTTCCTTCATCGGCATACTCCCTGTTTCATCGGCAGTAACCTTCAAGCCTCCCTTCATCGGCATACTCCCTGTTTCATCGGCAGTAGTCTTCAAGCCTCCCTTCATCGGCATCGACAACAACACCTCCAACCTCATCGGCAACGCCCGAGTCCAAATCAACCTTTCCATCGACCATCACCAGCTATCGGTAACCATCTTTACAAGCTGGCTTTCATCGGCTATCCAAGTATTCAATAACTTTCCCCCTGCCGATTAGTCCACTCCGACTATCTTGACACGTGCAAAAAACGGCGTCAACAATTTTATCATAGATTACCCTAGGCATGATATTACCACTTGTTCCGAAGTCACAAACAACTTCTTGGAATATGTGACGTCTCATGGCGATGGGAATGACAGGTCTTCCTGAGTCACCCTTCTTTTCAGGCAAGGAATAATCTATCCACCTTCCCGTTGATGGTTGTATGCAATAATATGTTGCACTATGAATATCGACAAGATTTGCAGTTTCTAGATCTTCTAGTTGTCCTAGAATCTTACCTTTATCGGTCGGAGGAACAGCAACTACCATCTAAGCTATTCGTGATTCTACCATTTTATTAAAGCTATGCTGGTTTTTAATAGCAGAGGAGAAGCTATCCATTCTATTATTTATGTTTTTTAAGATTCTATCATTGGAAGCTAACTTCCTAGATAAGCCCTCCATTATTTTAGCTTGGCCAGAAATCAATTCTCTCAAGGGTGGTTGATTACTAAAATTATTATAATTACAACCTTGATAGTTACCTTGGTAGTTTGGCCTTTGTTGCTAATTCCATCCTTGATTCTGTTGAGGACGGGAGTAGTTATTGTTGACGAACATCACGTCCTCATGCATTTCAGGGCAATTGTTCCCTGAATGCCAATGTTTCCACACTCTTCACATGTCATGCGGGAATCATGAATGTGCATGACTTCTTACTTCTCATTAGCTCGATCTTTGAGCTTCTTCATGAGCAGGTCCATCTTGGTAGACAACATGTCTACCTCCTTGAGTTGATGCATACCTCTACCTCTCTTATAGGTCTGAAGACATTCTTCATTCCAACCTTGGTTGGAGGCCATCTTCTCTATGAGAACTGTTGCACCTATGATTATGAGTGACAGGAAAGCACCTCCAGCAGCAGTATCCATGTTCTCATAGGTACTTTTAGTCAACCCATGGTAGAAAGTCTGCATGAGTAGCCAATTCTGCATCCCATGATGAAGACATTTTGATATATAATCTTAAAAGCATTCACATGCCTTAGGGACAGATTCATCATGTTGATGCTGAAATTCTCCCACGTAGAGGATTGGTCTTGCCTGTAGGGAAGAACTTTGCTAGGAAGGCAGTGGAACAATTATCCCATGTAGTGTTTCTTTGTTAGCATAGAACCATTGCTTCGCTTTCCCCAAGAGTGAGAATGGGAAGAGGTGAAGTAGTATGGCATCTCTGGTCACTCCTTTGATGGTGAAAGTGCTACAAATCTCTAGGAAGTGTTAGAGATGCGCACTCGCATCTTCATGTGCCTTTTCACAAAACTGGTTGGCTTGCATTATGTTGATGAGAGCTGGCTTGATCTCAAATCCATTGTCTCCCACATTGACTGTTGGTCCAGTATGGATGTTGGCCGTAGTTAGAGCAGAGAACTCACAGAGAGTCTTGTTAGCCATGGCTTCAAAAACTGGTGTTAAGCTCTGCCTAGTCTAGTTGTCTTATGATTCTAAAGCTGAGACTTTCTTGAGTTTGGCTCTTGTTCTCCTGATTAATGTTTCTGGATCTTAAATGTAGTTTGTCGAAAGGTCAAAACTGGTCATACATTACCCTGCATAAGATACAAAAGTAGACAAAACAATGGTAAGCCTATTTGAGAAGAGGTCAATGGTTCTCTTGATCACATCAATAGGTATAAGTTTATCAATATTTCCTTCTTGCCTAGCTACCTTCCCCGACAACGGCACTAGAAATGCTTGTTGGTATTTATTAACTTGTCACTTGTTCAAGTAGCCACCTATGTAGTTGACATTTCTTAGCATCACTTTTACTAAGTTGTCATCCCTAGCGATGGTGCTAGAAATGCTTGTTGGTACTACCTAGTGCCACTTCTAGAATGACACTAAGAATTACTTTTAGTATTTCATATGACTAGATAGAATATGTATAATAAGATGAAAGGGATCTGCAAGCTCATAGATAATATACCATTGTAGCACCCGGGAGTATTTCATGTATCGTTATTTATATTTTTACCACAAGAAAGGACGAACAGTGGAAATATATTGATAACTTCTACTCATGATGGAGAAATAAACCATAACCAAACTTCTACTCACAATAGGGGTAAGTCAAGAGATAAATGTATATGAATGATAGGTAATAACTAATCATTGATCACTCAGAGTACTCCTTTTTATGGCATTAGCATGACTAAGTAGAATATTAGAGGAATAATTCCTAAGTCATTCTTAATTACAAGTCAAAGCATACATTGATTAGTGCAATTACACTTAGTAATCATGGTTAAGATCAACTTCATATCTACACATAAGGGATATTACTAAGGAAGGTTAAGAACAGAGCTTGTCTTCCTTCGTAACTAGATCCTACTTGTCCTATATCCGGGGAGTGGACTACAAAGGACTCAACGGGAGTGTCACATCCGTGATCTACCACATGGCCCTGAATATAGGGTGCATCGGTAGGTAAACAACGTATAAGCACCATGCTTACACAATGTCAACCACTCACCCTTAGATCCAAAGAGCGAGCGCTATATGAACTTATGCATGAAAATGATGATAATCTAACTATACTAAGCATATAATCAAAGTAGACGATGAACATTATAACTAGGAATATGAATGATATGAAGAATAATGTCATAACAATTGTAGCAAACATATAAAAGTAATGAGAGATATAAAGGAGAGGGGGTGCAAAGGCTATACCATGTCACGCTCTTGACACGATCAGGAATCCAAGCGAAGCTTGCCTACCTCTAGACCTAGCCTAGCTAGCTATGCCCTAGAATATGGTGGAGCTTTGAGGATGATTAGGGTTTTTGTCTTCTCAAATGACTTGATCAGGGTTTTGATTCTTGATGATATGGGGGGTGGTAGGGGCTGATATATATAGGCCAGAGTGTCAATTCTGAGCTCTCGGATTAAACCGACTTGAATAAACGGCATAGATGCAATCTAGGAGGTGAAGGGGAACTGACATAATGAGACATAGGCTGATAGATGGGTCCCTAGACTAGCCAGCCTGTAGTGTAACACCCTAGGTGTTAGGCTTGCATAATTTGACTTGCATTGCATGAGCATGAGCATTAAGCATTCATATATAAGTTTTTACATTTGAAACATATGATTGAAATTCCTGAAACATGCTTGTTATTTTATGTTTCCTTGTATGTATGCATATGATCATGTATGAATGAGTGCAAGTGGGTAATGTTAATTACTAAAACTCCTTAGCTACACTTAGGATGACTAATGGAACATTGTTCATGAAGATCACTTTGCATGATTAAGCTCCTAAGTGATGTTATGTATGTTGACCTAGGAAGTAATTTGTGTAACCAATGTATGAAATGCTTGTGTGACCTTAGGAATAGCTTAAACATGTTTGGTATGTCATTATGAACAACTTTGGTATTCATGGCTAGGTCTAATTTGGTCACTAAGCCATAGTTCAAGTGTTAGTCATCATTTGAATGTAGTATGTTTGACCTAGTTGGAACTATGTGATAGAAACTTTACATGGATATGGTCACTAAAGCAAAGTTGTAGTATTTGATGAGAGGAACAACTTTTATTTTTGGGTCATAGGCTAGTTCAGCTCCTAACATGCTCAAAATTGGCTCAAAATAATCATGATTTTACAGTTTTTAGCACTTAGGAGAATTTTCTAAGTGTTTGACGCTGATAGTTTGACATGCTCAACTTTGAGATGATTTTACTCACTAACTGTTGAGAATTGGACTTTGTTTTCTTAAGATGTTTTGTAGCTGGTACATACCTCTACAAATTTTGTTCAGATTGTTTGCACTAATAAGCTATAGATTAGGAGTTTGATTGCCACGAAAATACGCTGTCAGGCTCGTCCTCGTGCTCTGAAGAACGCCGCGCCACACGCTGTCATGGCCGACCATGGACAGAGCATGGCCGCCGCGTGGCTGCCACTGGCCGACGCTTGGCCCTCGACGCCACGCACTAGCGCTCGTTATCTGCACGCCCTATGCCTCATTTCCATGCACCCGCGCTCACTCACTCACTATCTAGTGTCCTCTCTGGCGTCCGCCGCAGAAAAACGTAGCGCCGCCGAGCACCACACTAGCTCCGCCATCACCTCATGCTCACTCCACCATGCCATTGCTGCCTCCACCTCGCCCATAGCTGCGCCACATCCGCCTCTACCTCCTTGACGTGACTACAGCACCAGAAGAGCTTTGGTGAGGGCGTATTCGCCATTTTTGTCCTTGCCGGACTCACGACGTCCATAGCCGCCCCCACGGTGAGCTCACCGCCTCACTGCTTGCTTAGGCATTTTCGTTGATTTCTCGCATTAGGGCATGTACAGGGTGTGTTCTTGCTTGTGGCATGATGTTACTATGAGTCATTGCTTCGCCGGTATGAAACACGACGACCCGCGCCGCCGTGCTCTCACCTCTGCGCCACCGTGCACGTGGCCAGAGCCCGTCGGAGCACCTCGAGTCACCTAGGTCACCTAGATAGATCCACATGGTCACCGTGATGCTTGTGCGCTACTCGCCTAGCCCCGCCATGGCGAACGCACCGCAGCGCCGCCGTGCCGCCATGGCCGGCGATGGGGTGTCTCCTGTGCACCCACGCCTCCACTACCTAGGTCACCCAATGCTCTTTGATGTGTAGAGCACGATGATGGGATTGAGTTGGCCAGAGAGCTCACCGGTGATGAGCTAGGGCCGGTCCACGCCGCTCCCCTGCTTCTTGTGTCGCTGACCAGTGGGCCCAACTAACCTCTGGGTCCCGGCTGTTAGTGGCTTATAGTGAAGAGGATAGCTCATTTGTTTTAGATTTACATTCTAGTTTGGAAAATCATAAGTTGAGTTCTAGAGATTCAAATCTTGTGAACCAAATTTTGTAGTGTTTCTTAGGAAGTGTAGTATTTTATAAAAATATGATATGCACATTTTCTAATATTTTTATTGGGGATTTAAATGTGTTTAGATAAATGCTTTTTGAAGGTTTACAATCTTGTAAATTAGATATCTTTAGCTAGAAAAATGATAAAATTATGATTCCAATTTTGTTGGTTTTGTATTGACATGCTCTAGCTAGGAAAAATAGTAAGCTTGCAGTAAACTTAATGGAAATATGATCTTTCTATTTATCTATTAATAAATGGTATTTTCTAAGGAAATTTGTAGGGATAAAAATATGTAACATATTGTTATGAAATTTTTTGTACAATAGTATGGCACTAATAGGAAGCTAAGAAAAATATATAGTCTGTTGCTTGACACTTTTATATAGGGTTTACTATTTTCAATAAAATAGGCCTTGCTAGCTTTTTATTTTTTGCATAGGGTGTTATACATGATCAAATGGTATGAAATTTTCACAGTAACCTATGGTGAGCACTGGGAATCTACTGTAATTTGTTGAGAATTTATTGTGCACATTTGGTGTATGTTTGTTATTTACCCTAATTATCTAATTAAATTAATAAAGGCATTTAAATAAATAGATTGGGATTGACCATGATATTTTCTATGGTTCTTATGATGCATAGTAACTATTTGTGTCAATAGTAAGGCTTAGAAGCAATTGATTGTATGCAACTAACTAATTATCACTTTATAATTCAAATACAAGGCTGCATGTATAATTTTGATTGTGTGGATGATTTCATGTGGATAATGATCTTTTCTGCAAAACTTATTAATAACAAAGTTGTAGATAACTTACTAATATACCTTGTGTTACATTTTCTCAGTCATAGGCCTTAAGGTTTAAGAGTGGTAGCTGTTACAAGTTTGCTGTCTGAAATGTTTACTTTCTGGACAGATTTGATTGACTGATTTGTTTTACCAAGATAACTGTTGAATCACCTTATGAGTATTAAAAGGAAGTTGTAGAAAATTTCATAAGCTTTCCAGAATGTCCACAATCATATGATTTAGATATATATAACTCTAGTTATGGTTAAAACAAGTAGCTGTTGTTTTGTAGTTCGGTAAATGAGTCGCATGAGTGTTTGCTTAAGTAATAGAGAAGAGATATGCACCTACTCAGTAAAATATGATGCATTTGTTATTACTTTCACACCATGCTGTTGAAATTACTTACAAGGATGCATTCATCATGTTTTATCATACTATACTTGTTGAGATCTATGCATTCGTAATATCTTATGTCATATTCATGCATATAGGATCGACGGAGGAGATAACATTGCTAGAATTCAACGAAGAAGATAAAGGGGACCAGCAGGAGATTCCTCAAGCCGCAGCTCCCAAAGAAGAGGAGCAAAATCCAGAAGAGTTACCAAAGTGCCCTGATCACCTCCCCATTTCTTTTCTTAAAGGCAAGCCCCGGAGCATTCTAAGTCTCCCAGTGTTTTATAAAATGTTACTTTAGTCCTTTATGATTGATGCATTAGGTTATAAGAGTTGTCTTGAAACACTTGATGCATGGAACTACCTTCTCCAGATATATACACCTTTAACCCTTTGTAGGTCTAGGATCGAATATATGCTTAGACCTGCTTAGACCAGTAGAAGTCGGGTGATTTCCTGTCACCTGCGAGATATAGGTGGATACCAAAGCATGGTTGGCAATATTTGCTATCGTGGAAAAGAACCATGGGATAATGTAAATTGAGGCCAGGTGGAGTCTATGCGTAGGTTGACTCATGTGATTCCGTCTGTGTCGATTAAGGACCGTACCATTGTTGGCCCTTCTGATAAGATTGAACGCATGCATATCACTTAGCTGATCGGATAACTCATTCCGACCATGAAGCCGAGTAGATCAAGTCAAGCCGGGCCCTGCTCTATCAAAGTGTGCACTCTAGATGGTAGTAGGGATGTGTGGGGAGCCAGGCATGAGCCCAAGGGCAGGGTAGTCCTGATTGTTCTAGCAGCTGGTTGTCCCTAATTGTGCGACGCTGGGCGAACCCATGAAATGTGTACTTGAGTTGTACCAGAGGTGACCTAAGGTGACCGTTGATCTGGCTACCTAGGTTTGTGTTAGGAATAAATTCCCAGCTAGTTAAAATCAATTTGAATCGCCGTCTCTCTCGGATAGTGAGAAACTTGGCTAGCACCAACATCGTAGTAAATGTATTATGGAATATGATGGTTCGGATAGAGGATGGAATTACTACACCTGCTATGGTTACTATTGTATGCTCTTAAAATGATATACCACATGTTTGGCATAGGATAGTTGCTAATCTAGAGATAAATAGCTATAATTAACTTGATGACCAAAGTATAATTGTATAATTGAGTTAATCGCTTTTTATGCAAAATGTTGTCAAGCTACCTCCACTTATAAAGCCTTGCATAATCCTTGGAGTCAATTTATTTCTTGTTTATGACGGGTAAGTCTAGTTGAGTACCTTCTCATACTCAGTGTTTTATTCCCATTGTTGTAGATGGCACGGTATATCATGGATATTGCAAGAATTGCTTCTATCCCGCCATGGATGAGGAGTAAGCCTCAGGCAGGCATCTTTAATAATCCCTCTATTATGCTTTTGTGGACTGTGATCGTATTTTGGCACTGTATTAAACTATGTTGACAAATGCTACTTTCGAACTTAATTTGCTTTCGCTATTATCTATCAAACTTGGTTTGTAATAACTTTATTTCATACCCTGATGATGGAAATGTATCTGTGAACTTTATGTAACATGTGACATGTATGTTGAATCATGTACGATCTTGGTTGTTTGTGGATCGTTTATCGAGACCCATCATGGTACTTGACAAACTACTAGGTTTATATGGGCTCAAGTATGACAGTGCGACCGCTTGCGGGCTACCATTGTACTTGTGCTCTTATAAATTGGTTGGTTCAGCGACAGCTGGCATCAGAGCAAGATTCAACATTAATTGTCACGTGGGTATTTAAAACAAAGGGTTTTGTTTTCCAAAACCCTTTTCTAACAACTAATAGCTATATAAATAGGTATTTGAAACCTAGAGTTGAAATCTAAAGTGTGCCAGTGATCACTTTGTTTATGCCCAAATTAAGGACTCTTAGGTGGCTATTTAAGTACTAACTTGGGGGTTTTCATTTTCATCGTCCATACGGCACGCTATTGTATGGATGCCATTCACTTAAATGGTAATGTATGGATCAAATGCCTCTACGCCAAGGTAAGAAGGTAAGTTGATGAGTGGAATGACCGCAAGATGTGAGCATGCGGTCGGGGAGTGTTAGCTTTGGTATGGCTATGTATGCATGCTTGCATGTGTATATGGTGTGTATTTAATTGTGGGTATAAACTATCATCGGGTAGCTTTGATACGGAAGTATATGTATTGGTATACATATATTTACGTATTTAGATTACAACTTAGAGCCTAGATTTACATTCTGCATATATAATTGTGGGGTTGGGCTAAAATGAAACTCTTATGTAGGTACACTAACAACAAAACATGTAGCTCGACTAGCTTCGCTATATATGAGAGAACATATGTATGCCACCGTGTATGTCGTTAGAAATAATTTTTCCTAAGTTTGTGAGGACGTACGGAACGTGCATGCATCATGATAATAATTATTCAATACTTGCATTATTCCTCCCCTTATAAATCTCTTGGTTATGTAACTGTTATCCATTATGACCTTGTCTCACAAAGGTTGTACATGTTGGTATAGATGGCAGCACCAGCTAGATGTGAGAATTTCTTGATGATGTTCGGAACTCCTGCTTTGCTTTGGAGAGTTTTGCACTATGCGGGGTATTATGAACCACCCCTCTATCATTGGAATAAAGAGTACCTAGAGGGACAACCATGGTATGAAGTGCGGCTAACCATACCAGCCCGCACACAAGCACCCTTCTAGCAGGAGTGGAAGGCAGAATCTGAAGGGAGAACTCCTTGGGAGGCTACCCAAGTAGTAGCCATCGAGGTACTAAGTAAGATCTGTCAGCAGCATGGGGATGAACTTATCGGTAGTGCCGCTAATGTTTTTCCTCGAGTAAATCTGTCCACAACAGTATGGGAACAACACAACTAAAATGCATTGATCTGAGACCAGGATGAGCAGGCCAATAGCTCTAATCCCGCTATGAGCACCATGTTTGCTGTGATGAAGATGTTCTATACACGCCAGGACATAAGGGATTTCTGGCAGGAATCATACACCACTTGCATGGATAAGCTCATGAGAGCTAAAGTTGCACAACGTAAGCTCAAGAAGCGTGTGCACAAGCACAAGAAGGTAGCAAGTGAAGCCTGATGGGAATCTGACCAAGCCTATGTAGCTTTGGGCAATCTTCATACCCAAATGGAGCAAGTGGATCAACAGAGAGCTGCAGCCCAAGAGGTAAGGGCAGATGATCAAGCATTGCTGGCAGGACTACGAGAGCAGCTAGAGGTCACCCATGCCGAGGCATCCACAGCTACGCACCAGCAGGACATAGCAAACAACCGTGCCGCTGCAGCAAAAGCAAAACGAGATAGGCACCGCGCCATAAGTGCCATGTAGGACCATGCTAAAAGGGACTTGTGTCAGTAGCTTGCATAGGCCCAGCTTCAAGTGTTGGACCTTCAGCATGAGGTGCATTATTTGAACAACCAGCTAAACCCAATCCTTGACGGGGAAGAAGATGGTCTAGAAATGCAAGAAGAAGATGATGGCTGGGATGAGGAAGAAGTGGAGCTAGAGGAGGGAGATGATCCTATCTCTGACCTTGACAGTGTCCATAATGAGGATTAGATTGCTTAGCGACTAGTGGAAACGCTAGATGTATCCTCGCTATTTATGTAATGGACCTGTAGTTTAAGTTTGGTATTTGGGATTGGACTATCATGTAATATTGGTACTTGCATGTTATCTCATGTTTGGTTGAACGTTAATGCAATTCCAGTTTGTTTTATTGGTGATTATGACTTAAATGTTAACGCGCTGTGAGCCCGATGAGTGGTCAAATTGGTGATGTCATGTTGCGAGAATGAATTATTGTGCCTCTGTTTTATTGTATGAATTTAAGATTCCCTCCAGTAATTTCAGTTTGGCATGATTATACAATTCATCTGCAATCTCTTGACATCATCCAATAATCACTTATTGTTGCAACTTTGCAGATGACACGCACTCGTGCAGGAGCTAGCAGCAGCCATGAGGGCAATGATGGTGACTTACCACCACCGCGACCACTATCTGCTCAGGAGTTCTTTGCCCAATTCTTGGGAAGTCAAAGGACTATGAAGGAAGCCCTGCGCCTCATTGCACAGAACACAGCTCGTGCCCACCCACATCAACAGGGGCCTAAGCCAAACCAGTATAGCACCTGTAAGGATTTTCTGGATACAAAGGCTCCTATTTTCAAGGTGGCAGAGGAACCGCTCTTGACAGATGAGTGGCTCAACACTATTGAGTAGAAGTTCTATTTGTTGAGGGTCACCGAGCACTAGAAAGGCAGAGTATGTGTCCCATCAGCTATAGGGACCGATAGGGATTTGGTGGACACATTTCTTATCCTCTTTACCTGCTAATGCACAAATCACATGGGAGCAGTTCAAGTTAGCCTTTAGGGGACATCACATTCCCCTAGGGCTGATGCGCATGAAGGCGGTTGAATTTATGAGGCTCACCAAGGGACTAAGTCCCTTACAGAGTATATGCATGCTTTCAACAACCTGTCTAGGTATGCCCTAGGTTTTGTTGACACTGAAGAAAAGAAGATAGAGAGCTTCAAGCGAGGTATTGGCATGAAGCTGATGAAGACTATGGCCAACTCCAAGTGCACCACCTACAATGAGCTCATTAGTGATGCATTGACTCAAGAAAACCACAACAATCTACATGTGGCAGCTAAGGGTCGCAAGAGGGCAATAGAGGTAGGCGCCTCGGGGTCATCTCAATCAAGAGCGCCTATAGTAGCTAGGCCACAGTTCTGCCCACCAGCGCCAAAATTCAGGCCCCCTCCACCAAAAGCTCAGAATAGCCGAACCTAGAAAGTGTTTCGTAAGGCGTTCACAATTGCCTTACCCAAAGGGAATGGTGGTCAGGGAAGCTCCATAGGACCTAGGAGCAATCAACCCTGCTTCAACTACAATTAGTTGGGCCATTGGTCCAAAGAGAGCCCCCATCCAAAGAAGAACAACAATCAAAACCAAGGGAATAAGAGGCAGGTGAACCCTAAGGCATGTCCTAGATACGTGCACTAAACTGCTATTGAAGAGGTGCATGTAGGAGAAGTTGTCACGGCTGGTATGTTTCTTGTCAACAAGCATCCCGCTATTGTTTTATTTGATTCGGGGGCTTCTCATTCATTTATGAGCCAATCATTTGCATCTAGACATGATCAGAAAATAATTGAAGTAAGCAACAATGGTTATAGTATAAGTTCAGCTAGGGCTACTATCTCTACAAATAAGATGGTTAGAAATGTGCTCATCTCTATACAAGAGAAGGGAGTATACAATGGAATTGATAGTATTGCCCGGATTTTCTATAGATGTGATCTTAGGCATGAAATGGATAAGCGATCATGGTGTTCTCATTGACACTAGCACTCGTACTATTATGTTGAGGGAACCCAAGCGAGGTAATGCTTTTCTAGCACCACTTTCCTAAAATTTTGAACTCCAGCACTTGGCTTGTGCTATCCAAACCACTACCCTGTGTGATATCCTAGTGGTTTGTGAGTTTCCTAATGTATTTCTAGATGAGTTACCAGGTTTGCCACCTAATAGGGATGTGGAGTTTAAGACTGAGTTAGTGCCAAGTACGACACCTATCTCAAGAAGACCCTATAGGATGCCACCAAATGAGTTAGCGGAACTTAAAATTCAGCTACAAGATCTATTGGACAAAGGTCTCATTCAACCTAGTTCATCTCCATGGGGATGTCCAGCATTGTTTGCAAAGAAGAAGGACAAGTCCTTGAGAATGTGTGTGGATTATAGACCACTTAATGCTGTGACCATCAAAAACAAGTATCCTTTGCCTCGTATCGACATCTTGTTTGATCAGTTGGCAAAAGCAAAGGTATTCTCCAAGATTAACTTAAGGCCAGGCTACCATCAGATAAAAGATCAGGCCAGAGGATATACCTAAAATAGCTTTCTCCACTAGGTACGGCTTATATGAGTATTTGGTCATGTCTTTCAGACTGACAAATGCTCCTGCCTACTTCATGTACCTGATGAATTCGGTATTCATGCCCGAGCTCGACAAGTTCATGGTCGTGTTTATCGATGATATATTGATTTATTCAGAGAATGAGGCAGATCATGCCGAGCATCTGAGAATCATTCTGTCTAGATTGAGGGAGCATAAGCTTTATGCAAAGTTTAGCAAATGTGAATTTTGGCTGAGTAAGGTACCTTTCTTAGGTCATATCTTATCGAGAGATGGAATATCTATAGACCCATCAAAAGTACAAAGAGGTCATGGATTGGAAGGCCCCGACTTCGGTTCATGAAGTTTGGAGTTTTCTTGGGTTAGCAGGTTATTATCATCGTTTCATTCTAAATTTCTCTAAGATAGCTAAGCCCATGACTAGGCTACTTCAGAAAGATGAAAAGTTCAATTGGACACCAGAGTGTGAAGTAGCTTTTCACACCCTTAGGACTCTATGAACTATAGCTCCTATTTAACACAGCCCGACATTGAAAAGCCTTTCTATGTGTTCTGTGATGCATCGGGTATAGGTTTGGGGTGTGTGCTTATGCAAGAAGGAAGAGTTATTGCATATGCTTCTCGACAGTTGAGAAAACATGAAGTCAACTACCCTACACATGACTTAGAACTTGTAGCAGTTGTTCATGCATTAAAGATATGGAGACATTATTTGTTGGGCAATGTATGTCACATATATACGGACCACAAAAGTCTTAAATATATCTTTACCCAGCTAGAGCTGAATATGAGACAGTGAAGATGGTTAGAGCTGATTAAGGACTACAATTTGGAAGTGCACTACCATCTAGGGAAAGCCAATGTTGTGGCCAATGCACTTAGTCAGAAATCTCATT
This sequence comes from Miscanthus floridulus, assembly GCF_019320115.1. Classification (NCBI taxonomy): domain Eukaryota; kingdom Viridiplantae; phylum Streptophyta; class Magnoliopsida; order Poales; family Poaceae; genus Miscanthus; species Miscanthus floridulus. Next base: position 59,714,054 of record NC_089596.1, on the reverse strand, counting down.
GCAACACTATGGAAGCATTGTTAGAAGATGGATTTAATTTGTTACATCCTGTTGTACTACACAATATCACCATCAGTTGTTCACTTGAGAGCAAAATCATAGAGATGCGGAAGATAGATGTAGGTATATTTCACATCAAGAGAAAGATGCAAGAACAAAAGACCAAGCATTTCATATTAGAGGAAAGAGGTGTGCTATGGTTTGAGGACTGACTTGTGGTACCGAAAGACCATGAGCTTAGAAATCAAATTTTAGATGAAGCACATTCATCCAAGTTATCTATCCATCCGAGTAGTAGTAACATGTATCAAGATTTGAAAACCCATTTTTGGTGGACTAAGATGAAGAAAGAGATCGCAGCCTATGTTGCTAGGTGCGATAATTGTAGTAGAGTAAAGGTTGTTCATTTGAAATCTACTAGGTTACTTTAGCCATTGCCTATTCTAGGTTCAAAATGAGAAGAAATCAGTATGGACTTTATCACAGGCCTTCCGCTAACACAAAAAGGTCACGATTCCATATGGGTTATTGTAGATCGTCTCACCAAGTCAGCACATTTCATATCGGTTAACACAGCAGATTGCATGGGGAAGTATGTTGAGCTGTATGTTTCTCAGATTGTGAGACTACATAGAATACCCAGGACCATAATCTCAGATCGAGGACCACAGTTCATAGCTCGTTTCTAGGAGCACTAGCACCAGGCTTTGGGGACTAAACTGATCAGAAGTTCGACATACCATCCACAAACTTCAGGATAGACTGAGCGAGTGAACCAGATCTTAGAAGATTTGCTGAGAGCTTGTGTTATATCTTCCAAGGGTTCATGGGAGAAATTGCTACCTTTAGCTGAGTTCTCATACAACAATAGCTATCAAGCAAGCATCAAGATGACTCTGTTTGAAGCCTTGTATGGTAGAAAATGTAGAACTCCATTGAATTGGGTTGAGCCCGGTGAAAGAAGATACTTTGGCATTGACTTTGTCACTGAAGCTAAAGAGCAAGGGCATATTATCCAATAGCATATGGAAGCAGCTCAGTCTAGACAAAAGAGTTATGCTGATAAAAGAAGACCACTGACTTTTGAAGTGGGAGACTATGTATACTTGAAAGTGTCACCCATGAAGAGAGTACAGAGATTTGGAGTGAAAAGGAAGCTTGTGCCTAGATATGTAGGGCCATACAAGATTATTGAAAGGAAGGGGAATGTCGCTTATAAGTTACAACTTCCCCCAGAGATGAGTGCAATATTTGATGTCTTCCATGTTTCTCAGTTAAAGAGATATCTTTGTATACCTGAGGAAGCCATTGCACCCACCAACATTAAGCTCCAATCGGATTTGACCTATGAGGAGAAACTAATCCGAGTGTTGGAAGAGATGGAAAGAGTAACACGGAGTAAGGTCATTAAGTTCTACAAGGTGGTGTGGAACAATCACAGTGAACAAGATGCCACATGGGAACGAGAGGATTACTTACGTGAGGTTTATCTCGCCTTTTTCCAAGAATGGTAGGTCTTGCAAATCTCAGGACGAGATTTTTATAAGGGGGAGGGGCTACAACACCCTAGGTGTTAGGCTTGCATAATTTGACCTGCATTGCATGAGCATGAGCATTAAGCATTCATATATAAGTTTTTACATTTGAAACATATGATTGAAACAGCTGAAACATGCTTGTTATTTTATGTTTCCTTGTATTTATGCATATGATCATGTATGAATGAGTGCAAGTGGGTAATGTTAATTACTAAAACACCTTAGCTACACTTAGGATGACTAAAGAAACATTGTTCATGAAGATCACTTTGCATGATTAAGCTCCTAAGTGATGCTATGTATGTTGACCTAGGAAGTAATTTGTGTAACCAATGTATGAAATGCTTGCGTGACCTTAGGAATAGCTTAATCATGTTTGGGATGTCATTATGAACAACTTTGGTATTTAAGGCTAGGGCTAATTTGGTCACTAAGTCATAGTTCCAGTGTTAGTCATCATTTGAATGTAGTATGTTTGACCTAGTTTGAACTATGTGATACAGACTTTGCATGGATGTGGTCACTAAAGCAAAGTTGTAGTATTTGATGAGAGGAACAACTTTTATTTTTGGGTCATAAGCTAGTTTAGCTCCTAACATGCTCGAAATTGGCTCAAAAGAATCATGATTTTACTATTTTTAGCACTTGGGAGAATTTTCTAACTGTTTGACGCTGACAGTTTGACAGGCTCAACTTTGAGATGATTTTACTCACTAACTGTTGAGAATTGGACTTTGTTTTCTTAAGATGTTTTGTAGCTGGTACATAGCTCTACAAGTTTTGTTCAGATTGTTTGCACTAATAAGCTATAGATTAGTAGTTTGATTGCCACGAAAATATGCTATCAGGCTCGTCCTCGCGCTCTGAAGAACGCCGCGCCGCACGCTGTCATGGCCTACCATGGATAGAGCGTGGATGCCGCATGGCTACTGCTGGCCGACGCCTGGCCCTCGATGCTGCGCGGTGGCGCTTGTTATCTGCACCCCCCACACCTCATTTCCACGCACCCGCGCTCAATCACTCACTCTCTAGTGTCCTCTCTCACGTTCGCCACAGAAAAACGTAGTGCCGCCGAGCACCGCACCAGCTCCACCGTCGCCTCAATATCGCTCCACCGCGCCATTGCTGCCTCCACCTCGCCCACAGCTATGCCACATCCCCCTCTACCTCCTCGATGTGACTGCAGCACCAGAAGAGCTTCGGTGAGGGTGTATTCACCATTTTCGTCCTCACCGGACTCACGACGTCCATGCCCGTCCCCACGGTGAGCTCACTGCCGCACTGCTTGCTTGGGCATTTTCGTTGATTTCTCATGTTAGGGCATGTACAGGGTGTGTTCTTGCTTGTGGCATGATGTTACTACGAGTTGTTGCTTCATCGGTACGGAACACGATGACCCGCGCCGCCGCGCTCTCACCTCCACGCCACCGCGCACGTGGCCGGAGCCCATCGGAGCACCTCAAGTCGCCTAGGTCACCTAGATAGATCTGCATGGTCACCGTGATGCTTGTGCGCTACTCACCTGGCCCCACCGTGGCCTACCATGGCCGGCGTACCGCAGCGCCGCGCCGCCATGCCGCCATGGCTGGCGACGGGGTGTCTCCTGTGCACCCGCGCCTCCACTACCTAGGTCACCCGATACGCTTTGATGTGTAGAACACGATGATGGGATTGAGTTGGCCGGAGAGCTCACCGGTGATGAGCTAGGGCTGGTCCGCGCCACTCCCCTGCTTCCTGTGTGGCTGACCAGTGGGCCCGATTGACCTCTGGGTTCCGGCTGTCAGTGGCTTAGATTGAAGAGGATAGCTCATTTATTTTAGATTTACATGCTAGTTTTGGAAAATCATAAGTTGAGTTATAGAGATCCAAATCTTGTGAACAAAATTTTGTAGTGTTCCTTAGGAAGTGTAGTATTTTATAAAAATATGATATGCAGAGTTTCTAATATTTTTATTAGGGATTTAAATGTGTTTAGATAAATGCTTTTTGAATGTTTACAATCTTGTAAATTAGATATCTTGAGCTAGAAAAATTATAAAATTGTGATTCTAATTTTGTTGGTTTTGTATTGACATGCTCTAGCTAGGAAAAATAGTAAGCTTGCAATAAACTTAATGGAAATATGATATTTTTATTTATCTATTAATAAATGATATTTTCTAAGGAAATTTGTAGGGATAAAAATATGTAACATATTGCTATGAAAATTTTTGTACAATAGTATGGCACTAATAGGAATCTAGAAGAAAAATATAGTCTATTGTTTGACACTTTTATATAGGGTTTACTATTTTCACTAAAATAGGCCTTGCTAGATTTTATTTTTTGCGTAGGGTGTTATACATGACCAAATGGTATGAAATTTTCACAATAGCCTATGGTGAGCACTAGGAAGCTACTGTAATTTTTTGAGAATTTATTGTGCACATTTGGTGTATGTTTGTTATTTATCCTAATTATTAATTAAAATAATAAAGGCATTTAAATAAATAGATTGGGATTGACCATGATTTTTTATATGGTTCTTATGATGCATAGTAACTGTTTATGTCAATAGTAAGGCTTAGAAGCAATTGATTGTATGCAACTAACTAATTATCACTTTATAATTCAAATACAAGGCTGAATGTATAATTTTGATTGTGTGGATGATTTCATGTGGATAATGATCTTTGCTGTAAAACTTGTTAATAACAAAGTTGTAGACAACTTACTAATATACCTTGTGTTAAATTTTCACGGTCATGGACCTTAAGGTTTAAGAGTGGTAGCTGTTACAAGTTTGCTGTCCGAAATATTTACTTTCTAGACAGATTTGATTGACTGATTTGTTTTACCAAGATAACTATTGAATCACCTTATGAGTATTAAAAGGAAGTTGTAGAAAATTTCATAATCTTTCCAGAATGTCCACAATTGTATGATTTCAATATATATAACTCCAGTTATGGTTAAAACAAGTAGCTGTTGTTTTGTAGTTCGGTAAATGAGTCGCATGAGTGTTTGCTTAAGTAATAGAGAAGAGATATGCACCTACTCAGTAAAATATGATGCACTTGTTATTACTTTCACACCATGCTATTGAAATTACTTACAAGGATGCATTCATCATGTTTTATCATGCTATACTTGTTGAGATCTATGCATTCGCAATATCTTATGTCATATTCATGCATATAGGATCGACAGAGGAGATAACGTTGCTGGAATTCAACGAAGAAGTGGAAGGGGACCAGCAGGAGATTCCTCAAGCTGTGGCTCCTAAAGAAGAGGAGCAGAATCCAGAAGAGCTCCTGGAGTGCCCTGATCACCTCCCCACCTCTTTTCTGAAATCCAAGCCCCGGAGCATTCTAAGTCTCCCAGTATTTTATAAAATATTACTTGAGTCCTTTATGATTGATGCATTAGGTTATAAGAGTTGTCTAGAAACACTTGATGCATGGAACTACCTTGTTCAGATATATACACCTTTAACCCTGTGTAGGTCTAGGATCGAATATATGCTTAGCCTAGCTTAGACCGGTAGAAGTTGGGTGATTTCCTGTCACCTGCGAGATATAGGTGCATACCAAAGCACGGTTGGCTATATTTGCTATCGTGGAAAAGAACCATGGGGTATTGTAAATCGAGGCCGGGCGTAGTCTATGCATAGGTTGACTCATGTGATTCCGTCTGTGCCGATTAAGGACCGTACCATTATTGGCCCTTCTGACAAGATTGAACGCATGCCTATCTCTTAGCTGGCCGGATAACTCGTTTCGACCATGAAGCTGAGTAGATCAACTCAAGCTAGGCCCCACTCTATCAAAATGCGCACTCTGGATGGTAGTAAGGATGTGCGGGGAGCCATGCATGAGCCCAAGGGTAGGGTAGTCCTGACCATCCTGGCAGCTGGTTGTCCCTGATTGTGCGGCACTAGGCGAACCCGTGAAATTTATACTTGAGTTGTATCAAAGGTGACCTAAGGTGACCGTTGATCGGGCTGCCTAGGTTTGTGTTAGGAATAAATTCCTAGCTGGTTGAAATTGATTCGAATCGCTGTCTCTCCCAGATAGTGAGAAACTTGACTAGCACCAACATCGTAGTAATTGTATTATGGAATGTGATGGTTTGGATAAAGGATGGAATTACTACACCTGCTATGGTTACTATTGTATGCTCTTAAAATGATATACCACATGTTTGGCATAGGATAGTTGCTAATCTAGAGATAAATAACTATAATTAACTTGATGACCGAAGTATAATTGTATAATTGAGTTAATCGCTTTTTATGCAAAATGTTGTCAAGCTACCTCCACTTATGAAGCTATAATTAATCCTTTATCGAGACCCATTGTGGTACTCGACAGACTACTGTGTTTATATGGGCTCAAGTATGACAGTGTGACTGCTTGCGGGCTGTCATTGTACTTGTGCTCTTATAAATTGGTTGGTTTTGCGACATGCAGGTGGTACTGGTCGGTCGCACCTAGTAGCCCCTCGCCCTCTGCTTTGGTGTGGTATCCTCTAGAACCTTCTACCAACTCTAGTATAAGCTAGTTATCGACTCTTATCTAGTTCAAGTATGGCTACATCGGTTAAGTTTGATCTCCACTGCTCAAATTAGATTAAGGTCAAGTTATCAGCTCTACCTAAGGGTGGCGTCCTTTGGGTAGATTCATTAAGTTAATGATCTTGCTGATGTTCTTATTGATCATTAGTTTTCAGCAACATCAACTTGCCCGGTCGAGATCGATCTAGATCGGCCTCACATCCTTTTAGTCCATCTTTTGCTTTGTTATAATATGATGTTTCTTAAAATGAGCAACGTGTTACGTTTTATCGGTTGTTCTATCTTGATCTTGATCGTGCATAGTACACGGTTTAAGGCATGTATGGTCTTGAAGAGGTTTGCTGGCTAGTTAAATCTGATCTATGGTTCACTATTATGACTATAATAATCCAGTCGATCCCCACTGATAGCACTTTAGATTGGAGGATGCTAGTTGGTAGATTTGTTCTCGATCAGGTGTGACCTTAACTGTTTGCTATGCCTGCATCGGTTAAATAGCCGATCGCCTATGCTTTAACGCCTACAGTGTGTCTCCATGATTCTGTTAAATGTGAATAGCTCAATGTACTTTAAAGGTTTCATTTGTTGTCTTTATCATGGCTGCCATCGATCTGGTCGAACCCCACTATTAGAGATAGCAGGTTAAGTCTGATGAGTTCATAGGTTTGTCCATGTTAAATAGTCGATTGTTCACATGTTGTAGTCCTTTTCACCTGAATCGGCTATTTCAGCCGATTCGCCTGAGCGTCCACACGTATAGCGTGTCTTTTGAAAAGCCTATCAACGTATAGATGGTTTTACAAATTCTTCATTTTTAGTTTGTTATTATCATCATAGCTGTCATCGAACCGGTCGAACCTCACTATTGATGGTAACAGATTAGATTCAGAGCGTTTGTAGGTCCATTTGTACTAAATAGTTGATTTGTTCACATGCTATATCCTTTCTCATTAGATTCATCGGCTCAATGTTTTATACTGGTAATATCTACCTAGCTGATGATCTCACTTACATTTATGTGTATTGTACTTGTCAACATAAAATCAATCGCTACCCACGAGCTTTACAGTCCGTAACAGCCAATTTCTGTGCGTATCAGCTATTTAGTCAATTTTCCTGTCTGGTTGCTGCCGAAGTGGCACACTTGGAACTATCTGGGCAAAGACCGGCGTGTTCCACCTTAAATTACTGATAAACTTTCTCTCCTTGTTAATTGCAGGTCAAATTGACTACCATGCCTCAAGAGGAATTCGTAGGATCGGTTAGCCCTGCGTTGAAGCTAAGCGGATCTCCAGCCTTGCTCCATCAAGCAGATCCTTCTAGCTTGTTGTGGGCCCAGCACATTGACAAGTTTTTGTGCTGACACACATTGTGGCACGGCTAGTGGGACCTCACAATCGTCATGGTGACTTACAACAATAGTGACATCCTTATGGTGCCTTACGAAGACCTACCTGATGAAGATAAAGATGTCATTATCAAAGCTATAGAAGAATTTCAGAACTAGCGTTTGTTGTCCTACACCAAGACATGTGACAATAGAGTTGTTTAGAAATATCAACTACTAAGAGTTCTATTGCATGGGCAGACAGATGTAGATGAAGCTGAGGATAGGCGTTTCTTCATGGAGGCTGTAAACAAATCTATTCATGATGCCATATTGAACCACAATATAGTTTTCTTGAACACATTCCACAACACCATGAAACAGGTGTTTCATGGATTTCCAATTGATCAAGTTGGGATGGCTTATTACAACATTCCACATCCATTGACTCAGAGGACTGATCAAGCCGGTACTACCCATCAAGAAGCAGCACTAACTAGTAATGATGATGTCTAGGCAATTCAGAGCTCATCTGAGCAAATTCAAGGTACCACCACCAATCAAGTATAGTATAATTCTGGATCATTAGTGCAGCATGTGCAATAGCCGTTGGGGCAAATTCAGAATCAAATGGTTAATTTTGGCACATCAGGCCAAATACCGATGTTGGCTTGAAAAATAGCGCCATCAGTTCAAAGGATTTGCAGAGATATAGATCCTAACATCTATAACTAGAGACTTCAAGCAGGAAACCAACAAAGGACCCAGCAGATAGAGATTCCACAAGGGTATCATTATGGCACAGATTACAATACCCTTCACATGATGCCAAATCTGGGGTATCAAGGTACCCGAAATTTTAATTCATAGATGGGTCAGCAATTGTAGAGAAATCCAAATTCAAATGTTGATGAGTTGTTGCTTAGAGTGACCAAGATGATGAGGAATCAGTTCGGTTTGAAGCCAAAAGGGCAGACCTTCTCATACAAACGCCCATATCCAGAATGGTATGATTTGGTTGCTCTTCCTATAAATTATAGGCTCCTAGAGTTTGCTAAGTTTACTGGCCAAGATAGCACAAGCATAATAGAATATGTCAGTCGGTATCTCACATAGTTGGACGAAGCATCCATTGAAGAGGCCCATCGAGTTCTTTTCTTCTCCTTGTCTCTGTTAGGGATAGCTTTTACTTGGTTTTCATTGCTGCCAGTTAACTCCATTGCTAATTGGGCTGACCTAGAGAAGAAGTTTCATACATATTTTTACACTAGGATAGGAGAAAAGAAAATTACCGATTTAACAACTATAAGGCAGAGAACTAATGAATCAGGCACTGAGTTCCTTCAGAGGTTCTAAGAGACCAGAAATTTGTGCTTCTCATTGGACTTGACTAATGATCAGCTAGCTACTTTGGTCGTTCAAGGAATGTTGCCAACCTAGATAGAGAAGCTACTTGGGCAAGAGTTTATAAATTTAGGTCAGTTGGCTCAACGAGTGGCAGCGCTCAATAGCCAATTTTAGAATATGCGTAGAGATACCTGATTCCAGAAGAGCACCACAATTGCAGAAACCTATAATCCATATTCAGTTGATGACGGCTATGAAGACGATGAAGAAGAAGAGGTTGCCATGGCTAAATGGAATTGGGGTAAGAAGACAGTAATGGTGTCAAATCCTTGGGGAAGAGGAGTTGAAGAGAGCTATAGTTTTGATGTCACAAAATCATACAAGCTCTTCGATTTCTTACTTGAGAAGGGACAGATCAAGTTGCCCAACAATCATGTTATGTTGCCCCCTAATCAGTTGAAGAATATGAAGTTCTACAAATTTCATAACGCTACCTCTCATTCCACTAATGAGTACAAAGTTTTCTGGCAACATATATAGAGGGCTATTCAGCAAGGAAGGCTCAAATTTTATACACCTCAAAAGATGAAAGTTGATGATAATCCTTTTCCAAGAGGTCAGAACATGGTTGATGCTAGGTTGCTCAAAGGAAAGACTAAAGTCCTAACATCAACTAGATCAAGAGAAACTGGAACAATCGATCCTAAGATGCAAATATCAGCTGATGAATATAGAGAGATTAGACGGCGTCGTAACCAACAAAAGAGCCAATATGAACAAGGGGAGACATCAAGGAATGGGGCGACAAAGCCATGTGTTACTTCTCAAATTTTGTTAAATAAATGGCAGCGGTAGAAGGGAAAGGATTATCAGCATTGGTTAGAAGATCAAGAATACCAGCGTCAATAGGAAAAAGAGAGGTATGAAAGAAAGCAAGCTAAATCACATTGGAGTTGTCCTTTCTTCAGACATTGCCAGAATGAAGGTTTGAAATTGCCTACTAGAAATAACTGCCTAGAATCATATGAACAATATTGGGAATTTAGGCAATCTCAAGCCAACCTCTGGTCTACCCATGTTTGAGATGAGCATCATCATAATAATATGGATTGGCGCTTAAAAAATAGGAGCATTCATGATCGGCTTGGGAAGCGAGTTGTTGATCAAAAGTGGGTAGATTATGAAGAAGAAAGTAATGAGGAAGAATATGTTTGGTGGGAAGGCCAATGGTGTCTAGGAGGTTTGACAAGGAGCTAGAAAAGAAGGGTGCAACGACTAAAGAATAAAAAGTTAGAACATGCTTAGGTATCTGGTAGACCTCAAGTGTGGCTTGCTAAACAAACAATCAATAGGGATCAACCATCGGCTAATATTCAAATGGCTTTTCTATTACCATTGGAATTTAGAGCTCTAGCAAATCAAGAAATCTATTTGGATTTTGATGAATCGGAGTATGAAGAAATAGTTGCCAAGTTGACAGTAATATAGTAGGCTATATTTGATAAGCCGATCAAACATCAGCACTTAAAGGCTCTATATGTAAAAGGTTTTGTTGATGGAAAGCCAATGAGCAAGATGTTGGTAGATGGAGGTGCTTCTGTCAATCTTATGCCTTATACCACTTTTCGCAACCTTGGCAAGGGACCAGGAGATTTGATTGAGACCAACATGATGCTTTAGGATTTTGGGGGTAATGCATCTAAGACCAGGGGGCAATGAATGTCGAACTGACAATCGAAAGTAAGACTTTACTCACCACATTCTATGTCATTGATGGAAAAGGTTCATACAGTCTACTCCTCGGTCATGACTGGATTCATGCAAACTATTGTGTACCATCGACCATGCATCAATGCTTGATTCAATGGCATGGAGATGATGTTGAGCTGGTTCATGCTGATGATTCTGTAAGTATCGCAATAGCTGATCCAATGTATTGGGAGCTAGAAGACTTTGAGTGTTTTTCTAGCAAGCTATGGGAAGGAGGCTTCATTAAAGTCAATGATGAAAGCCAACAGCCGATCCAAGCAGTCGGCTTTGAGAATTTGTTTTAATGGATAATCCAATAGATGGTACGGATGGTAAACTAGGACATGGCATTATGTCGGGCGATGAATTAGAAGAGATAGATATCGGTTCTGAGGATAGGCCTAGGCCGACGTATGTAAGTGCCAAGTTGGATCCTGAGTATAAGCAAGAGTTAGTGGATTTATTAAAGGAATTTAAAGACTATTTTGCTTGGGAATACTATGAGATGCCTGGTCTAGACCGATCCATTGTTGAACATCGGTTGCCAATCAAACCTGGATATCGGTCGTTTAAACAAGCTCCGAGGAGATTCAACCCAAACGTTCTTGATGATATCAAAAAAGAGAAAGGTTGCTAGAAGCAAAATTTATCCGACCGTGCCGATATGCAGAATGGATATCGAATGTTGTTCTTGTGTATAAGATAAATGGGAAGTTAAGAGTTTGCATCGATTTTAGAGATCTGAACAAAGCTACAACCATGGATGGTTATCCGATGCTGATAGCCGATATGTTGGTAGATGTAGTAGCCGGGCACAAGGTTATTAGTTTCATGGATGGCAATCTAGGATATAACTATATTTTATGGCTGAGGAAGACATAGCAAAAATAGCTTTCAGATGCCCTGGCGCAATCGGTTTATTTGAATGGGTTGTGATGACCTTTGGTTTGAAGAATGCTGGTGCAACTTATCAGAGGGCAATGAATTATATTTTTCATAAGTTGATCGGCGAGATTGGTGAAATCTACATTGATGATGTGATGGTAAAATCCAAGCGGTACAAGGAACATCTAGCTAATTTGCGGGAGACTTTGGAGTGCACAAGAAAACATGGTCTAAAGATGAATCCTAATAATTGTGGCTTTGGAGTATCAGCTGGACAATTTTTGGGTTTTATGGTCTACGAGAGAGGAATTGAAATTGGTGTGCATGCTGTTTACATGACGAACAAGATGGTACGTTTTGCAAGCTCTTCGTTCTTCCCACAGCCCAGCTAGATCGTTATGGTCAGATCGATCTCCTGGGTCATCAATACTAACGAAGACGGAGAGATCATCGATCCGGTGCAGATCCATTCTATGTCGACCACACCAGCACCTGCAACAGCAGATCCGATCTCGAAACTGCCTCTGAGGTTGTCTTCACTAACAACTCGCCGCCCGCTCCCCCGCTAGCCGAGGAAGCAGATCAACAACGATGATCTGATCACATCCATCGATCAGGTTGGCCAGAAGCTCGCCAACTGCCTCTCCATCGTAGAATCAGCTCTGACAACTCTGGTTCAGCGCCGACCACCCTCTAATTTAGATCTATCGAAGGCAGATCAAGAAACTCCAACGGTTATAGCCGCCATCCATCAAGATACCCTAAGTGGCGAATTCACCGACCAGGTGGGAGACATCTATCCTCTCGTCGACCTGATCGCCAACCAGCTCTCGCTGACTATCAATATGTTGTAGATCGGCCAACGTCCCTAAGCATCCCTCCACACCATCTTGGAGGAAAACCTAGACTCCGAGTCCCAGGGCTCTACAGAGACTGTCGCCAAAACCACCACCATCCAATCTCCTTTCCCACCCTTCTGAGGAGGCAGGTGTTTACACCAAAATTTGGAAGATGAGTCATAGGGACTTAAATGCTCTGAAGATCATGTCATCAAGGAATCAATCACGTGGAGGTCGGTATCAGCTGATTTGAATGCAAAACTAGAATCGGCTTTCTTCAGATAGCGCCAGCAGATAACAACAAAGGCTACGATCGTCGTCGGGACAAGACATGTTGGACTCTACAAAAAGGGAAAGATTAGAGTCCTAGTTATCTTAAATTAGGAATGTTTTCTCTAGGGTCAAAGATTGTGATGAGTCATGCTTAGATAGGAGTCATGCGCAGGTCTCGGGTATAAATATCAAAGTCCAGCTAGTGTAAAACACACAATCAATCAAAGATAAGTTACTTACTTTTTTTGGCTCCGGCCACCCCTTAGGAGTAGTAGAGTAGATCTCTATAACAGAACCGACCAATTTATAAGAGCACAAGTACAAAAGCAATCACCGGAGTGATCAAACTGTCATACTTGAACCCATATAAACCCGGTAGTCAACTGAAACCACAAAGGATTTCAAACCAACTTGCATACAACCAAGATCATAGTAATTCAACATAACAAGCCACATGTTACATCCATTTCACAAGTAGTTCATGAGTACCTCATACATCTGAGTTCACATAGTTATTACAAAATGAGTTCACAAATAGCAGAAGCAAAGTAGTTTGAGACCCTCACACACACTTAGTTCAAATACAAGCCAGTTCCATGGTCATATCCAACAAAGCCACATGATAAGATAACATAGAAGATCATGTCCATGATCTAGTCTTCATCCCCCGCAGGGTGGAGACAATACTTGTAGTAGCCATTATAGAGCACGTCATCTGCAACAAGGGGGGATAAACACTCAGTACGAGAATGTACTCAGCTAGACTTACCCGTCGTAAACCAAAAATAAATGACACCAAGGAGTATGCAAGGCTTTATCAGTGGATCTCGCTTGACAACCATTTTGCATAAAAGCTTTAATGATATGAGAGCATAATTTAAATTATTAGTAAGCAGCAAGTTATCCAAATTAACCTGTCAACTAGATTAGCACCTGTACTAGAGCAAGCAATTGATTAAACTCCAAACATTAGTAACCATATCCGGTATAATGTTGTAACATCATCATTATAACCATCAAGTTCAATTAAGTTATTCTACGTTGTCGTTGCTCAGTCAAGTTCTCACTATCCGGGAGAGACGGTGATTCGAATCGATTCCTATCCAGCTGGAGGGGTATTCCTAACACAAACCCAGGCATACCACGCGAAGGCAACTTTAGGTCACCTTTGGTACAACTCAGGAATCATGGTTCCGAGCAGTGCCGCACCCTCAGGGAGTCCACTCTGCTAGGTGGTCAATCTCACCTAGGACTTACGCCAATGGCTCCCCGCACATCCTTACTATTGCCAGGGTGCGCACTTTCACTTCCCATTCTTCTGGTCTGAGTTGAGCTACTCGGCTTCGTGGTCGAAATGAGTTATCCAGGCAACTAAGTGATAGGCATGTGTTCAACATAGAGCGAATCGGTCCTTAACTGACACAGACGGGGATAGATCCACACCCAAGACCTCCTTGCCTTGTTGCTTCTCTATCAACATCCCACCCTTTCACAATTCATTATTAACACATGGTTATCTTCCACAATAGCAAATATAGCCAACCATGACCAGACATCATCCTAACTTGTAGGTGACAGGAAATCACCTGACTTTTACCGGTCTAAGCAAGGCTAAGCTTTGATTCGCTCCTGGACCTAAATAGGATTCATGGTACGTTTATTGGACAAGGAATAGATATATATGCAACAAGTGTTTGCATCCAATTCCTATCACTTAATGCATCACAAATAAAGATACTCAAAGTAACCATTTTCAAAACATATGAGACTTAGAATGTTTCGGGGCTTGCCTTTTAGAAAAGATGAAGGTTGGTGATCAGGACACTCAAGAACTTCTTCGTTGGCTCCTTCTTCGGGGGCCTGCACCTCCTGCTCCTGAGCTTCCTGCTGCTCCTCCGGAAGTACTTGCTCGAATTCCAGAAGCGTGACTCCCTTCGGAACACCTATTGCATGCAAATGCATAGTATAAGAATCATGGATGCACAAGAGATAGAATGTGATGATGAAATGTACAGCCATGTATAGATGGACGCATGAAAGACACGATGATACAAGATTAACATCTATTTTACCGAGTAGGTGCATATCTCTTTTAGAAAACAAGAAACGGCACACTCACCAAGCACTAATAACCTAAGATAAAGTCGTTCATCTTCAGTAAGAGGTCTAGCACCTACAACTAACAAGTTATTTTAATTAGCCTAGCATCTAACTCATCACCTCGACTCATATCAAGCAAACAAGTTATTCACTGCAATCACAGTTTTTAGGCTGCAAACAGCAGCTACAAGTTTGATCCATAACTAGAGTTCTACAGGTCCAAATATCATGCTTTAAAACTTTCTGGAAATCTTATAAAATTCTCTACAACTTTTGTTTAATCACAAAAGTCTAATTCAAACTCAAACTAGGTCAAATAGACTGATCTTATAAAACTATCTGTGGATTCCAGAGAGCAGCCAGTTGGGAGTGCTGTCTTCCAACTGATATAACTCTCAAACTACTGGGACAAATGCCTTGAAATTTTGACACAAGCTAGATAAACAAGTTCCCTACAACTTTGTTATTGACCAAATTCACAGCAAACATCAAAATTCAACAGTTAATTTGCTTAACTCTAAAATCTGTCCAGAAAGTCACTATAAATGAATTATAGTGAAAACAATATTTCATTACATACAAGAATAGTACTATGAGTACTACCAATGCTACCAACAGTTAATATACATCAAATGAACATAAGAAAACATAGTGGCCATTGCTAAATAAATTATTTTCATGCTTTTATTAATTTATTTAGATAATTAGGTTAAATAATAAACATATAGCCAAAGAGCACAGAAAATTCCACAAAAATTACTGTAGCTTATAAATGTCCCCAATAGACTACTGTATCAATTTCACATCATTTGAATAAATATAACATCCTACACAAAAATGACAAGCCCACAGTGCTTAAAATAGCATAAATAGGAAACCCTAGTGACAAGTGTCAAGCAACAGATTTTATATTTTTCTTAGGTTCATCATAACACCATAACACTGTACAAAAAGTTTCATGCTCACTGGATACATATTTTTACCATGCAAATAGCACAAGAATCTAGTATTTATTTAAGATAAATAGTAAACTCATTTTTCCAACAAGATCACAGTGCAACCAACATTTTTCCCAGGTAGTACATGACAATACAAGACTAACAAACTTGGAATCACCTTTTTAACATTTTCCTAGCTCAAGTTATAGATTTTACAAGACTGAAACCATTTAAAAGCACTTGTTTAAATACATTTGAATTACCAATAAAAATACAAGAAACTGTACATTTCATATTTTTATTAAAAAATAAACTTCATGAGGAACACAAAAAAATTTGGTTCGCCAAAATTGGACTTCTATAACTTCACTTATGATTTTTCAAAGTTGTATACAAATCTGAAAATAAATGCACTAGCTTTCTATTCTGTGCCGCTGACAGCCGGGGTCCATCAGTCAGACAGGCCCGCGTGTCATAGACACCAAAAACAGAGCACGACGTGGAACGACACGGATCGGCCGAAGTTCGCCGACGGCGACCCTCTCCGGCGACAGAACCGACACGACCGTGATCCCCAAGTCCTACCGCACCTATGGACCTACCTAGCTAGACCTATCACCGGAGCTAACCACGATGGCGGCGTTCATGGCGGGGCGGCGGAGCGGCTCGACGGCGAGGTGCCGGTGGTGACCATGATAGCTCGATCTACGGTTACGCCTAGACTCTACGTGCTATGTCAGAGCTATTGCACCAACTAGTGTGACCGGAGGCGGTCGGAGACTGTGCGGCACGAAGGCTCACCATGCGATTTTAGCGAGCAATATAGGCGCGGTGATGCGGTGGGATCACTACGAAGCTATTGCGGTGGTGGAGGAACGACAAGACGCGAGCTAGCACCGGCAATGGCGACGGCGGCGAGCTGCGCTGCAGCTGTGGCTGCTGTGTTGTTGCGGAGCTGCTACGGTGAGCGAAGGAGAAAGCAGGAGAGTGAAATGCGAGCGCTGGGAGTCATGGGCGGACGCAAGGGCTTGTGTTGGTGCTCAGCGGCCCGACGTGGCCTGAGCGGGCAGGACACCAGCGACGCGCAGTAGCCACGCAGCGTATGAAGTCTGCGACGGTCGGCACTGTAGCTGCCCGATTCAGTTTGGCCATCAGAGCCCGGTACTGGCCTGACAGCGCATAATGATGACGCTAATTCTCCTAATCCGTAGCTTATCAGTGCAAACAATCATAACAACAATTGAAGCCCTATATACCAGTTATAATTTCTATTAAAAGATCAAGGACTAATTCTCACTGGTTAAGGATTAAAATCATCTCAAAATCGAGCCAGCTAAACTGTAACACGCTAAAGGACTTAGAAAAATTATAAGTGCTAGAAAACAGTGAATTGTTGATTTTTGAGAGCTCAAAAAGACCAAGCTATGCACTGATTTAGTTCATGACCCCAAAATAAAAGTTGTTGATCTGCTCAAATGCTACAACTTTGCTTAAAGGTGCACTGCCATGCAAAGACTCTATGACATAGTTCAAACTAGGTCAAACATAGCACTTTAAAATGATGTCATACACCATACCAATGACTTGGAGACTAAACTAACCCTAGACATGAATACCAAAGTTGTTCCTTATGCTATTATAAACATGCTTAAGGTATTCCCAAGGTTCCACACACATTTCATACATTGTTTACATGTAACCCTAGGTCAACTGAGCATATCATCACTTAGGAGATTAGTTAGGTGAAGTAACCTTCATGAACAATGTTCCGTTAAGTATCCTAATTGTAGCTAAGGTATTTTAATAACCAATATCCACCACTAGCACTCAATCACACATGATCATAAAGCATACATACAATGAAACATAAAAGAACAATAGTATGTTTCACATGTTTCATAGCAATGTTTCATATAGAAATGCTTATGCATGAATGAATGATGCTTATGCTATGCAATCCAAATGCAATTATGCAAGCCCAACACCTAGGGTGTTATAGCCCTCCCCCCTTATAAAAATCTTGCCCTGAGATTTAAAAAGCATACCATTTTGAATAAAAGGTAGGGTATACATCCTTCAAATAATCTTCCCGTTCCCACATTGCATGGCTCTCACTACCCTGATTACTCCACATAACCTTGTAAAAGTTGACCATACGGTTCCGGGTTACTCTCTCTCTCATATCAATAACCCGCACTGGCCTTTCTTCATAGGATGATCTAATTTCAACTTGATATTTCCAAGTGAAACTTTTCTTCAGGAACGTGGAGACATTTCTTCAATTGATATTGGTTGGTTGGAGAATTGGAACTTGATTGCTTGCACTTGCTTGATCATTATGTTGAGATGATGAGCTTGCCATTTGATCTTGCACATTATCATGAGAGCCACTAGTACTTGCTTGATTTGTATCATCTTGCACATTTGAGTTAGAGAGAACGTGCACTTGATCATCTTCATCTATCACTTGCCTAGGTCTCAATTCACCAACATCCATTTTCTTCGTGGCATTTGAAAGTTGAATGCCTCTAACATCTTCAAGGTTCTCATTCTCATCTTGGGAACCCTTGGTTTCATCAAATTCAACATCATATACCTCCTCAAGAGTACCACTTGCCAAATTCCAAACTCTATATGCTTTGCTGGTAGTGGAGTAACCAAGCAAGAATCCTTCATCACACTTCTTGTCAAACTTGCTCAATCTAGTGTCTTTCCTCAATATGTAGCATTTGTAACCAAAAACCCAAAAATATGTAATGTTGGGCTTTCTACCATTCAAGAGCTCATATGGTGTCTTCTCTTTCAAGGGGTGACAATAGAGTCGGTTGCTACAATAGCAAGCCGTATTAATTGCTTTGGCCCAAAAGGATTGACTCACATTGTACTCACTAAGCATAGACCTTGCCATGTCAATAAGTGTTCTATTCTTCCTCTTAATAAGGTCATTTGATTGTGGAGTATACTTGTCAGAGAATTGATGTCTAATTCCAAAGTCATCACATAACTCATCAATTCTAGTGTTCTTGAACTCACCACCATTGTCACTTCTAACTCTCTTGATGGTTGTTTCAAACTCATTCTGAATGCCCTTGACAAATGATTTGAATGTTGCAAACACATCACTCTTGTCCACTAGAAAGAATGCCCAAGTGTATCTTGTGTAGTCATCCACTATCACAAAGCCATATTTGTTTCCACCAATGCTAGTGTATTGTGTTGGCCCAAACAAATGCATGTGCAATAACTCAAATGCCTTTCTAGTGCTCATTATGCTATTCTTAGGATGGGTGTTACCAACTTGTTTGCCGGCTTGACAAGAGCTACAAAGTTTGTCCTTCTCAAATACCACATCTTTCAAGCCTCTAACTAGATCATGCTTAACCAATCTATTCAATTATTTTATTCCAACATGACCAAGCCTTCTATGCCATAACCAACCCATACTAGACTTAGTGAATAAGCATGTTGACAATTGAGCTTCACTAGCATTGAAATCAACCAAGTATAGATTCTCATATCTAAAGCCTTTGAAGATCAAATTAGAGCCATCTACACTTATGATATCTACATCATCTACCCCAAATATGCATTTGAATCCAAGATCACACAATTGAGCCACGGATAGCAAATTGAAGTTCAAGCTCTCAACTAGCAACACATTGGAAATGCTCAAGTCATTGGATATTGCAATCTTACCAAGCCCTTTGACCTTGCCTTTTCCATTGTCACCAAATGTGATACTATCATAACCGTTGCTATCATTGGAGTTGATTGAGTTGAACATTCTTGCATCATCGGTCATGTGTTGAGTGCACCCACTATCAACAACCCAAAGCCTTCATCCAGCTTTGTAATTGACCTACAAAAGAAGATCAATTCTTTTTAGGTACCCAAACTTGTTTGGGTCCTTAAACATTAGTTACTAAGCTCTTTGGCACCCCAAATGCCTTTCTTCTTTGAGCCCACGATTGGTGTACCAACAAACTTAGCCTTCACTCCATTCACACCGTTGGTAAGCAAATAACAAGAGTCAAACTTAATTGAGGATATATTAGTGTTCTTGTTCTTGTTCTTGCAATATTGCTCTACATGCAAACTTGTTTGCATCTATTGCGAAACCGACCATTGTTCTTCACAAAACTAGTCTTATGAGAAGCAAAGGCCGCCTTGCCTTTCTTGAGGGTATAGCCTAATCCCTCTTTGCTGAGAGAAAACCTTTGGCTACCCAAGCACTTTAGCAAGCGGGCCTCACCACCATAGGCATTGCCTAAGGTGTGAGTGAGCTCATTTACCTCCTTCTTGAGGGTCTCATTCTCAACCATTAGTGAGGCATCATAAGTGAAACCATCACTACGAGATGAGGTAGGAGTGGATGTTCTACAAAAAGGGTTAGTGAGAGCAACAACAATAGGCTTATGGAAGGATTCATCAATTATGTCAGATGTTAAGCCTATGTCACATGTTACTATCACTTTCTCATTTTACTCATTAAGTAGAGAGGAATGAGGTTTTTCAAGCTTTTTGTGAGCCTTGTCAAGCTCCTCGTGGTCTTCCTTTAGACTCTCATGAGATGCATTGAGCTCATCAAAAGCTTGCTTAAGGGCTTTTAGTTCCTTACGCAAGTCTTTGCATTCCCTTCTCTTGATATCAAAATGTTCTTTAGCATCTTCTAACATATCAATTAGTTCATTTTTAGTGGGTTCATCATCATCATTGCTTTCACTTTCATTATCATGTTCCTCATCACATCCATCATCACAAGTTTGTACCTTAGTGGCCTTAGCCATGAAGCAAGTCGATGGAGTGTCGAAGAGAGAAGGCTTCTTCTCATGTATGGCAATGCTTGCAAGGGCCTTCTTCTTGGTGGTCTTGTCATCATCACTATCATCATCATCACTTGAGGAAGCATCAGTATCCCAAGTGACCACATATGAACCACCCTTCTTGTTCTTCTTAAAGGTCATCTTGTCCTTCTTCTCCTTCTTCTCCTTCTTGTCCTTCTTCTTGCCTTGCTTGTCATCATCTTCATTTTCACTATTGAAGGGGCATTGAGCAACAAGATGATCCTTGCTACCACACTTCAAGCACCTTCTTGCTTCATCCTTGCTCTTGGATGATGACTTCTTCCTTCTTGCATGATAGCCCTTCTTCACCATGAATTTGTCAAATCTCTTCACAAAGAGAGCCATCTTCTCATCATCAAACTCATCAAAGCTTGAGTCTTCATATCCACTTGATGATTCTTGCTTTGCCTTTCCATTGGATGATGTGGCCTTGAATGCCACACTCTTCTTCCTCTCATGATTCTTCTGATCTTTCTTATCCTTCTCTTCCTTCTCATCATCATCTCTATAAGTGTCATTGGTCATCACATCTCCCAACACTTGTTTTGGTGTCATGGTGTCCAAACCACTCCTCACTAGAATAGTGACCAATGTGCCAAATCTTGATGGCAAGTATCTCAAGAACTTCTAGGAGAAGTCCTTGTCCTTCACCTCTTCTCCAAGTGCTTTGAAATCATTGACAAGCACTTGAAGCCTATGGAACATCTCCAGCACACTCTCATCATCCTTCATCTTGAAGCTAGCAAACTTATCCTTGAGGATATATGCCTTGGCACCCTTCACCGCTTGTGTGCCCTCAAATGACTCCTCCAACTTCTTCCATGACTCTTGAGCCATCTTAATGTTCTTGATTTGCTCAAATGTCCTCTCATCCATGGCATCATGAATGGCACTAAGAGCAATGTCATTGTTTGGAGTAGCACCTCCTCGACGGCGGTGGGATTCTCTGCATTGGCAACATCAATCTTGGTCTCCACCACCGTCCACACCTTTCTACTAATTGACTTGATGTATGTTGTCATCTTCGCCTTCCAATATGGATAATTTGATCCATCAAATTGTGATGGCTTGTTGGTGTTGTTGATTTGAGCCATTTGGTCACCGAAGGTTGCTAAGCCTCAAATCACGGTGACCACTTGAAAGGTCCTAATAGCTAGAGGGAGGGTGAATAGCCTATAAAAATTTCTACAACAACACTCAAGCCGAGTGGTTAGACAATTATGAAGCGCAGTGAGTGTTGCGCTAGCCTACTCAAAATCCAAGCCTCTTATCCACAATTCTAGTTATCTATGATCTCTAAAACACACAAGAGGCTAAGTCACTACCACTAAGTTAGTGATCTCTCGAAGACTAACTAAAGAGCCTCACTAACCACTAGACAAGACACGAGCTAGCTCTCCAAACTAATTACACTAAAGAGCTTAGCTACACTAAGAAAGTAAATGCACAAGAGAGGTAGGAGGGTTATACCGCCATGGCAAGTGATCAATCACAATATATCAATGAATACCAAAGAAATCCTTGGAAACAAGATGACACAATGATTTTTCACCAAGGTTCACTTGCTTGCCGACAAGCTAGCCCCTATTGTGGTGATTCACTCACTTGGAGATTCACACGCTAATAGGCATCACACACCTAACCCACAACCGGGTGCTGCACAACCAACACAAGATGAGGATCCATAAGCTACGAGCAATCTACTAGAGTACCTTTTGGCTCTCCACTGGGGAAAGGTCAAGAACCCCTCACAATCACTATGATCAGAGCCGAAGACAATCACCACCCTTTGCTCAATGATCCTCGCTGCACCAAGCCATCTAGGTGGCGGCAACCACCAAGAGAAACAAGCAAAATTCGCAGTGAAACACAATCACCAAGTGCCTCTAGATGCAATCACTCAAGCAATGCACTTGGATTCACTCCCAATCTCACAAAGATGATGAAATAATGATGGAGATGAGTGGGAGGACATTGGCTTAGCTCACTAGGTTGCTATGTTAATGAAAATGGCCAAGAGAGTGAGCAACAGCCGGCCAAGGGGCTAAAATAGAAGCAACACGAAATAGAGTCGTTGGGCTCTCACTGCCTCCCTTCACGAGGCGACTGGATGCGCCGATCAAAGGTGAGCAGATGCATGCCTCTAGCTTCCGATCGCTGGATGTGTGGCACGCATCCCCCATGTTTAATCTCCTCCACAGATCTCCAGCGGTCAACTTCGCTCGTGCCATGCGTAAAGTTAGGATCGGACGCGCCAGCCCCGACCTAACGTTGTGACACTGCTTTTGCTAATGCGCTCCCATGCTGCCTTCGCGCTAAGACTAGACACGCTGCTTCACCGACCGGACGCTCCCTAGCTAGAGTCCGATCACTTCCAATAAGCATCCAGAGCTACTTTTTTGTGACCGGACACGTCAACTCCTACACGACCGAACATAGCTAAGGATCCTGTCTTCTCTACCCTCGCAACACCACCTGCGTCAGCGTACATCAGTAGAAACCAGACGTAGGCCCTGTGTGTCCGATCCTACAGCCGCTCAGAGTCCAGTCGCTTGACTGAGTCCATGCCACCATGCGCCAACTGACCGGACGCACTAGTCTAGCGTCCGATCACTGTAAACAGTGCCTTTTTAGCTCCAACTTCGCCACCCTTGCTCAAATGTGCTAACCACCAAGTGAATCACCTTGTGCATGTGTGTTAGCATATTTTCACAAATATTTCCAAGGGAATTAGCACTCACTAGAATCTAAATGCATATGCAATGAGCTAGAACATCTAGTGGCACTTTGATAACCGCATTTCAATACGAGTTTCACCCCTCTTAATAGTACGACTATCTATCCTAAATGTGATCACACTCATTAAGTGTCTCAATCACCAAAACCAAAATGTCCTATGGATATCAACTTTGCCTTGAGCTTTTTGTTTTTCTCTTTCTTCTTTTCCAACTCCGAGCACTTCATCACCATGGCTATCATCGTCATCATGATCTTCACCATTTGCTCCACCACTTGGAATATGCTATCCTATCTCATGATTACTTAGAGAAATAGGTTAGCACTTAGGGTTTCATCAATTCACCAAAACTAAACTAGAGCTTTCAACATTTTTTCTTTTTAAATGCAAACAATATGGATATATGTAGGTAACCAAAGATGTTGTGGATTTGAAATGAGAACACTTAAACTAAGTGGAAGCGTATGCATGGATTATTCAAAGTAAACATGCAATGGAATACCAAAAATTAAAAGATAACTACTCATTAAGTTTAAAGTCCATGAGCAAGACTATCTCACCTTTCTAAATCATACTTTGCCATGACTCACAAGACAGAATTTGTGAGTAGTGTAGCGTTTGTATGCGTCACTTGAGATGTGATTTGAATTCTTGTGACGACGACCTTTTCTCCAATCTACACATGGTTAGAATAATATATATGTTTATACAACCTGTGAGATGGCAAGGTTCCAGTGTTGATGGATCTTTATCGTCTAGGTACCCTAGGTTCTTTAGTGTCTTTCTTATTTTCTTGTGGAAGCTTGCTAGAAGGTCAAAACAGAATCTGTTGTCCTATCAATTTCACAATATAACAGAACAGGGGTAATCCTACTAAAGCTAGCGGTATGTTACTAATCTAAATCTTTATGCCAATTGTTTCCCCTATAACGGCACCAGAAATGCTTGTTGACGTTTGGGAGTGCAAATATAATATTAAGGATTCCGCAAGCATATAGAACATCAATGTAGCATTTCACTGGGAGTATTCCAGGTATCATGATTTATATTTTACCACAGGGAAATAATGGAATAAAGATTTATTAAGTAATAAAGGAATAACTATCAATCGACATACCAGCATAGATAGAGCAGGGGTGAATGTAATGAGAGGAATTAGGCATAATGACACTCAAGGGATAGATCGTTAATGATAGTTGTAATAACTCAAGTGAATAGTGAGTGAGGTAGATTCCTATGATATTCTTACTACAAGTATATGTACTTAGTTATAGCAAAAGATTAACTCCTTGTTCATGCATAAGGGAGATTACTAAGGAAAAGCACAAACAGAGTATGCTATTCCATGTAATCAGATCCTGCTTGGCCTATAGACGGGAGGTGGACTACAAAAGACTCAACAAGGTTATAGTCACCCTCGTGATCTACCATTGGTCCGGAATGCAAGGTGCATCCATAGGCAAACCATTGTATAAGCACCATGCTTACACATAGGTGGCCACTCAATCCTAATTAATCAAGGCTAGGTTGAGCATTATACGAACCTATGCATGAATATAATGATAACTTCAACTACTTCTAAGCATTTAAACATCATAAGCATAAATTGTAAATAAGAATATAACATGAAACATTGATGTCTCAATAAATATGAAAGTATTCATACAATGGCTTACTAAGCCTCTGAGACTAGATCCGGAATCTAAACATGAGTTCACTCGAGCCTAACTCTCAAGATACTAATCTACTACATTGGAGAGTCTAGACCTAATCCTCCTAGTGTATTTTGATATTGATCTCTGATGGATTTCTCTAGAGATTGGACATTGGAGAGATGCCCTCTAGGAGGAGGTATGGGGGCCTTATATAGGGGGTACCAGGAGTCCTATGGGCCCAACAATCCATGGCAACTTCAAATCTCAGCCCTCGATAGGAACCGACCTTGAGCAATGGTGTAGATTTGATCAATAAGGCGGTGGGAACTGACATATGAAGGAGGGGCAGACCTATGGGACCCACAGGCCAACCGGCCTATAGGTGGGGCCGACTGGCCCCACCCTACAGCCTCTGGGGTCGGGTCATGGTGTATTGTCTTCTGGGTGCTTCTAAATCCTTCCTAAGTCGGTTTCGTCGTGGATAAACGTGATTTGATCTAAAGATTGGGTCCACCTTGCTTGTTTTCTGGATAGATACTCCTGCAAACACAGATTCACCAAAACTTGTAGAATTTATTAGTTTAAACCCCTAGACCTATGTTGGTGATCCTTTTTACAAGTTATATTGATGGTTTATGATGAGTGTTAGCTACCATCAACAACGCTTCTGTTTATCATAAGCCTTGTTGCTACTCCTAGTTAAGTTAGATTTAGTATCTCACACACGTTTCCTTGAGTTCGATATTATGGAATATTTTCTGATGAAGTGCTACATCGGTATCCATGCGCTTGTGGATTAATTTGTGTGCGTCTAAAATATACCAACACCTATGTACATACTACTACTAGATTTTTGGTTTGGCAAGGAGGTCACATGTGGTCGTCGATCTGCTTGTGTGCATCCCCAGGTAGAGGCTGGTGAAGGAGACCATCGGTGTTCAGCACCTCAATCGTCACCTTTGTAGCCGAAGTAAGCTCTTCTACCACCACCATGGCCTCCACCGGGTCAGTCTCCTCTACGAAGCTGAGCTCGACGGCTCTCGAGCTCACTTCGGGGAAATGGAGATACACCACCGCCAAAGCTGTAACACCCTCGGTGTTACATTGTATAGTTTTTGCTAAAACACCGCATGAGCATCATACTTGTGTGTAATATAGGGTATAGATCAATATATGGCACTTGTAACGTTCATCTGAAATAAGAAACAAATGCTACATTTCATGTCGCTTTATATCGTTTAGTATTCCAAGTGAATTTTTATCGAACAAAAATGCTATAGAATGCTTATGCGAAACTTTGATAAAGTTCATAGTACGAACTTTGTAGGTGACAATAAAATACGTGCGGTCGAGGATGGGGTTCGCTAGCTAGTGTATCAAGTAGCTTGGAAAAGGAATTCGACGCAAAACCGTTTGAATCTTAGTCATTTCACGTAAGTTTGAAAATGGGTCGACGAAGCCATGTTTGACAATTTTTGTAGAACGATCGGGTTAAGAGGTGGCAAGATGTTTTGGCTTAGTTCGATAGCCCTATGTACCCTCTTGAGGATAGAATAACTCTTTTGGCTCTTAGATCATCAAATTGGTTTTTGTAGTAGCTTTAAAAAACGTGCAAGTCACCTATTTTGAACTGAGCCAGCGTTGGCTGCGGTCACCCTGCTCAGCACTCAGCGTTGCCACGCCAGCCAGCAGCGCGCATGCCCACCCACGCACGTCGCTCCACACTGTTGGCCATGGCTAGCTGCTACTGTGCCCTAGCGCATGCATGCACGCGCACTGCGCCGGTGGGCCTGGTTGCTTCTACCCATCGTCGCGTCTGCCTACGCTTTCTGCTCGCTGCCGCCTAGCCGAACTGGTGTCACCACTCGCCAGGCGTGCTCACACGTATCGCCTGCATGGCCACTATTGTTGTTGACACCTCGTGGCTGCCCATACGTGGGACAGCTGCCAAACTTCGCCATCACATCCGTGTCCACTGCCACGCTACGCCACTGTCTTCCCTGACCTACCATCCTCTATGGCGATCAGTGCTGAGCCACTGTCGGCTTATGTGCTGGGCAGTGGGACCAACATCTTGTGCACACCTTGCTATTCCCCATCGCCATGCGCGCTTGTGCCTTACATTGACATCCACGACAGCGCCGAGCCAAGCCGTGCCTAACTTCCCTGTTCCTCAGTCACCATGTCGTCGGGACCACTCCTTCGAATTCACCGTAGTGGAGTCACCACAGTGCAATTAACTCCTTCCTCAGCTCCACTATGTAGCCAGCTACCCAACCGACCCCACCCTGTAGCAAACCTCGCCTTGCCATGCTCCAATTTGGAGCTGCCGCTCAGCTAGGTCCTTAAGACCAGGTTGGCGTGTGTCATCGGCCAGCCACTTATCCAGAGCATCTCATGGCAATTCCTAGCACCACCAGCCTCGTCTCCACCTACTAAGCACCTGGCGCACCTCAACCAAAGCACTACCATCACCCAGCCTTCCCTAACATGGCCTTGCCACCGCCGTGCGCCGCCGCACCATCCGTGCTCACACGGCCACCAAGGCTCAGGCCGATTCTGGTCGAACCACCACCTCGATTGGTTCTGTGGTGAGTTACTTGAGCTCACGGGCTGGCCCTATTCCTCTAGCTTTGTTGTGACTCACCAAAATGCCACCGCCATGGTTGCAGGAGCTCCATCGCCGTGGTCCGACCTCGCTGCAGCGTCCCCACTCAAGTTTCCATCGCCTAGCACTTCGCGTTCACTCCTAGGTAAGGGTCGGTTCTGTAGTTAGGGCAGGAAAGGACTGATGTGGCCAGCATAGCCGTCGGTGCCAACGTTGCCGTACTGAAGCACACGTGTGGGTGTCGGGAGTATCGCTGTTGTGAAGGTAGGAGTTCCGAGAGCATAGCTGTAAGATAGTAGACTAGTGGAATAGTGCGCTTAGCGCTCGCATGATTACAGAGTAGTCCGAGGTTGTTTTTGCATATTGACCAATGCGCAAGGGTGCCGAGGGTGTCGCCGTTGCGAAGACAGGTTCTTCCGAGGGTTTATCTGTGAAGTAGCTGACTATAGGAATAGTGCCATGGGTCTCAGGGTGATTCGTCAATAGGTCAGGGCCATTTTTGCAAAATAGCCAAGGCGCGCGGGCCTCCCCGTCGCGGGCCGCCATAGCGCGGATGGGCCACGCCCGCGTTGGGCCAAGCCAGTGCATCGCGTAGGCGCACGCGGTTGCGCCAGACTGGGCCAAGCCATCGCGCTCTGGGCCACGCGGTGAGATTTGGTTTTACATTTTCCAATAAATTAATAAATGCTTATTCAATTTAGTTTTGAGCTGAACTTTGATAAATTGTAGTAATCTTATAGATGTCCAAAAATAGTAAAACAAAATTTGTTAGGTTCACAAAAATGCTATCTATCTGTTGGTGTAGTTAGTTTGTAGTTAATTGTGATACTGATAGGTTCATAAATTCAAATTATAGAGCTTAGTATTATGTAGATTAATATTTGTAGGAATTGTTGTGGCAAATTGATGATAGCTTTAGCCATGAAATTTTTACAGTAGGCTCATTAGATTATTATGCACTCACTGTAAAATTTTGTAGCCCTAGAGTACGTTGATAAATAGAGTAGCTATTATGCTTGTTTAATCGTATGTAGAGTAAATTAGTATTAGGAGTAAGAATATTGTTAGTTGCTATGGTAACGTATGTCATGCTTCATACTTGTTAGTGGTAACAGTAGGTAGCTTAGCACTTTAGTTGGTAGAACTCACTTAGTAGTTTGATAGATGTATTCTTATTTTAAGAGTTGTTGTTGCCGTAATACTAAGTGTTGCATCATCATTTCATGCATATAGATCACGAGTTGGTAGAGTTCGTGTCGGTGGACGAACAGGAGTACGAGGAGGTCATCGAGGAGTATGAGGAGGAGGTCCTCATATAGGAGGGAGCTCCAGAGCCTTTTGGTGCTGACTTTGCTGACCCATCGCCTACCCAAGGCAAGCCCCGGTGCATAGCCCCTATTTTATAATCACTAAATATATATATATGATGTGCATTTAAGCACAGGTATTTTATTGAAACCACATGCATAAATATATCTACCTATGAGTCCTACTAGTATAGGTCGAGTAGTTGCTATGCTCAGGATATCGGTAGCGTGAGTAACCTGCTATTACTCGCAAATAGGTGATAAATATGATCACTCGTGATAAAATGGTGGAAAAGAAAATGGTGACCGGGCAGGGATATGGTTGGGTATTGGTGGGTGTAAGGGGTTGTGTCCTATGGCCAATAGGGCATAGCTCAGTTACACTTTTTCCCTGTTTATGTCGGTTAAGGACCGGTCGTTGCAACAAACACTAGGCAAGTCACAGATCTATTGTCCTAAGCACATACTTGGGTATGGGCGCAGGGAAGACTTGTTGCTCTCTTGTCGTGGATCTGGCTCTTTCCGGATCGACTGATTGAAGGCGGGGTTGGTGGAGGTCCTTGCACCGCACTAAGTCTGGGACTCAGGAGTGGGGGCTTGGAGTCCATGTTTGGATGGGGACCTAGACACCCAGGACAGGAGGGTGATGGGTTGGTCCTGTTTGTGCCTGGGGTACAAGCGGGGCATGTGTTTTTGGGGCACCCAGCTAGGCACATTGGTTCACGAATCACCGCCGAGTTGGTATGGCTTGTCTTAACTCTAGCACCGTAGTAAGAACTGAAAGATGAAAGGTGATGAAATGGAACTGATTGTTCAACTCTTGCTTGAAAGTAGAATAGGTGCTTATATAGACTAGATAATTAATAACTTAATATGGCTGATAATAATAACATAAATAAGGACTCACTATTAGTATTGCTTTCTGCTAAAAGAAAACCAGCAAACCATAAAGCGATTCATGTTCCTTGGAGTTGAGAAATTATTCCCACTAGTCGGATAAGTCTTGTAAGTACATTGTGTACTCAGGGTTTATTTACCCCTGTTATAGGTAATGCATGAGAAGTACCTTTGTGTGGAGGATTCTTCTGGTGGGCTCAGACGGATCCTCGTTCTTATCGCTAGATATTTATTTTAAATTTTGTTGTTTATTATTCCGCACTCTGACATTTGGTAATGTAATAATGTAATTTTTAAGAAACTCTGATGTATGAAATGGACCCATATTGTAACTCGTTCTCATTATTGGATCCTTGGGAAAAATGTGGATCTTTCAGGTTCTCCCTCGGGGTGTGCCCGATGGATACCGTCCGTTGTAGCTTGCTTTTGGGGTGCTTAGTGTCTGGTGGAAAACGAGCACCTCTGCAAGCGTGTTCTTTTAGGCGGTTCTGCCATAGTTGGAACCAAAGCCAATAATGGTTACGAGTTTCATCACTCTTTTTCAAAACTTAAAAATTTGACCAACAAAAGTTTTGTGAAAAGTAGGATGCGATTAAATTATGTAAATAAGTATTAGCCCTAGAAATATGGTCTATCTAGGATAGCGGCACTGGTTTTATCTAATCGATTTTCTGTAGGTACACTGACTTACGTGACGTAAGAAATCGTCTAGCATATGGAAAGTGAGTGTGCGATGTGCCAAATATTTTTGCGACTGCCGCTATATTCCGGCCTGAGTGAACGTATAGGACGATACATGCATCATCATAATAACATTTTGCTTAAACTAAAATCCCCCCTACACGTATAATTGGATTAGTAAAGTGATAGGCTTAATTAAAAGAATGCTTTAATTAAATGTGCTATCATTTCTCTAATCCCTTGATTTGGATCGAGAAGGTTGTTCTAAATGGATGGTTCCCATCTCTTATAGATGAATCTAAGGTCTGGACGCAGGAGCACCAGTGCTGGGGTGGCTCACGGTCTTGGCGAGGGCCAAGGCAAGAGTGGCCAGGCCAATGAGCACAACAGGGAGAGCCACGGGGCTCCACTTCTGGCTCCTCCACCTCTGCCACTGCCGCCT
The DNA here is from genome assembly GCF_019320115.1 of Miscanthus floridulus. Taxonomy (NCBI): domain Eukaryota; kingdom Viridiplantae; phylum Streptophyta; class Magnoliopsida; order Poales; family Poaceae; genus Miscanthus; species Miscanthus floridulus. The sequence goes on along the minus strand of NC_089596.1, from coordinate 59,683,332 downwards.
CCAATGACTCACGCTGAGATGATGGTGGAACTGATGGCTGCTCACCAAGAGTCAACCTATGCCATGGAGCTAATGGCACAAACTATCGCTGGCTTCGCCTGCGGAGGCCACGGGGGCAATAGTGGGAACAGGGGTGGTGCCCGCCATCCTGAGGGACCCTCCTCTTACTAGGATTTACTCAAGACCCACCCACCCACTTTCACACCGATAGATGAGCCCCTAGATGTGGAGCACTGGCTTCGCATTCTAGAGTAGAAGTTTCTGTTGCTCAATGTGGCCGACGAGCAAAAAGTGCGCTTTGTAGCGCAGCAACTGTTGGGTTCCATGAGTGCATGGTGGGATACTTTCCATGCCATGCAGCAGCCAGATCATTTGACAACCTGGCAGGAATTTACCACAGCATTCAGAGAGTTCTATATTCCTGCTGGTGTCATCAACCGGAAGCTGACTGAGTTCCTAGAACTGCGACAAGGGAGTATGACAGTGATGGACTATGTTAATAAGTTTATTAACTTGTCCCAGTATGCTGGCATTCATGTGGACACTAACAAGAAGAAGAAGGACCACTTCTTTGGTAGCCTCTCTTATATCCTTTAGGAGAAGCTATACATGGTGAATTATCAGACTTTCGGGGGCAATGATGAACGCTGCCATCACCATGGAGGGCTTGCAGTGGGATTCCCAGGCAGAGTGGAAGAGGAAGCAGGTGGCTATGGGGTCTTCTAGTCACCCCCATACTCAAAAGGTATAGGTTGTCCGGTGGGGGCCCTATCAATCATCACGCAAACCTTTGTTTTGGCAGCCCTAGTAGACTTCTTCCACATAGTACCAGGCACCCACTCAGTAGGTGTAGCCCCAGTAGCCTCAGGGGCAGTAGGTCCCACCTCACCAAGGGTTTGGAAATAAACTGGGCGCTTGCTTCAAATGTGGCAAAGATGGCCACTATACCTGAGCGTGTCCCTAGAACCAGCCAGCTCAGTCTGCTCAACCATCGACAAACTCCAGGCTAGTTAAGAGGACCGTGATCAAGAGGAAGGTGCCAACCAGCCGGTCTGGATAGGGGAATTACACTGATGCTGAGCAAATATTGCAGCAGGAACCAGTGATGGTTGGTATGTTTACCATCGATTCCCATCTAGCTTATGTGTTGTTCGATTCTAGTGCATCACATTCCTTTATAAGCATGGGATTTATAGACCGGCACAACTTACCACTTATGGCTATACCGTATGCTTATAGAATTTGTACTGTGGGTTCACAAATGTTCATCAATACCCGAATGGACACGGTAAGCTTGGTATTAGCCACCCACACTTATCGCCTACAGTTCATGGTGATGCCTGGGCAAGGCATTGATGTTATTCTTGGAATGAACTGGTTGCGGGTGTATGGGGTAGTCTTGGATTTGAAGTAGAGAAGTGTTGAGTTATGGCTTCCTTCTTCTGAGGATAGGATGTCTCTGCTTGTACCTTCAGATCTAGTCTTACCTGTTGCTGCCCATGCTAAAGCATCTCCTAATCTTACCCCCATCCCTGTGGTATGTGAGTTCCCGGATGTTTTTCCTAAAGATCTTCCTGGGTTGCCACCGGATAGAGAGGTGGAATTCTCCATTGAGCTAGAGTCTGGTACTGCTCCTATCTCCCGACGCATGTACCGCATGGCTCCAAGGGAATTGGTTGAGATGAAGAAGCAGCTGGAAGAGTTGATGGAGAAAGGTTTCATCCGTCCTAGTTCTTCACCATGGGGTTGTCCAGCCATTTTTGTGAAGGGATGGTACTCTGCGGATGTGTGTGGATTATTGCCCCCTTAATACGGTAACCATTAAGAACAAGTATCATTTGCCCCGCATAGATACTTTGTTCGACCAATTAGCTGGTGCCAAGGTATTCTCGAAGATTGACCTCCGATTAGGCTATCATCAGATCAAGATCAGACCACAGGATATACCAAAGATAGCTTTTTCTACTAGGTATGGGCTGTATGAGTACCTAGTGATGTCTTTTGGTCTCACCAATGCTCCTGCCTTCTTCATGTACCTGATGAATTTAGTCTTTATGCCGGAGCTACACAAGTTTGTGGTAGTATTCATTGATGATATCCTGATATATTCCAAGAATGATGAACAGCATGCCCAACACCTTCGGATAGTATTGGCTCGACTAAGGGAGCATAAGTTGTATGCTAAATTCAGCAAGTGTGAATTTTGGTTAGATCGAGTGTAGTTTTTGGGGCATGTGTTGACACCTGACGGTGTTTTAGTAGATCCCAGCAAGGTGCAAGATGTGTTGGATTGGAAGTCTCCTAAGTTTGTACATCAGATTCGTCAGTTCCTTGGTCTCGCTGGGTACTATCGGTGTTTCATCCTAGATTTTTCCAAGATAGCTCAGCCAATGACCAAGCTGCTCCAAAAAGAAGCTAAGTTTGACTTGAGCCTAGCCTGTCAACAAGCCTTCCAAGCTCTGAAGACATTTCTTACCACTGCTCCTATGTTGGCCCAACCAGGTATTGACCGACCCTTTGATGTATATTGTGATGCCTCGAAGATGGGGCTAGGGTGTGTGCTTATGCAAGATGGGCGTGCGATAGCCTATGCTTCGGGCCAACTGAAAAAGCACGAGATGAATTACCTCATGCATGACTTAGAGCTGGCTGTTGTGGTCCACGCTCTGGGGATTTGGAGGCACTATCTATTGGGCAACAAGGTGCATATTTTTACATATCACAAGAGCCTCAAGTATATTTTCACTCAGTCTGAGCTGAATATGAGGCAAAGGAGATGGTTAGAATTGATAAAGGATTATAACTTGGAAGTCCATTATCACCTAGGAAAGGCCAATGTAGTGGCTGATGCTTTGAGCCAAAAGTCACACTAGGTTGAGGAAATACCTTTGTCTCTCAACCATGTAGAGGTATTGGCTCACATTGCATTGACAACAGAATTGCTGGAGCAAATTATTCGAGAGCAAAGGGAAGACCCCGAAGAAATTCCCCACATCAGAAAATTGATTGCCGAAGGGTGTAGTCCTCACTTTAGTATTGATGAGCATGGTGTAGTGAGATACAAGGATAGACTGGTGGTTCCATTTAGTGAGGAGCTGAGAAGGAAGATTTTGAGTGAAGCCCATCATTCAAAGTTGTCTATTCATCCTGGCAGCAACAAGATGTATCATGATCTACGCCACTTGTACTAGTGGTCCAACATGAAGCAGGACATCACCCGGCATGTCGCGGAGTGCGACACTTGTGGTAGGGTTAAGGCAGATCATATGCGTACCTCAGGATGTTTGCAGCCCTTGTCCATTCCTATTTGGAAGTGGGAAGACATCTCCATGGACTTTGTGGTGGGTTTTCCCCGCACAACCAAGGGTTATAACTCTATCTAGGTCATTGTGGATCGCCTCACCAAGTCAGCTCATTTCCTCCTAGTGGATTCTAAATATTCTGCCAAACAGTATGCTGAGTTGTACTTGGACCGGATTATGACTCCACACGGAGTTCCCCTCACTATCATCTCTGATAGGGGATCAGTTTTTGTCTCTCGCTTCTAGGAGCAACTCCAGGAGTGCCTTGGAACTAGTCTCCTCCATAGTTCAGCCTATCACCCCTAGACTGATGGACAAACCAAAAGGGTGAACCAGGTGCTCGACAACATGTTGAGAGCTTGTGCCATTTCTTTCCCTGGGAAGTGGGATGCCTGCTTGAAGCTAGCGGAATTTTCTTACAATAATAGCTACCAAGAGAGCATTCGCATGGCACCATTTGAAGCACTATATGGAAGAAAGTGTAGGACACCACTCAACTAGGTTGAAGTGGGAGACCATGGATACTTTGGGCCAGAATTCATCAAGGAGGCTCGTGAGTAAGTTGCCATTATTCAGAGTCATTTGAAGGCAGCTCAGAGCCAACAGAAAGCTTATGCAAACAAGCGAAGAAGGCCTTTGGAGTTTGAAGTTGGGGATTATGTGTACCTCAAGGTGTCTCCTATGAGAGGGGTGAAACAACCCCGATTTCTGCGAAGGGAAATCCACAGCGTCGAAGTGTGATAAGACCGTTGTAGATCATATTACCCAAATTCCAGTCGAAAATCACATCCATACAATGATAATATCAGAGTACAAATAGTGCGGAATTACATAATTTATTACATCGCCGCATTGGCAGAATCAAAAGTAGCATTCATTCAGAATAGCCTGAAGATAAGATCGCCAAACTCGAGCATAGGCACGAACCCCTCATCCGTTAAACTCCCCGGAGCTATACTCCTCAGTAGAACCTGTGTGCCAAAATTTATCAGTACGATTTGTACTGGCCACTCCCATCCCTATGAGCATTGCTTTGTGGAAATTGGATGCAAGTTGGACATAGTCAAAGGAACCTATAAGGCTGGGGTTTCCTATGCATTTAGCATATCAAGTATATATATAAGTGTAGTCAAGTTTTAACACCATTCCCACACACATTCCACCCCATTCCCTTTTCCAAGCCAGGTTTCGATCCTAGGACCGATATACCACCATCTCCACACCATCACTATAACCATACCATCGCTCAGTCAACAGGCCAACTCCCTCTCGGCACTGTCTCAAGGCCCATAGCCCCTGGCTACGACCGACACTCTCTCACGGGGGAAGAGGAGAAGGACTCATCTCACTATCTAGTTTAAGCGAAACCCAGGAAAGGTCCATAGCCGACAAGTCGGCACATGTATCGATCGATCAACCATACACTCTACAGAGGTTTTACATAACCACAAGATCTGCCTTCCTCACTGACCGTTGTCAACTAGGCTGATTCTGGCCGCTTGCTAGCCTAGGATAATGCCACTCTACCATTCAGCCCTGGTTCACCCCAAGTCAAGTCTGGGGTGGCTAAAACTGTGAGTCATGAGCCGGGTCCACAAGGTCTCCATGAAGTCTCAGAAGGGTGTGGGGGGAATCCTCCGCGCCCCGTACCTCCTTACACTGTCCGCTATCAACCTAGCAGTAGTGGCAATATCCTACCAAGTAGTCCAGCCGTCCCGCACCATATAGGGCGAGTGGTACGTAAGGCTTCCCAGTGAATCTGAGTACTAGTAAGTCCTTAGGGATGACCAAGGCAGAATGTCTTCATCAGGGTTTCCATTTATCGTGCCACCACAGCACCTCCATCCTGGGCTCCTCCCATCACAGGTTCACACCCAGGTCCACCTCATATACCATTTACCCACCATAGGTATCCATTTCCAGGAGTGCCCAGGTAGCATCCCATAGCAAGACTTGCCCTAGGCTCGTCGTATACCCCAACTTGGTCGACACAACCCTCACCCTCCACACACCCAAGTCACACACGCAGCACTCTCCCCGTAATCCAGATAACACCAGTTTCCACCATGCATTAATGTACTATAAGCGTAGTAGAAGTATAAGCATTGAAATATAGTAGTAAGCGTGTGTCTAGCCTAATAGCAGGGTATGTAGGGGTAAGGTTGCGTCAAGGTAAAGGCTTTCAAGCAAGCATACTACCAAGCAAGTCCTATCATAATATGACTGTAGTAGTAAAGTAAAGCGATAGCAGTTCTATGTTAGCCATGCGTAATAGGTGCTACGAGATTGGGTGGGATGTGGCACCTTTAGTGTAGTCATCTCCATTCTCCTCACGGTACTCATGGTCCTCGTCCATCAAGTTCTCCTCCGAGTCTGCATTGTTCGCATTATAGTCGCGTTAGTGACGTCTATAGAATAGCACAAAGAAGCAATGGAAATTCAAAAGAGCCAAATGCACTCAAACATGGGTTCATTGCGTAGAGCTTGTTTTGAGATGAATTTTGGTCCTGGTTTCGTATTTTTCCGAGGTCGTATGAATTAGTTATGAATTTCCAAAGTTTAAATCATTTCTGAAATTGGATAAAGGCTGAATTAATCCTGGGCTGACACGTGTCACGGTGTGACTGGTCCACGTGGCATGCTGACGTCAGCGTCTCGGTTCCGAGCTGACAGGTGGGGTCCAGCTGCCGTCAGCATGACGTCAGCAACGTCATCAGTTCTGACAGGTGGGTCCAGGGACTCTTGGGTCACTAACATGTGGGTCCGGTCAAAGTCAACATCAGTCAATGGTGAGTCAACGGTCAACGGTCTATGGTCAATGGTCAGGGTCACTGACGTGTGGGTCCCGTGTGACGTCAGCATGACGTCAGCATCTGACATGTGGGTCTAGAGTGTCTGTGCTACTGACATGTGGGGCCAGGTCAACGGTCAATGTTGACCGGTCAATGGTCAATATGGGCCGGGTCTCAAACGGGCCTTGGTGGGCTCGGGTTGGGCTGGTGTGGGCCGGGCTGACCCGGACACATGGCGTGCTGTGGCACAATTGGGCTCTTACTGGGCTTCGTTTCCTAGCTGTGGGCGTGAGTGCGGCTCACAGTGGACCCAAGTTCACGGTCCATGGACCTAAGGCAGGGTCCATGGTGGACCGAGTCCATCGTCATTTCCCCTCGGCTCAGCTTATGTGCACTAGGTGCAGGGCTACGCTGCTCAACTCGCCCCTTCTCTGTTTCTTCCACAGCGCGCTCCTGCCGGTGACATGCTCACCGGCGAGCTTCTGCAATGGTTTAGGCATCCAATTGAGGTGGGGAAAAGCCTCCCCGTGCCATGGCGACTGCAACGGTGGAGTCAGGGCGATGGATGGTGCATCCTAAGTCACTAGTCACGGCGAACGGCAGCTCGAGCACAACCGGCGTGCGGGAATGGCGCGGGTGCAGCGGCATTGGCCGGTTCTATGGTGTGAGTGGGTGTCACAATGCTCCAGCGGGCATGTTGGGCAGGTCGAGGGGTCCTCCAGGGCCACCGGTGGCTTTGGCCACGACGGCGGTCTTCCGATCACGTCGGCGGCCTCGGTGTGGGGGCTATGGCCTCGGAGGGGCGTCACAGTGGGGAGTGTAGGCTCCTACGGATCCATGTGGACGTGGCGAGGGCGTCCAGAGCTTAGGGTAGGACTTCCGGTTCCTAGGTGGCCGATAGGGTCTTCTCGGCGGCCACGGCGACATGGTGACGACGGCGAGGCGCGCGGGTCACTACGGGGCTCTAGTGGGGTGGTCACGGCATGCGCGTGAGTTACCCGTGGCTTCAGCGAATAGGACAGGCGAGTCAAGGAGGCGCCAGGCGCTCCCAGCAGTACTGGCCACGATGGTCGGTGCTCTGGCCGGTGGTCTGGTGCTCGAATCGGTGGTCTGGTGCTCGGACTGGTGGTCTGGTGCTTGGACCGGTGGTCTGGTGCTTGGACCGGTGGTCTAGTGCTCGGAGGTGGTCGGGTGCTCCGGTGGTGGCTGCGCCATGGCGGCAGCGTCGTGAGCGTGGCATGCGTGCTCGGCTACGGCGTCCGTGGGACTTGGAGAGGCCTACAGCGTCCAAGGGCTCGGGGGTGGTCGTGACGTGCGCATGGGTGTGCTATGCTTGTGTGCCTAGAGACCGGGGATGGCCTTGGCTTACGCACTCACGGTATGGAGCGCCATGGCCAAAGTAGCAAGGTCCGACGGTGAGCAAGGGAAGAATCGGGGGCTCACCATGGGTGCTGTGGAAGAGAGGATGGCGGTGCAGTGACGAGTTGCGGCCGTGTAGCTCTGGAAGCAGTGCCATGCAGTGTTGTCCGCTCCGGCTTGATCCACGATGGTGCTCCGAACTCCGGCGTGCTCCCGGTCCTCCTCCCGGTAGTGGCTCCGTTCTCCTCTCCCGAACTCCTCCTCAGCCTTCTACTCTCGGTGTGAAGTGGTTGGCCACCAAGTGGCGGTGGGGTGATGGGACGAGCGCTAGGGCAACCAGGATCGGGGCTCTTATAGCCGAGCTCGGCCATGGAGCCCGACGTTAGACAGCTGGAGATTGAGGAGGATCAGAGGCATGCATCTCATCCAACGTCCGTGCGTGGTTGCGTGGGCGCGGCGCCAAGGGGACAAGGCCATGCCCCGGGCGTGACCCCCTGGCCCACCCCTACCACCGCTGTCGAGCGCCGGTCGTGTAGGCGGTTGAGGCATGGGTGAGGAAGACGACACTATAGGCGGGGGTGGCTGACATGCGGGGTCCAACGGGCAGTGGCTACGAGCGAGGCACACGGGTGCGCAGGCGTGGGCGACGCGCTAGGCCGGCTCGTGGGCCGCGCACGCGCTAGGAAGATGGGAAGGGTTGGTAGGCCGGTTGGGCTGGCTAGCTGGCGCGGGCCGAGCAGGCCGAGGCGGCTTGCGAGGCCTACACCCTTTCTCTTCTTTTTCTATTTTGTTTTTCATTTCTTCTCTTTTGTTTGAATTCGAATTTGGTTCTAGAACTTGAATTCCAAATTGGTGCACCATATTCATTGGAGTTGTTAAGCATATCATAACTCAATTGGAAATCCAAATCATATTTTGAATAATCAATGTATGCAACACTTTATTTGTTAGAATTTAAATAAACACAATTAACTAATGGCATGCCATGCTTATGTGTTAACTTGGGTTGGGGTTAGACCTAATGCATCTCTTAGGTTGGGTTACTATACATGACACTCATCATCACATGGGAGTTCTAAGAAAAATTTTGTAGTTGGTATTTTTAGTGTGTGGATTTTTGGGTTGTTACAGTCCTACCCCCTTAACAGAATCTCATCCCCGAGATTAAAGCGTAACGTACTCTTCGAAGAGGTAAGGATATCGTAGCCGGAGGTCAGACTCTTTCTCCCATGTTGCTTCTCTCTCTGTGTGATTACTCCATTAGATCTTGCACATAGGAATAGTTTTGCTTCGGGTCTCTTTGGTATCTCTTTCCAGAATTCTGATAGGATGTTCTTTATACTCAAGTGTATCTTGAATGTTAAGTGTACTAGTTGGAACTACTTGATTGGGCACTCTCAAACACTTGCGTAGCTGTGAGACATGGAATACGGGATGTACACCCATCAATTCCTCGGGTAGCTCAAGTTTGTAGGCGAGCTGTCCAATCCTCTTGCAAATCTTGTATGGGCCAACAAATCTAGGGGCAAGCTTTCCTTTCACATGGAATCTGACAGTTCCACATAGCGGGGATACCTTGAGATAGACAAAATCTCCCACATTGAACTCAAGTTCTCTTCTCCTTTTGTCAGCATAACTCTTGTATCGACTTTGAGCAATTCTCAAATTCTCCTTTACTTGAGCAACTCCTTCTTCTGCATCTTGAATCTTAGCGGAGTCAAAGAATGATCTTTCTCCCGGTTGGGACCATATCAAGGGTGTCTTACAAGGTCTGCCATACAGAGCTTCAAATGGCGACATCTTGATACTAGCTTGGTAGCTGTTGTAGTAAGAGAACTCTGCATAAGGTAGGCATTTCTCCCAATCAGAGCCATAATTCAGTACACTAGCGCGAAGCATGTCTTCTGAGATCTGATTTACTCGTTCTATCTGTCCATCTGTCTGTGGGTGATAAGCGGTACTGAAATCTAGTTTGGTTCCAATGGACTTGTGCAGAGCTTCCTAGAATCAGGACACAAACTAAGGACCATGATCAGATACAATGCTAGAGGGAGCTCCATGCAACCTAAGAATATGCTCAACATATAGATCTGCTAATTTTTCAGCATTCATCCTAGTCTTAACTGGTACGAAGTGAGCAATCTTGGTCAATCGATCGACAATCACCCAGATGGAATCATTGCCTTTCTGTGAATGGGGCAATCCAACTATGAAATCCATGGATATGTTCTCCCATTTCCACTCAGGAACGTCAAGAGGCTTTAGCAATCCTGCAGGCCTTTGATGTTCCGCCTTGACTCTATTGTAGGTGTCACATCGTGCCACATGTCCTGCAATGTCTGTCTTCATGCCTTTCCACCAGAAGTGTTTCTTCAAGTCTTGATACATCTTTGAACCTCCAGGGTGAATACAGTACTTGGAATCGTGAGCTTCTGATAGAATTTCCTCTTGTAGTGCTGGGTCAGATGGAACACAAATTCTATTCTTGAACCAGATGGTTCCTTGTTCATCTTCTTGGTGGTTGGTCTTGTAGCCTAGTTTCATCAGACCACGGAGATACTCAATCTCTTCACAACTTTTTTGAGCTTAACGGATGCGATCTGTGAGATCATACTGTATGCGGAGCTCATTCAACAAGTCAGGCGGTAGTATCTCAAGTTGGAAATCATCAATCTCTTATTTGAGCTCAAGTGGTACGGATTCAGTGATTAAGGCGTGACAGTAACTCTTGCGACTGAGAGCATCTGTGACTACATTAGCTTTTCCCGGATGATAATGAATTTACAGGTCATAGTCCTTGATCAACTCTAGCCATCGGCGTTGCCTCATATTTAGATCTTCATGAGTGAAAAGTACTTCAAGCTCTTGTGATCTGTATAGATATCACACTTGTTGCCTATCAAGTAGTGTCTCTAGATCTTCAAGGCGTGCACAACTGCTGCTAATTCAAGATCATGAGTTGGGTAATGGTTCTCATGTTCTTTCAACTGTCGAGATGCATATGCTATCACTCTTCCATCTTACATCAGTACACAACCAAGTCCTTGATGGGATGCATCACAATAGACCACGAAATCTTTGCTAATATCAGGCAATGCTAGCACAGGAGTTGTGGTAACCTTCTGTTTCAATTTCTAGAAGCTTTGTTCGCACTCGGGTGTCCATTCAAACTCCTTAGTCTTCTTCAGAAGGTTGGTCATTGGACAGGCTATCTTGGAGAAGTTCTCAATGAATCGGCGATAATATCCAGCCAATCCCAAGAAACTTCTGATTTCTGTCACATTACGGGGTTGATCCCATTCTTTCATGGCTTCAATTTTGGCTGGGTCAACTGCGACACCTTCGGCTAATAGTACATGGCCTAAGAAGGCAACTTCCTGTAGCCAAAATTCGCATTTGCTGAACTTTGCGTAGAGCTGATGTTGGGCTAGTTTCTCAAGCACCGTTCTCAGATGATGTTCGTGTTCTTCAGCGGTGGATGAATAGACAAGGATGTCATCGATGAATACCACCACAAACTTATCTAGATCATCCATGAAAACCTTATTCATCATGTTCATGAAGTATGCGGGAGCATTCGTGAGTCCAAAGGACACCACGGTGAACTCAAACTACCCATACCTAGTCACAAAAGCTGTCTTCGGGATGTCACTCTCTCGAATCTTCATCTGATGATAGCCGGATCTGAGATCAATCTTGGAGAAGTACTTGGCACCTTGAAGCTGATCTAGTAGATCATCAATCCTTGGCAGAGGGTACTTGTTCTTGATGGTGACTGCGTTCAAGTTCCGGTAATCAATGCACATTCTCATCGAGCCATCCTTCTTCTTAACAAACAGAATAGGGGATCCCTAGGGTGAAGCACTGGGTCTGATATATCCCTTCGAGATGAGCTCATCAAGCTGTTTCTTGAGCTCGGCCAGTTCATCAACTGACATGCGATAGGGTCTCTTGGCAATGGGTCCTGTTCCCGGCAAAAGATCAATGATGAACTCTACATCACGTTCTGGTGGCATACCCGGTATTTCTTCAGGGAATACATCGGGATAGTCTCTACCACCGGCACATCATGAACCTCCTCTTTCTGTGATTCTGAACTCACTTTAAGGGCACACAAGATAGAGGTGGACTTTCCGGACTAGGGTTCACATCTAATGACTTGGCCTGATGGGTGGTTCACTTGGACATATCTAGGTGAACATGATATGATACCTCAGTGAATGGTTAACCAATCCATACCTAAGATGACATCTAGGTTTGTGGAAGGTAACAGGGTTAGGTCGGCTTTAAAGATAAGACCCTCAATGGTAAGACTCACTCCCTTACAGATGTGTGCATTTTAGGTCTCCTAAAGGTGAGCTGGTGATGATAGGCTTTTCACGTGGGGTTACAGGCAGGTCATGTTCTCATGCAAACTTGGATGATATGTATGAACAGGTTGCTCCAGAGTCAAATAGAACTCATGCAGTATTGCCATTAACTAAAAACATACCATACACAACGTTAGGGGCAGCCTGTGCTTCCTTGGCGTCCAGATGGTTGAGACGTCCATGGGTGGCAGATCCCTTGAACTGAGACTTCTGAGCAGCTGAGTTCTGAGGGCACTCAGTGGCCTTGTGACCTGGCTGGCCACAAGCAAAGCAGGTGAAAGGCGTATCGCCTGTAGGGGTTGGCGCGGTTGCCTTCTAGTTTCCAGTGCTTGGTGTGGAGCGGTTCTGTGCTGGGCGTTCATTCGTTGTGCGGGGACAATTGAAACGGTCCTGAGTGTTGCGGTCCTAAGAATAACGGTCCTAGGTGTAACGATCCTGAGCAGGGCGGGAGTATTTGGCGGTGTAGCCTCCACTTCCCCTACTCGATCCAGGGTTGTCATCCCTGTTGTGGTGAGAGCGTTCCCTGGATGGTGCATCTCTGCGAAACCTCTTGCGATCACAACCACGGAGAGACTCCTCAGGCTTACGCTTCCTCTCCCTATACTCTTCTCCAGCTTCAGCATGGTCCTTCTCAATCTGGATGCAGCGATCCACCAGAGCACGCAATGTGTTGCTCTCAATACCGCCAAACTTCAACTTGATGTGCGGGTTGAGTCCCTTGCGGTAATAGTACAGCTTCTCCTTCTCAGAGTTCACAACATAAGAAGGTGCATAGCGTAGAAGGTTGGCGAAATGAGTAGTGTACTCAGTCACCCTGTCCTTTTCCATCTTGATGTTGCGGAACTCCTCAGCTTTGGCCTCCATGATACCCTTGGGAATGTGATACTCAGTGAATGCTTCGACGAACTCATCCCACGAGATGTTGGCAGGGTCCTCATGGGAATCACTGAAACTGTCCCACCAGCCACGTGCTGCACCTGTGAGCTGGTGTGCGGCTGCTCCAACACACTCATCGTCGGTGAAAGTAGTGAGGTCAAGCTTCTTCTCTATCTCTTTGAGCCAGTCATCGGCTACAAGCGGGTCAGGGTCGGTGCCATCATTGGTAGGTGGCCTTAGCTTCAGAAATCCCTCTAGCTTCCTTTGGAAGTCATACTGTTGACCTCCCTAGCAACGGTTTGCTCCTTCAACAAGAGCTGCAAGAAGCTGGGTCTGTTGTGCCATCACTTCTACCAGGTTCGGTGGTGGTGGTGGTGGAATGTTCTCCTCAGGCGGTGGAGTATTCTCCAGGTGGAAGGGTATCCCTCCACATCCACGGCCATGGCCATGGCCACGGTTGTTGCCACCATGTCCCCCATTTGGTTCAACTAGTTCAGGGGTGAGCGCACGTCCACGGTTCATTAGGCGATTGGATCGGTGATTTGGCATCTGCAACACGGATCATAGAGAATTTAGTGCTTGTGCCATAAGTGCTTATAATTCAATATGATTACGTGATTTTGACGATTTAAAGAAAATCATTTATACTATCCAACACTCATTACAAAGAAGCAATAAGATTCATAAGATGCAATAAGATCCAAACACTCATTGCATGGGTTTTATTACATAGCATCATCTCCAGTAGCTACACTTGAAGACGTGCGAGAATCATGCTACGCATAATGTCTCATAATACATCTTATAAGGGGTACATCATGGGGTACAACTTACGGAAGCTACTGACATGACTCATGACCACGCAGGGTCATTCTACTCTAACTCATACACCACAGCTGGGATATGACTGTTCTTGATCTCCTCGTCTGACTTGTGAAGTCGAGACACGTACTTCAAGGCCTCGGCGAGCTCCTCAGTAGGCTTGGCTCCAGGTAGGGTAGGGCAGACGTCTAGGTTGAGGTGAGTCGGGGCTAACTCAAACTCCTCTATCCTAGGCTTCGTCTTGCTGCGAATCTCCTAGGGTAGCTGATCCCACATACCCTTCATCTCCCTGAGGCGCTTCCTGTCAGACTTCTGCCAAGCCTGCCATGTCCTCTCACACTTGTCCTGTAGGTACTCAGTCTGCCTGAGTGCCTCGATCAGGTGACCCTAGTTGCGAATGGCCTTCTTCCTGAACTCCTCTAGCTCCTGAGTCAGGGTCTTGTTCCGAGATTGGATCTTCAGCATATCAATCCCCTTGGATCTCTCTCTGTCTCCTCTACAGTTGAACTCGGCCTTCTTGTCATCCAACTCACTCTGCAACTCTAAGACCTTGCTATCAAGGTAGCAGTTCTTGTTGCCTAGGTCGGTTGCTTTGTCCTGTAAGTCAGCGAACTTGGCTCTGTGGACTTCCTCACGATGGTTGAGCTCGTCCTGTAGCTTGGCAACTATATCAAGTAGACTAGCTCACTCCTGTGCTCCCTGCAAGTCTCGCTCCTGGTACTCCCACTGAAGGGCCTGGTCCTGACGTCTCCTCTGCTACAACTGGGTCATGTACCTGTCCTGCTCTAGTAGGTGAATAGCTGAGACATGAAGGCATCTATCCTCCTCGGCAAGGATAACTCTACCGGCTACGAAACTCTGCTCACTGGGGGTAAGGCTGAGGTCGAGGGCCTAGGGAAGTAGATAGAACTCGGTCATCTTCAGGTGCTTGTAGTGGTCCCTCATCACTCTACGAAGTGCCTTGTGTGAGATAGCTCGCAGTCCCTCCTCGACTGTGTCCTCTATAGTCAACTCGGTGGAAGCTAGGACAGAAGGTAAGGTAGTGCTAGCTGGGAACTCAACTGAGGTGACAATCGGTCCTTCGATTCCTCCTTCCTGAGCTGCCTTCCTAGTGCAGGTGACCTTGACAAGCTCATCAGGGACACCTAACATGATGAGAACTCAGCAGAGGGTCTGTGCAAAACCCCCGAGCTCACGTAGGTCGAAGGTAAGCTTGGCGTGGTCTAGAGGTAGCGGTCCTAGAGGCGGCCAGTCGTCGTTCGTTGCCATCTGCATGTTTTTAAGGAACAGGTGTTAGCAGGTCCATAATAGATAAGCCTTGCATAAAAGTAAATGCAGGGTCGGTATATAACCGAAAGAAGGGCTGTTCACATCCTATTCTATCGTCCATTTCTAAGGGTTTCGTCCTAAGGTCAAGTATGGCTCTGATACCAACTGAAATGACCCCGATTTCCGCGAAGGGAAATCCACAGCGTCGAAGTGTAATAAGACCGTTGTAGATCATATTACCCAAATTCCAGTCGAATATCACATCCATACAACGATAATATCATAGTACAAATAGTGTGGAATTACATAATTTATTACATCGCCGCATTGGCGGAATCAAAAGTAGCATTCATTCAGAACAGCTTGAAGATAAGATCGCCAAACTCGAGCATAGGCACGAACCCCTCATCCATCAAACTCCCCGGAGCTATACTCCTCAGCAGAACCTGTGTGCCAAAATTTATCAGTACGATTTGTACTGGCCACTCCCATCCCTATGAGCATTGCTTTATGGAAATTGGATGCAAGTTGGACATAGTCAAAGGAACCTATAAGGCTAGGGTTTCCTATGCATTTAGCATATCAAGTATATATATAAGTGTAGTCAAGTTTTAACACCATTCCCACACACATTCCACCCCATTCCTTTTTCCGAGCTAGGTTTCGATCCTGGGACCGATATACCACCATCTCCACACCATCACTATAACCATACCATCGCTCAGTCGATAGGCCAACTCCCTCTCGGCACTGTCTCAAGGCCCGTAGCCCCTGGCTACGACTGACACTCTCTCACGGGGGAAGAGGAGAAGGACTCATCTCACTATCTAGTTTAAGCGAAACCTAGGAAAGGTCCATAGCCGACAAGTCAGCACATGTATTGATCGATCAACCATACACTCTATAGAGGTTTTACATAACCACAAGATCCACCTTCCTCGCTGACCGTCGTCAACTAGGCTGATTCCGGCCGCTTGCTAGCCTAGGATAATGCCACTCTACCATTCAGCCCTGGTTCACCCCAAGTCAAGTCTGGGGTGGCTGAAACTGTGAGTCATGAGCCAGGTCCGCAAGGTCTCCATGAAGTCTCGGAAGGGTGTGGGGGGAATCCTCCACGCCCCCTACCTCCTTCCACTGTAGCAGTAAAGTAAAGCGATAGCAGTTCTATGTTAGCCATGCGTAATAGGTGCTACGAGATTGGGTGGGATGTGGCACATTTAGTGTAGTCATCTCCGTTCTCCTCATGGTCCTCGTCCGTCAAGTTCTCCTCCGAGTCTGCATTGTTCGCATTATAGTCGCGTTAGCGACGTCTATAGAATAGCACAAAGAAGCAATGGAAATTCAAAAGAGCCAAATGCACTCAAACATGGGTTCATTGTGTAGAGCTTGTTTTTAGATGAATTTTGGTCCTAGTTTCGTATTTTTCTGAGGTCGTATGAATTAGTTATGAATTTCCGAAGTTTAAATCATTTCTGAAATTGGATAAAGGCTGAATTAATCCTGGGCTGACACGTGTCACGGTGTGACTGGTCCACGTGGCATGCTAACTTCAGCATGATGTTAGCATCTTGGTTTCGAGCTGACAGGTGGGGTCCAGCTGCCGTCAGCATGATGTCAGCAACGTTATCAGTTCTGATAGGTGGGTCCAGGGACTCTTGGGTCATTGACATGTGGGTCCGGTCAAAGTCAATGTCAGTCAATGGCAAGTCAACGGTCAACGGTCAACGGTTAGGGTCACTGACGTGTGGGTCCCGCGTGACATCAGCATGACGTCGGCATCTGACATGTGGGTCCAGAGTGTCTGTGCTACTGACATGTGGGGCCAGGTCAACGGTCAACGTTGACCGGTCAATGGTCAATACGGGCCGGGTCTCAAACGGGCCTTGGTGGGCTTGGGTTGGGCTAGTGTGGGCCGGGCTGACTCGGACACGTGGCGTGCTGTGGCGTAGTTGGGCTCTTACTGGGCTTCGTTTCCTGGCTATGGGCGTGAGCGCGGCTCACGGTGGACCCAAGTTCACAGTCCATGGACCTAAGGCAGGGTCCATGGTGGACCGAGTCCATTGTCATTTCCCCTCGGCTTGGCTCATGTGCACTGGGTGTAGGGCTGCGCTGCTCAACTCGCCCTTTCTCCTCTATTTCTTCCACGGCGCGCTCCCACCGGCGACGTGCTCACCGGCGAGCTTCCGCAATGGTTCAGGCATCCAATTGAGGTGGGGCAAAGCCTCCCTGCGCCATGGCGACTGCAACGGTGGAGTCAGGGCGACGGATGGTGCATCCTAAGTCACTGGTCACGGCGAACGGTGGCTCGAGCACAATCGGCATGCGGGAATGGCGCGGGTGCAGCGGCATTGGCCGGTTCTGTGGTGCGCGTGGGTGTCACAATGCTCCAGCGAGCATGAAACGACCCCAGTTTCCGCGAAGGGAAATCCACAGTGTCGAAGTGTAATATGATCGTTGTAGATCATATTACCCAAATTCTAGTCGAATATCACATCCATACAACAATAATATCATAGTACAAATAGTGTGGAATTACATAATTTATTACATCGCCGCATTGGCGGAATCAAAAGTAGCATTCATTTAGAACAGCTTGAAGATACGATCGCCAAACTCGAGCATAGGCACGAACCCCTCATCCGTCAAACTCCTCGGAGCTATACTCCTCAGCAAAACCTGTGTGCCAAAATTTATCAGTACGATTTGTACTGGCCACTCCCATCCCTATGAGCATTGCTTTGTGGAAATTGGATGCAAGTGGGACATAGTCAAAGGAACCTATAAAGCTGGGGTTTCCTATGCAATAGCATATCAAGTAAATAGTAATAGTTTGTCAAGTTTTAACATCATTCCCACACACATTCCACTCCATTCCCTTTTCCGAGCTAGGTTTCGATCCTGGGATCGACATACCACCATCTCCATACCATACCATCGCTCAGTCGACAGGCCAACTCCCTCTTAGCACTGTCTCAAGGCCCGTAGCCCCTGGCTACGACTGACACTCTCTCACGGGGGAAGAAGAGAAGGACTCATCTCACTATCTAGTTTAAGCGAAACCCAAGAAAGGTCCAAAGCCGACAAGTCGGCACATGTATCGATCGATCAACCATATACTCTGCAGAGGTTTTACATAACCACAAGATCCGCCTTCCTCGCTGACCATCGTCAACTAGGCCGATTCTGGCCGCTTGCTAGCCTAGGATAATGCCACTCTACCATTCAGCCCTGGTTCACCCCAAGTCAAGTCTGGGGTGGCTGAAACTATGAGTCATGAGCTGGGTCCACAAGGTCTCCATGAAGTCTCGAAAGGGTGTGGGGGGAATCCTCTGTGCCCTGTACCTCCTTACACTGTCCGCTATCAACCTAGCAGTAGTGGCAATATCCTACCAAGTAGTCCAGCCGTCCCGCACCATATAGGGCGAGTGGTACATAAGGCTTCCCGGTGAATCTGAGTACTAGTAAGTCTTTAGGGATGACCAAGCCAGAATGTCTCCTTCAGGGTTTCCATTCATCGTGCCACCACAGCACCTCTATCCTGGGCTCCACCCGTCACAGGTTCACACCTAGGTCCACCTCATATACCATTTACCCACCATAGATATCCATTTCCAGGGGTTCCCAGGTAGCATCCCATAGCAAGACTTGCCCTAGGCTCGTCGTATACTCCAACTTGGTCGACACAACCCTCACCCTCCACACATCCAAGTCACACACACAGCACTCTCCCCATAGTCTAGGTAACACCAGTTTCCACCACACACGTAGTATAAGCTTAGTATAAGTAATGAAATATATAGCAGTATGTGTGTGTCTATCCTAATAGCAGGGTATGCAGGGGCATGGTTGCGTCAAGGTAAAGGCTTCCAAGCAAGCATACTACCATGCAAGTCCTAGCATAGTATAATTGTAGCAGTAAAGTAAAGCGATAGCAGTTCTATATTAGCCATGCGTAATAGGTGCTATGAGATTGGGTGGGATATGGCACCTTTAGTGTAGTCGTCTCCGTTCTCCTCACGGTACTCACGGTCCTCGTCCGTTAGGTTCTCCTCCGAGTCTGCATCGTTCGCATTATAGTCGCGTTAGCGACGTCTATAGAATAGCACAAAGAAACAATGAAAATTCAAAAGAGTCAAATGCACTCAAACATGGGTTTATTGCGTAGAGCTTGATTTTAGATGAATTTTAGTCCTGGTTTCGTATTTTTCTGAGGTCATATGAATTAGTTATGAATTTCCGAAATTTAACTCTATTTCTGAAAATGCAAAAAGGCTGAATTAATCCTGGGCTGACACGTGTCATGCTGTGGGTGGTCCATGTGGCTTGCTGGCGTTAGCATGACGTCAGCATGACGTTGTTATCATGGTTCCGAGCTGACAGGTGGGGCCCAGCTGACGTCAGCATAACGTCATCAACGTCGTCCACACCGACAGGTGGGGCCAAGTCTATTGGGTCACTAACAGGTGGGTTCGGTCAAGTCAACGACAGTCAATGTCAGTCAACAGTCAATGGTCAATGGTCAACAGTCACGGTCACTGCCATGTGGGCCTGGTCTGCTAACGTCAGCATGACGTCACCTCGGCTGTGCTGGCTTCTGACATGTGGGTCCCGCGTGACGTCATCATGACGTCAGCATCTGACGTGTGGGTCCAGGGTGTCTGTGTCGCTGACAGGTGGGGCCAGGTCAACGGTCAGCATTGACCAATCAACTGTCAATACGGGTCGGGTCCGAACTGGGTCGGTTTGGGCTTCGGGTTGGGCCGGTCTGGGCCGGGCCGGGCCGAACACGTGGCACGCTGTGACGCGGCCACGTCACGGTCATGGGCTCTTACTGGGCCTCGCGTTTAGGTTGTGGGCGTGGGCTCGGCTCACGGTGGACCCAAGTTCACGATCCATGGACCGCAGACTGGTCTACGGTGGACCGAGTCTATTGTTTGTCCTTCTCAGCTCGGCTCATATGCGTCGAGTTCACGCGCAGGTGGCCAGCGAGGGGGGGTGTTCCCCTGTTTCTCCTGCGGCGGTGCTCCTACCGGCGGTGAGCTCACTGTGAGCCTTCATGGTAGTGCTGGTTACCAATTGGGGAGGGGGAAAGCTTCCCCGAGCCACGGCGACTGCGTTGGTGGGGTCAAAGTGGCGGTCAGAGCTTCCCAAGGTGCTGGCCATGGCGAGCGGCGGCTCGAGCTCCACCGGCGTGCGGGAATGACGCGGGTGCTGCGGCATAGGCCGATCTGTGGTGCGTGTGGGCGACACAGGGCTCCAGTGGGCATGTTGGGCAGGTCGAGGGGTCCTCCAGTGCCTCCGGTGGCATTGGCCACGGTGGCGGCCTTCCGAGCACAACGGTGGCGTCGGGGATGTGGCTACGGTCACCGTGAAACGTCTTGGTGGGGGTGTGTATGTTTCTACGGGTGCGTGGGGATGTGGCGAGGACGTCCAGGCTCAAGGCGAGGCCCGGTTCTCCTATGGCCGGTAGGGGCTTCCCGGCAGCCATGGCGGTCATGAAGACGACGGCGAGGCGCATGGGTGAACCACGGGGCTCTAGTAGGGTGGTCACGGTGTGGTCACAGACGTGTGCGTGGGTGCGGGTGTTCCCAGTGGCCGGTGACGGCCCTGGCCTACGTGCTCCAGGCGTGGAGCGCCATGGCCGGCGGTGAGGTCCAGCGGTAGAGAGAGAGACCGGAAGGCTCACCGTAGGTGCTGTGGAAGAGGGGATAGCGGTGCCGTGTCAATTCAAGGCCGTGCAGCTCCGGTGTGGCCGTGCAGTGCCGTGCCGAGCCGCGTCAGTGACGAAGCGCCGGCGTTGCCTTCGGCTCCGACGACCTCCTTCTCTGCGGTGGCTTCGGCGCTTCCTTCCTCTCCTTCCTTCGTCTTCTCCCTCCTCTCTCTAGATTCTGGTGCGCAGCGTATGGCCACCAAATGGCGGCGGGTGATGGGCGATCGCTAGGGATCTGGGGCTGGGGCTCTTATAGTCGGAGCTTCGAGCTCCCCGGCGGACGGTAATCGAGCGGTGGTGGCATGATCAGTGGCATCCAAGGGCTCGTGTGCGGTGGCGTAGGCACGGCGTAAGGGTTGCATGAGTGCGGTGCCAAGGGGGGGCAAGGCCATGGCTCGGGCGTGACCCCTGGCCTGCTCTGCATCTGTTGTTGGCCTCCGGTCGGCTGACGGTTGGGCGCGGCGTGGGGAAGATGAGCAGGGGATGTCTGACAGGCGGGGTCCGCTGGCAGCGACTACGGCAAGGGGAAGAGGGACGCATGGGTGAACAGCGTGTGGCTGACGCATGGGCCCAAGTGGCAGCGGCAGCTGGCAGGGCTAGGCGCGCGGGCGGCTACGGTAGCCTGGGCCTGCTTGCTAGGCCTACGTGCGCGCATTGGGCTGGCTGGGCCGAGTGGCTGGGCTGCGAGGCCTTCTTCTCCCTTTCTTCTTTTCTTTTTGTTTTTCATTTCCTTTCCATTGTTTAAATTCAAATTGGTTTAGATTTCAAATTTAAAACTGAGGTAACTTGTTCATTGGAGTTTAGGGAATTTTGTTTAATAATAACTTTACGGAATTGTTAAGCATGACATAAAGCAATGAGAATCCAAATCACAATTTAAGTTAACATGTATGCAACATCTATTTGATAGAAATTAAATAACCATAATCAACATATGACATGCTATGCTTATGTGTTGACTTAGGTTGGGTTACTTCTAATGCAACTCCTGGGTTGGGTTACTTTACATGACACTCATCATCACATGGAAGTTTTGAGAAAAATTTTATAGTTGGTATTGTTGGTGTGTGGATTTTTGGGTTGTTATAGTCCTACCCCCTTAACAGAATCTCGTCCCTGAGATTAAAGCGTAACGTACTCTTCGAAGAGGTAGGGATATCGTAGCCGGAGGTCACACTCTTTCTCCCATGTTGCTTCTCTCTTGGTATGATTACTCCATTGAACCTTGCACATAGAAATAGTCTTGCTACGGGTCTCTTTGGTATCTCTGCCCAGAATTCTGATAGGATGTTCTTTATACTCAAGTGTATCTTGAATGTCAAGTGCACCAGTTGGGACTGCTTCATTGGGTACTCTTAAACATTTGCGTAGCTGGGATACATGAAATACGGGATGTACACCCGTCAATTCCTTAGGTAACTCAAGTTTGTAGGCGAGCTTTCCAATTCTTTTGCAAATCTTGTATGGGCCAACAAATCTAGGGGCAAGCTTGCCTTTCACATGGAATCTGACCGTTCCACGTAGCGGGGATACCTTGAGATAGATGAAGTCCCCCACATTGAACTCCAGTTCTCTTCTTTTTTTGTCTGCATAGCTCTTGTATCGACTTCGAGCAATTCTCAAATTCTCTCTTACCTGAGCAACTCCTTCTTCTGCATCTTGAATCTTAGCGGAGTCAAAGAATGATCTTTCTCCCGGTTGGGACCACATCAAAGGTGTCTTACAAGGTCTGCCATACAGAGCTTCAAATGGCAACATCTTGATACTGGCTTGGTAGCTGTTGTTGTAAGAGAACTCTTCATAGGGTAGGCATTTCTCCCAATCAGAGCCGTAATTCAGTACACTAGCGCGAAGCATGTCTTCTAAGATCTGATTTACTCGCTCTGTCTGTCCATCTGTCTGTGGGTGGTAAGCGGTACTGAAATCAAGTTTGGTTCCAATAGACTTGTGCAGAGCTTCCCAGAATCGGGACACAAATTGAGGACCACGATCAGATACAATACTAGAGGGAGCTCCATGCAATCTGAGAATATGCTCAACATATAGATCCGCTAATTTCTCGGTGTTGGTCTTGGTCTTTACTAGTACAAAGTGAGCAATCTTGGTCAAGCGATCAACAATCACCCAGATGGAATCATTGCCTTTCTATGAACGAGGCAATCCAACTATGAAATCCATGGATATGTTCTCCCATTTCCACTCGGGTACGTCAAGAGGCTTTTGCAATCCTGTAGGCCTTTGATGTTCAGCCTTGACTCTGTTGCAGGTGTCACAACGTGCCACATGTCCTACAATGTCTGTCTTCATGCCTTTCCACCAGAAGTGTTTCTTCAGGTCTTGGTACATCTTTGACCCTCCAGGGTGAATGCAGTATTTGGAATCGTGAGCTTCCGACAGAATTTCCCCTCGTAGTATTGGGTCAGATGGTACGTAGATTCTGTCCTTGAACCAGATGGTTCCTTGTTCATCTTCCTGGTGGTTGGTCTTGTAGCCTAGTTTCATCAGACCACGGAGATACTTAATCTCTTCACAACTTTTCTAAGCTTGATGGATGCGATCTGTGAGATCATACTGTATGCGGAGCTCATTTAGCAAGCCATGCGGTAGTATCTCTAGTTGGAAATCATCAATCTCTCCCTTGAGCTCAGGTGATATTGATTTAGTGATCAAGGTGTGACAGTAACTCTTGTGACTAAGAGCATCTGCGACTACATTAGCTTTTCCCGAATGATAGTGAATTTCCAGGTCATAGTCCTTGATCAACTCAAGCCATCGGTGTTGCCTCATATTCAAATCTTCTTGAGTGAAAAAGTACTTCAAGCTCTTGTGATCGGTGTAGATGTCACACTTGTTGCCTATCAAGTAGTGTCTCCAGATCTTCAAGGCATGCACAACTGCTACTAACTCTAGATCATGGGTTGGGTAACGGTTCTCGTGTTCTTTCAACTATCGAGAAGCATATGCTATCACTCTTCCATCTTGCATCAACACACAACCGAGTCCTTGATGAGAGGCATCACAATAGACTACGAAATCTTTGCTGATATCAGGCAATGATAGCATAGGAGTTGTGGTAAGCTTCAGTTTCAGTTCCTAGAAGCTTTGCTTGCACGTGGGCGTCCATTCAAACTCCTTAGTCTTCTTCAGAAGGTTGGTCATTGGACAGGCTATCTTAGAGAAGTTCTCAATGAATCGGCGATAATATCCAGCCAATCCCAAGAAACTTCTGACTTCTGTCACATTGTGGGGCTGATCCCATTCTTTCACAGCTTCAATCTTGGCTGGATCAACTGCGACACCCTCAGCTGATAGTACATGGCCTAAGAAGGCAACTTCCTATAGCCAAAACTCACATTTACTGAACTTTGCATATAGCTGATGTTGGGCTAATTTCTCAAGCATAGTTCTCAGATGATGTTCGTGTTCTTCAGCGGTGGTTGAATAGACAAGGATGTCATCAATGAATACCACCATGAACTTATCGAGTTCATCCATGAAAACTTTATTCATCATGTTCATAAAATATGCAGGAGCATTCGTGAGTCCAAAGGACACCACGGTGAACTCAAACTGACCATACCTAGTCACAAAAGCTGTCTTCGGGATGTCACTCTCTCGAATCTTCATCTAATGATAGCCGGATCTGAGGTCAATCTTGGAGAAATACTTGGCACCTCAAAGCTGATCTAGCAGATCATCAATCCTTGGCAGGGGGTACTTGTTCTTGATGGTGACTGCATTCAAGTTCCGGTAGTCAATGCACATTCTCATTGAGCCATCCTTCTTCTTAACAACAGAACGGGAGATCCCCAGGGTGAAGCACTAGGTCTGATATATCCCTTCGAGATGAGCTCATCAAGCTGTTTCTTGAGCTCAGTCAGTTCATCAACTGACATGCGATAGGGTCTCTTGGCAATGGGTCCTGTTCCTAGTAACAGATCAATGATGAACTCAACATCACGGTCTGGTGGCATACCCAGTAATTCTTCAAGGAATACATCGGGATAGTCTCTGACTATTGGCACATCATGAACTGTCTTCTCCTCTTTTTGTGATTCTGAACTTGCTTTAAGGGCACATAGGATAGAGGTGGACTTTCTAGACTAGGGTTCACATCTAACGACTTAGCCTGATGGGTGGGTCACTTGGACATATCTAGGTGAACATGATATGATACCTTGGTGAATGGTTAACCAATCCATACCTAAGATGACATCTAGGTTAGTGGAAGGTAGCAGGGTTAGGTCGGCTCTAAAGATAAGACCCTCAATGGTAAGACACACTCCCTTACAGATGTGGGTGCACTTTAGGTCTCCTAAAGGTGAGCTAGTGATGATAGGTTCTTTACGTGGGGTTACAGATAGGTCATGATCTCGTGCAAACTTGGATGATATGTAAGAACAAGTAGCTCCAGAGTCAAATAGCACTGATGCAGTATTGCCATTAACTAAAAACATACCATACACAACATCAGGGGCAGCTTGTGCTTCCTCGGCGTCTAGATGGTTGAGACATCTATGAGTAGCTGATCCCTTGAACTGAGACTTCTGAGTAGCTAAGTTCTGAGGGCACTCGGTGGCTTTGTGACCTGGTTGGCCACAAGCAAAGCAGGTGAAAGGTGTACTACCTATAGAGGTTGATGCGGGTGCCTTCCAGTTTCCAGTGCTTGGTGCGGAGCGGTTTTGTGCTGGGCGTTCATTCACTGTGCGGGGACGGTTGAAACATTCCTGACTATTGCGGTCCTAAGCATAACGGTCCCGGGTGTAATGATCCTGAGCAGGGCGGGAGTATTTGGCGGTGTAGCCTCCACTTCCCCTACTCGATCCAGGGTTGTCATCCCTGTTATGGCGAGAGCGTTCCCTGGATGGTGCATCTCTATGGAACCTCTTGTGATCACGACCACGGAGAGACTCCTCAGGCTTATGTTTCCTATCCCTGTACTCTTCTCCAGCTTCAGCATAGTCCTTCTCAATCTGGATGCAGCGATCCACCAGAGCACGCAATGTGTTGCTCTCAATACCGCCAAACTTCAGCTTGATGTGCGGGTTAAGTCCCTTGCAGTAATAGTACAGCTTCTCCTTCTCAGAGTTCACAACATAAGAAGGTGCATAGCGCAGAAGGTTGGTGAAATGAGTAGTGTACTCAGTCACCCTATCCTTTCCCATCTTGATGTTGCGGAACTCCACGGCTTTGGCCTCCATGATACCCTTGGGAATGTGATACTCAGTGAATGCTTCAGTGAACTCATCCCACGAGATGTGGGTAGGGTCCTCATGGGAGTCACTGAAACTGTCCCACCAGGCGCGTGCTGCACCCGTGAGCTGGTGTGTGGCAGCTCCAACACACTCATCATCAGTGAAAGTAGTGAGGTCAAGCTTCTTCTCCATTTCCTTGAGCCAGTCATCGGCTACAAGCGGGTTAGGGTCGGTGCCATCATAGGTAGGTGGCCTTAGCTTTAGAAATCCCTCTAGCTTCCTTTGGAAGTCATTCTGCTGACCTCCCTGGCGATGGTTTGCTCCTTCAACAAGAGCTGCAAGAAGCTGGGTCTGCTGTGCCATCACTTCTGCCAGGTTCGGTGGTGGTGGTGGAGGAATGTTCTCCTCAGGCGATGGAGTATTCTCTAGGTGGAAAGGTATCCCTCCACATCCACGGCCACGGCCACGACCATGGTTGTTGCCACCACGTCCCCCATTTGGTTCAACGGGTTCAGGGGTGGGCGCACGTCCTCGATTCATTAGTCGATTAGAACGGCGGTTCGGCATCTGCAACACGGATCATAGAGAGTTTAGTGCTTGTGCCATAAGTGCTTATAATTCAATATGATTACATGATTTTGATGATTTAAAGAAAAACATTTATGCTATCCAACACTCATTACAAAAGAAGCAATAAGATTCAAAAAGATGCAATAAGATCCGAAACATTCATTACATGGTTTTTATTACATAGCATCATCTCCAGTAGCTACACTTGAAGACGTGCGAGAATCGTTCTACTCATAGTGTCTCATAATACATCTCATAAGGGGTACATCATGAGGTACAACTTATGGAAGCTACTGGCATGACTCATGACCACGCAGGGTCATCTACTCTAACTCGTACACCGCAGCTGGGATACGACTGTTCTCGATCTCAATCTCCTCGTCAGACTTGTGAAGTCGGGACACGTACTTCAAGGCCTCGGTGAGCTCCTCAGTAGGCTTGGCTCCAGGTAGGGTAGGGCAGGCGTCTAGGTTGAGGCGAGTCAAGGCTAACTCAAACTCCTCTATCCTGGGCTTCGTCTTGCTGCGAACCTCCTTGGGTAGCTGATCCCACATACCCTTCATCTCCCTGAGGTGCTTCCTGTCAGTCTTCTGCCAAGCCTGCCATGTCCTCTCACACTTGTCCTATAGGTACTTGGTCTGCCTGAGTGCCTCAATCAGGTGACCCTGGTTGCGAACAGCCTTCTTCCTGAACTCCTCCAGCTCCTGAGTCAGGGTCTTGTTCGGAGATTGGATCTTCAGCATATCGATCCCCTTGGATCTCTCTCTGTCTCCTCTATGATTGAACTCAGCCTTCTTGTCGTCCAACTCACTCTGCAACTCCAAGACCTTGCTGTCGAGGTAGCAGCTCCTGTTGCCTAGGTCGGCTGCTTTGTCCTGTAAGTCAGCGACCTTGGCTCTGTGGTCCTCCTCACGATGGTTGAGCTCGTCCTACAGCTTGGCAACTATCTCCAGTAGACTAGCTCGCTCCTGTGCTCCCTACGAGTCTCGCTCCTGGTACTCCCACCAGAGGGCCTGGTCCTGACGTCTCCTCTGCTCCAGCTGGGTCACGTACCTGTCTTGCTCCAGTAGGTGAATAGCTAAGACACGAAGGCATCTATCCTCCTCGGCAAGGATAACTCTGCCTGCTGTGAAACTCTGCTCACTAGGGGTAAGGCTAAGGTCGAGGGCCTGGGGAAGTAGACGGAACTCTGTCGTCTTCAGGTGCTCGTAGTGGTCCCTCATCACTCTACGAAGTGCCTTGTGTGAGATAGCTCACAGTCCCTCCTCGACTGTGTCCTCTATAGTCAACTCGGTGAAAGCTGGGACGGAAGGTAAGGTAGTGCTAGCTGGGAACTCCACTAAGGTGACAATCGGTCCTTCGATTCCTCCTTCCTGAGCTGGCTTCCTGGTGCAGGTGACCTTGACAAGCTCGTCGGGGACACCTAACGTGATGAGAACTCGGCAGAGGGTCTATGCAAAACCCCCGAGCTCACGTAGGTCAAAGGTAAGCTTGGCGTGGTCCAGAGGTAGCGGTCCTAGTGGCGGCCAGTCGACGTTCATTGCCATCTGCATGTTTCAAGGGGACAGGTGTTAGCAGGTCAATAATAGATAAGCCTTTCATAAAAGTAAATGCAGGGTCGGTATATAACCAAAGGAAGGGTTGTTTACGTCCTATTCTATCGTCCATTTCTAAGGGTTTCGTCCTAAGGTCAAGTATGGCTCTAATACCAACTGAAACGACCCCAATTTCCGCGAAGGGAAATCCACAGTGTCGAAGTGTAATATGATCGTTGTAGATCATATTACCCAAATTCCAGTCGAATATCACATCCATACAACGATAATATCAGAGTACAAATAGTGCAGAATTACATAATTTATTACATCGCCGCATTGGCGGAATCAAAAGTAGCATTCATTTAGAACAGCTTGAAGATACGATCGCCAAACTCGAGCGTAGGCACGAACCCCTCATCCGTCAAACTCCTCGGAGCTATACTTCTCAGCAGAACCTGTGTGCCAAAATTTATCAGTACGATTTGTACTGGCCACTCCCATCCCTATGAGCATTGCTTTGTGAAAATTGGATGCAAGTGGGACATAGTCAAAGGAACCTATAAAGCTGGGGTTTCCTATGCAATAGCATATCAAGTAAATAGTAATAGTTTGTCAAGTTTTAACATCATTCCCGCACACATTCCACTCCATTCCCTTTTCCAAGCCAGGTTTTGATCCTGGGATCGACATACCACCATCTCCATACCATCACCATACCATACCATCGCTCAGTCGATAGGCCAACTCCCTCTCGGCACTGTCTCAAGGCCCGTAGCCCCTGGCTACGACCGACACTCTCTCACGGGGGAAGAAGAGAAGGACTCATCTCACTATCTAGTTTAAGCGAAACCCAGGAAAGGTCCAAAGCCGACAAGTCGGCACATGTATCGATCGATCAACCATATACTCTGCAGAGGTTTTACATAACCACAAGATCTGCCTTCCTCGCTGATCGTCGTCAACTAGGCCGATTCTGGCCGCTTGCTAGCCTAGGATAATGCCACTCTACCATTCAGCCCTGGTTCACCCCAAGTCAAGTCTGGGGTGGCTAAAACTATGAGTCATGAGCTGGGTCCACAAGGTCTCCATGAAGTCTCGAAAGGGTGTGGGGGGAATCCTCCGTGCCCTGTACCTCCTTACTCTGTCCGCTATCAACCTAGCAGTAGTGGCAATATCCTACCAAGTAGTCCAGCCGTCCCGCACCATATAGGGCGAGTGGTACATAAGGCTTCCCGGTGAATCTGAGTACTAGTAAGTCCTTAGGGATGACCAAGCCAGAATGTCTCCTTTAGGGTTTCCATTCATCGTGCCACCACAGCACCTCCATCCCGGGCTCCACCCATCACAGGTTCACACCCAGGTCCACCTCATATACCATTTACCCACCACAGGTATCCATTTCCAGGGGTGCCCAGGTAGCATCCCATAGCAAGACTTGCCCCAGGCTCGTCGTATACTCCAACTTGGTCGACACAACCCTCACCCTCCACACACCCAAGTCACACACGCAGCACTCTCCCCCTAGTCCAGGTAACACCAGTTTCCACCACGCACATAGTATAAGCGTAGTATAAGTAATGAAATATATAGCAGTATGTGTGTGTCTACCCTAATAGCAAGGTATGCAGGGGTACGGTTGTGTCAAGGTAAAGGCTTCTAAGCAAGCATACTACCATGCAAGTCCTAGCATAGTATAATTGTAGCAGTAAAGTAAAGCGATAGCAGTTCTATATTAGCCATGCGTAATAGGTGCTACGAGATTGGGTGGGATGTGGCACCTTTAGTCTAGTCGTCTCTGTTCTCCTCACGGTACTCACGGTCCCCGTCCGTCAGGTTCTCCTCTGAGTCTGCATCGTTCGCATTATAGTCGCGTTAGCGACGTCTATAGAATAGCACAAAGAAACAATGAAAATTCAAAAGAATCAAATGCACTCAAACATGGGTTCATTGCGTAGAGCTTGATTTTAGATGAATTTTAGTCCTAGTTTCGTATTTTTCTGAGGTCATATGAATTAGTTATGAATTTCCGAAGTTTAACTCTATTTCTGAAAATGCAAAAAGGCTGAATTAATCCTGGGCTGACACGTGTCATGCTGTGGGTGGTCCACGTGGCTTGCTGACATTAGCATGACGTTGTTATCATGGTTCCGAGCTGACAGGTGGGGCCCAGCTGACGTCAGCATGACGTCATCGACGTCGTCCACACCAATAGGTGGGGCCAAGTCTATTGGGTCACTGATAGGTGGGTCCGATCAAGTCAACGACAGTCAACGTCAGTCAACGGTCAACGGTCAATGGTCAACAGTCACGGTCACTACCATGTGGGCCTGGTCTGCTAACGTCGGTAGCTGACGTCAGCATGACTTCACCTCGGCTGTGCTAGCTTCTAACATGTGGGTCCCGCATGACGTCATCATGACGTTAGCATCTGACGTGTGGGTCCAGGGTGTCCGTGTCGCTGACAGGTGGGGCCAGGTCAATGGTCAGCATTAACCAGTCAACGGTCAATACGGGCCGGGTCTGAACTGGGCCGATTTGGGCTTCGGGTTGGGCCGGTCTGGGCCGGGCCGGGCCGAACACGTGGCACGCTGTGACGCGGCCACGTCATGGTCATGGGCTCTTACTGGGCCTCATGTTTAGGCTGTGGGCGTGGGCTCAGCTCACGGTGGACCCAAGTTCACGATCAATGGACCGCGGACTGGTCCACGGTGGACCGAGTCTATTGTTTGTCCTTCTCGGCTCGGCTCATATGCGTCGAGTTCACGCGCAGGTGGCCGGTGAGGGGGGGTGTTCCCCTGTTTCTCCCGCGGCGGTGCTCCTGTCGGCGGTGAGCTCGCTGTGAGCCTTCGTGGTGGTGCTGGTTACCAATTGGGGAGGGGGAAAGCTTCCCCAGGCCACGGCGACTGCGTTGGTGGGGTCAAATTGGCGGTCAGAGCTTCCCAAGGTGCTGGCCATGGCAAGTGGCGGCTCAAGCTCCACCGGCGTGCGGGAATGATGCGGGTGCTGTGGCATAGGCCGATCTATGGTGCATGTGGGCGACATAGGGCTCCAGTGGGCATGTTGGGCAGGTCGAGGGGTCCTCTAGTGCCTCCGGTGGCGTTGGCCACGGCGGCGGCCTTCCGAGCACAACGGCGGCGTCGGGGATGTGGCTACGGTCACCATGAAATGTCTTGGTGGGGGCGTGTATGTTTCTATGGGTGCGTGGGGACGTGGCGAGGACATCTAGGCTCAAGGCGAGGCCCGGTTCTCCTATGGCCGGTAGGGGCTTCCCGGCGGCCACGGCGATCATGAAGACGACGGCGAGGCGCACGGGTGAACCACAGGGCTCTAGCGGGGTGGTCATGGCATGGTCACAGACGTGTGCGTGGGTGCGGGTGTTCCCAGCGGCCAGTGATGGCCCTGGCCTACGCGCTCCAGGCGTGGAGTGCCATGGCCGGCGGTGAGGTCCAGCGGCAGAGAGAGAGACCGGAAGGCTCACCGTAGGTGCTATGGAAGAGGGGATAGCGGTGTTGTGTCGATTCGAGGCCGTGCAGCTCCAGTGTGGCCGTGCAGTGCCGTGCCGAGCTACGTCAGTGACGAAGCACCGGTGTCGCCTTCAGCTCCGACGACCTCCTTCTCTGCGGCGGCTTCGGCGATTCCTTCCTCTCCTTCCTTCCCCTTCTCCCTCCTCTCTCTGGATTCTGGTGCGCAGCATATGGCCACCAAATGGCGGCGGGTGATGATCGATCGCTAGGGCTCTGGGGCTGGGGCTCTTATAGCCGGAGCTTCGAGCTCCCCGGCGGACGGTAATCGAGCGGTGGTGGCATGATCAGTGGCATCCAAGGGCTCGTGTGCGGTGGCGTAGGCACGACGCAAGGGTTGCGTGAGTGCGGTGCCAAGGGGGGGCAAGGCCATGGCTCGGGCGTGACCCCCTGGCCCGCTCTGCACCTGTTGTCGGCCTCTGGTCGGCTAACGGTTGGGCGCGGCGTGGGGAAGATGAGCAGGGGATGTCTGACAGGCGGGGTCCGCTGGCAGCGACTGCGGCAAGGGGAAGAGGGATGCGCGGGTGAACAGCGCACGGCTGACGCGTGGGCCCAAGTGGCAGCGGCAGCTGGCGGGGCTGGACGCGCGGGCGGCTGCGGTAGCCTGGGCCTGCTTGCTGGGCCTGCGTGCGCGCGTTGGGCTGGCTGGGTCGAGCGGCTGGGCTGCGAGGCCTTCTTCTCCCTTTCTTCTTTTCTTTTTGTTTTTCATTTCCTTTCCATTGTTTAAATTCAAATTGGTTTAGATTTCGAATTTAAAACTGAGGTAACTTGTTCATTGGAGTTTAGGGAATTTTGTTTAATAATAACTTTACGGAATTGTTAAGCATGACATAAAGCAATGAGAATCCAAATCACAATTTAAGTTAACATGTATGCAACATCTATTTGATAGAAATTAAATAACCATAATCAACATATGACATGCTATGCTTATGTGTTGACTTAGGTTGGGTTACTTCTAATGCAACTCCTGGGTTGGGTTACTTTATATGACACTCATCATCACATGGAAGTTTTGAGAAAAATTTTATAGTTGGTATTTTTGGTGTGTGGATTTTTGGGTTGTTACAGAGCATGTTGGGCAGGTCGAGGGATCCTCCAGGGCCTCCGGTGGCTTTGGCCACGGCGGCGGTCTTCCGATCATGTCGGTGGTGTCGGTGTGGGGGCTATGGCCTCGGAGGGTCGTCATAGTGGGGAGTGTAGGCTCCTACAGATCCATGTGGACACGGCGAGGGCGTCCAGAGCTCAGGGCAGGACTTCCGGTTCCTAGGTGGCCGATAGGGTCTTCCCAGCGGCCACGGCAACATGGTGACGATGGCGAGGCGCGTGGGTCACTACGGGGCTCCAGCAGGGTGGTCACGATGTGCGCG
Source organism: Miscanthus floridulus (assembly GCF_019320115.1). NCBI lineage: Eukaryota > Viridiplantae > Streptophyta > Magnoliopsida > Poales > Poaceae > Miscanthus > Miscanthus floridulus. The sequence continues at coordinate 59,650,638 of NC_089596.1, read as the reverse complement.
TGAGTTACCCGTGGCTTCAGCGAATAGGACGGGCGAGTCAAGGAGGCGCCAGGTGCTCCCAGTAGTACTGGCCACGGTGGTCGGTGCTCTGGCCGGCGGTCTGGTGCTCGGACCGATGGTCTGGTGCTCGGACCGGTGGTCTGGTGCTCTGAGGTGGTCGGGTGCTCCGGTGGTGGCTGTGCCATGGTGGCGGCATCGTGAGCGTGGCATGCGTGCTCGGCTATGGTGTCCATGGGACTTGGAGAGGCCTACAGCGTCCAAGGGCTCGGGGGTGGTCGCGACGTGCGCGTGGGTGTGCTGTGCTTGTGTGCCTAGAGACCGGGGACGGCCTTGGCCTACGTGCTCATGGTATGGAGCACCATGGCCGAAGTAGCAAGGTCCGGCGGCGAGCAGGGGAAGAATCGGGGGCTCACCGTGGGTGCTGTGGAAGAGAGGATGGCGGTGCAGTGATGAGTTGCGGCCATGTAGCTCTGGAAGCAGTGCCGTGCAGTGTCGTCTGCTCTGGCTTGATCCGCGGTGGTGCTTCGAACTCCGGCGTGCTCCCGGTCCACCTCCCGACAGTGGCTCCGTTCTCCTCTCCCAAACTCCTCCTCAGCCTTCTACTCTTGGTGTGAAGTGGTTGGCCACCAAGTGGCGGCGGGGTGATGGGACGAGCGCTAGGGCAACCGGGATCGGGGCTCTTATAGACGAGCTTGGCCATGGAGCCCAGCGTTCGACAGCTGGAGATTGAGGATCGGAGGCGTGCATCTCATCCAACGGCTGTGCGTGGTTGCGTGGGCACGGCGCCAAGGGGACAAGGCCATGCCCCAGGCGTGACCCCCTAGCCCGCCCCTGCCACCGCTGTCGGGCGCCGGTCGCGTAGGCGGTTGAGGCATGGGTGAGGAAGATGACACTGTAGGTGGGGGTGGCTGACATGCGGGGTCCAGCGGGCAGTGGCTACGAGGGAGGCAGACGGGTGCGCGGGCATGGGCGACGCGCTAGGCCGGCTCGTGGGCCGCGCGCGCTAGGAAGACGGGAAGGGTTGGCAGGCCGGTTGGGCTGGCTGGCTGGCGCGGGCCGAGCAGGCCGAGGCGGCTTGCGAGGCCTACACCCTTTCTCTTCTTTTTCTATTTTGTTTTTCATTTCTTCTCTTTTGTTTGAATTCGAATTTGGTTCTAGAACTTGAATTCCAAATTGGTGCACCATATTCATTGGAGTTGTTAAGCATATCATAACTCAATTGGAAATCCAAATCATATTTTGAATAATCAATGTATGCAACACTTTATTTGTTAGAATTTAAATAAACACAATTAACTAATGACATGCCATGCTTATGTGTTAACTTGGGTTGGGGTTAGACCTAATGCATCTCTTCGGTTGGGTTACTATACATGACACTCATCATCACATGGGAGTTCTAAGAAAAATTTTGTAGTTGGTATTTTTAGTGTGTGGATTTTTGGGTTGTTACAAGGGGTGCATCAGTTTGGTATCCATGGTAAGCTAGCTCCCCGATACATGGGTCCTTACAAAGTTTTGAAGCAGTGTAACTCAATTGCTTACCGTCTACAGCTTCCCGATATTTTATCTATGGTACACAATGTGTTACATGTGTTGCAATTGAAGAAATGTTTATGGGGTCTGGATGAAGCTGTGGAGATTGAAGGGCTTCCCCTCCAGCCAGATTTGACTTATGTTGAGCATCCTATCAAAATCCTGGACAAGAAAGAAATAGTGACCAGGAACAGTGTGGTAAAGTTCAACAAAGTGCAATGGCAAAACCATTCAGAGGATGAGGCCACGTAGTCTGCCTGCGCTTTCTGCTCACAGCCGCCTAGATGAACTAGTGTCGCCGCTCGCTAGGCACGCTCACGTGCACCGCCTGCGCGGCCACTATTGCCGTTGATGCCTCATGGCTGCCTACGCATGGGACGACTGCCAAACTTCGCCATCACATCCGTGTTCATTGCCAGGCTACCCTGCTATCTTCCCTGACCTGCCATCTCCTGCGACGCTTAGTGCCGAGCCACCGTCGGCTTGTGTACTGGGCAGTGGGACCAACGTCTTATGCACGCCTCGCTGTTCCCCATTGCCGTGCGCGCTTGTGCCTTGTGTTGATGGCCACGACAGCGCAAAGCCAAGCCATGCCTAACTTCCCTGTTCCTTAGTCGCCATGTCACTGGGACCGCTCCTCCGAATTCGCCGTAGTGGAGTCACCGTAGTGCAATTAACTCCTTCCTTGGCTCCACTGTGTAGCCAACTACCCAACCGACCCCACCCTACAGCAAACCTCGCCTTACCATGCTCCAATTTGGAGCTGTCGCTCCGCCAGGTCCTTAAGATCGGGTTGGCGTGCGCTGTTGGCTAGCCACTTATCTAGAGCATCTCATGGCAATTCCTGGCACCACCGGCCTCATCTCCACTAGCTGAGCACCCGAAGCACCTCGATCAAAGTGCTACCACCACCCAGCCTTCCCTAACGCAGCCTTACCACCGTCGTGCGCACGTGGCCACCTAGGCTCGGGCTGTTTCCGGTCGAACCACCACCTCGATTGGTTCTATGGTGAGTTACTTGAGCTCACTGGCTAGCCCTATTCCTCCGGCTTTGTTGTGACTCACCGGAACGCCATCGCCGTGGTTGCAGGAGCTCCACCGCTATGGTTTGACCTTGCTGCAGCGTCCCCGCTCGCATTTCCTTCGCCCAGCGCTTCGCGTTCACTCCTAGGTAAGGGTCAGCTCTGTAGTTAGGGTGGGAAAGGTCTGATGTGGTCAGCATAGCCACCGGAGCGCGCGGGTGTTGGGGGTATCGATGTTGTGAAGGTAGGAGTTCCGAGGGCATATCTGTAAGATAGTAGACTAGCGGAATAGTACGCTTAGCGCTTGCATGATTATAGAGTAGTCCAAGGGTGTTTTTGCATATTGACCGACGCGCGAGGGTGCCGAGGGTGTCGCCATTGCGAAGACAGGTTCTTCCGAGGGTTTATCTACGAAGTAGCTGACTGTAGGAATTGTGCCATGGGTCTCAAGTGAAAGGTCCTTGTTTGGTTTTGATAATTGAGTGACAACTTAGGTGGACTAATTGTGTTTATGTGAGATATACAGGTGATTAGTCCACAGGTACATGTGTGTGAGCAACATATGCCATGAAGGTGAAAATGGCTTGGAGATGTTGCAAAGCTCACACATGTGATGATGAAGGAGCTTAAATGCACATGAGACATGACATTGAGTCATGTGATCAAGGTGGAGAAAATCAAGACAAGACTTGGCTTGATGGACCGGTTGCAAGCGTGAAGGGCAAGTCGAAGGCTTTGGAGTGATGGACCGCGTGGCGGTGAAGCTTGAGCAAGACTTGGCGCCGATGGACGATGGCAACGGTGAAGAGCAAGTAAAGTCAAGATCGATGAACCAATATGATCACGTGATGATATAAAGTGGATCATATCATTGTTGATCGTGTTGGTGCATGTGTTGCATCGACATTGAAGGAGATGGAATGGAATGCGCAAGGCAAAGGTATAACCTAGGGCATTTCATTTCACCGGTCATAGGTGTGTAGAGAAGTTTATGACCGGGTTTAGGATAGATGGCCATTCTATCAAGAGGAGCAAACTTGTTTGCATATCAGTCATCTAGTGCCACTCGAGTGATCTAACTTTGCATCGTCGCTAGGATCGAGTGGTGTGGTAAGTTGAGTGGCTAACATCCTTTGGGAAATGATTGCGAAAAGCTAACACACATACACATGGTAGTGTACACTTGGTGGTGTTGGCACATCTACAAAGGAGGTGGTGTTTGCAGGGTTGAGATGGGTTCGACGCTTTCGGGAAAATGGAATGCCTATTTTCTATTGCGCCGGATGCAAATTCTTGTGGTTGGCACATTGGAGCAAGGGTGAAGAAGTTAGAAGTGAAAACGAGTTGATCGCGAAGACGCTGGCGTCGGTCAACTGACCGGATGCTGGGTCTAAAAGCACCGGACGCTGGCAGCATGCGTCCGGTCGAGCTGGTCGGTCTACACAGTACCGAGGGTATTGCACCGGACGCTGGTCTATGTCCGGTCAAGGTGGACCGGACACGTCCGGTCGAAGAAATACGCCTCGGGGAGCTTACTGGAAACGACCATACGCTGAGGATTCTGCGTCCGGTCAGGTCAAGTGACCGTTGGAATCGGGGCACGTGGCCGTCTACGGGTGACCGGACGCTGAGGTCCAGCGTCCGGTCAACACGACCGGAGCGTCCGGTCGACCCGACAGTTGCCCAGTGAAGGGGTAACGGCTAGTTTAGCCCATGGAGCTATAAATAGAAGTGGCCTTCGGCCATGGCTGGTGCTGAGCACCTTGGGGGACTTTGTGTCCATGCTTAAGAGTGCTTAGGAGCCCTCCATCTCACACATACTTGATAGTGATCATCCAATTGTGTGAGTGAGCGATTCTAGTGCGATTGCATCGTGAGGTTGCATCGAGTGGCACTAGGTGATCGAGTTGCAAGCCGGTGGTGCTTGTTACTCTTGGAGGTTGCCACCTCCTAGATAGCTTGGTGGTGGTCTCCGTCAAAGCGCGCAAGAAGCTTGTGCGGCGCTCCGGAGAAGTGATTGTGAGGGGCATTGTGCTCGCCCCGCGGGAGCCACGAAGAGCAACTCTAGTAAAGCGTGTCATTGAGCTACCCTCACTCAACGGGTAGGTTCTTGCGGCACCCGACGTGCGGGCTTAGCGGGTGATGCTAATTAGCCGCCGAACCACCAAGTGAGCGGTCGACACAACGGGGACTAGCGTGTTGGCAAACACGTGAACCTCGGGAGAAAAATCATTATGTCAACCTTGTTCTTCCTGTTGGTTTGCATCCCCATTACACAAGCTTGCAATTAGTTTTATACATATTAAGCTTGTGTAGTTGCTCTTGTAATTAGATAGCTTGTGTAGCTTGCTCATTACCTTCTTGCTTGTGTAGCATAGAAGTAGCTCCCTTGCGTGGCTAATTTGGTTTTAGTAACCTTGTTAGTCACATTGCTTAGTTTGTGTAGCTAAGTATTTGCGCTCTCTAATTAGGCATTGGTTGCCTTGTTATTGAGCATTGCTAGTGAGCTTAGGTGGCTTTGTGCTTTTGCTTACTAGCATGTGTAGGAGCTCCCTTGTTGCTTAAAGTACTAGTGGCATAGGTTTGTGTGACCTTGCTCCTAGAATTGGTTAGGTGAGCTCTAGCTAGCTCGGCACCTTTGTTACTTGATTAGTATCTTTGGAAGGTGCTAGAGAACATAGATAGAGGGGTGTAGTCTTGGCTAGACTGATAGCTATAATTCCGCACTTGGTTCGGTTAGCCGACGCGATTAAATTTAGAAAAGACTATTCACCCCCCCTCTAGTCCGCCATCTCGACCCTTTATCAAGGCGATTTGTCAGTAGGTCAGGGCCATTTTCACAAAATAGCCAAGGAGCACGGGCCTCCCCGTCGCGGGCCGCCGTAGCGTGGATGGGCCACGCCCGCGTTGGCCCACACCGGTGCATCGCGTGCGCGCGCGCGGTTGCGACGGACTGGGCCGAGCCGTCGCGCTCTGGGCCACGCGGTGGGATTTGGTTTTCCATTTTCCAATAAATTAATAAATTCTTATTCAATTTAGTTTTGAACTAAACTTTGATAAATTATAGTAAATCTTTTATATGTCCAAAAATAGTGAAACATAATTTGTTAGGTTCACAAAAATGTTATCTATTTGTTGGTGTAGTTAGTTTGTAGTTAACTGTGATACTGATAGGTTCATAAATTCAAATTATAGAGCTTAGTATTATATAAATTAATATTTGTAGGAATTATTATGGCAAATTGATGATAGCTTTAGCCATGAAATTTTTACAGTAGGCTCAATAGATTATTATGCACTCATTGTAAAATTTTGTAGCCCTAAAGTAGGTTGATAAATAGAGTAGCTATTATCCTTGTTTTATCGTATATAGAGTAAATCAGTATTAGGAGTAAGAATATCGTTAGTTGCTATGGTAAGGTATGTCATGCTTCATACTTGTTAGTGGTAATAGTAGGTAGCTTAGCACTTTAGTTGGTAGAACTCACTTAGTAGTTTGATAGATGTATTCTTATTTTAAGAGTTGTTGTTGCCATAATACTAAGTGTTGCATCATCATTTCATGCATATAGATCACGAGTTGGTAGAGTTCGTGTCGGTGGACGAACAGGAATACGAGGAGGTCATCGAGGAGTACGAGGAGGAGGTCCTCGTGCAGGAGGGAGCTCCAGAGCCTTTTAGTGCTGACTTTGCTGACCCATCGCCTGCGCAAGGCAAACCCCGGTGCATAACCCTTATTTTATAATCACTGAATATATATATATATATGATGTGCATTTATGTACAGGTATTTTATGGAAACCACATGCATAAATATATCTACCTATGAGTCCTACTAGTATAGGTCGAGTAGTTGCTATGCTCAAAATATCGATAGCGTGAGTAACCTGCTATTACTCGCAAATAGGTGATAAATATGATCACTCATGATAAAATTGTGGAAAAGAAAATGGTGACCAGGCAGAGATATGGTTGGGTATTAGTGGGTGTAAGGGGTTGTGTCTTGCAGCCAACAGGGCATAGCTCGGTTACACTTTTTCCCTGTTTATGTCGGTTAAGGACCGGTCGTTGCAACGAACACTAGGCAAGTCACAGATCTATTGTCCCGAGCACATACTTGGGTATGGGCGCAGGGAAGACTTGTTGCTCTCGTGTCGTGGATCCGATTCTTTCCAGACCGACTGATCGGCGGCGGGGATGGTGGAGGTCCTTGCACCGCACTGAGTCCGGGACTCAGGAGTGGGAGCTTAGAGTCCAAGTTTGGACGGAGACCTAGACACCCAGGACAGGAGGGTGATGGGTTGATCCTGCTTGTGCCTGGAGTACAAGCGGGGCGTGTGTTTTCGGGGCACCTAGCTGGGCACATTGGTTCACAAATTGCCGCTGAGTCGGTACGGCTTGTCTTAACTCTAGCATCGTAGTAAGAACTGAAAGATAAAAGGTGATGAAATGGAACTGATTGTTCAACTCTTGCTTGAAATTAGAATATGTGCTTATATAGACTGGATAGTTAATAACTTAATACGGCTAATAATAATAACATAAATAAGGACTCACTATTAGTATTGCTTTCTGCAAAAAAAAAACCCAGCAAACTATAAAGCTATTCATGTTTCTTGAAGTCGGGAAATTATTTCCACTAGTCGGATAAGTCTTACGAGTACATTGTGTACTCAGGGTTTATTTACCCCTATTGCAGGTAATGCATGAGAAGTACCTTTGTGTGGAGGATTCTTCTAGTGGGATCAGAAGGATCCTCGTTCTTATCGCTAGATGTTTATTTTAAATTTCGCTGTTTATTATTCCGCACTCTGACATTTGGTAATGTAATAATGTAATTTTTAAGAAACTCTGATATATGAAATGGTCCCGTATTGTAACTCATTCTCATTATTGGATTCTTGGGAAAAATGTGGATCTTTCGGGTTCTCTCTCGGGGTGTGCTCGATGGATACCGTCCGCTGTAGCTTGCTTTCGGGGGTACTTAGTGTCTGGTGAAAACGAGCACCTGAGGTCCTTTGGCGAATGACGTCATGTACTACCTACTCGAGACAAATCTATGAAAGGAACCTCGATTTTCTTGAAGAAAAATCCACACAACATAATGTGATAGTCCCGAGAAAATCATGCATCACATTGATAATATCCAGCTTGTACCACACTTCATACATCACGAATACCTGTTTAATGATTACTACATCACCACTTTGGCAGAATTACACACACAAAACAACATCAGGGTAGAGCATAGCGCGATAGCCTGCCACTATAAAGTATTAGAGATGTGTCTTAATAAGAAATTAGAAATATTTACGGTAGTCAAACAGAACGGCCCGCAATCGCCCTGTCTGTCATACAAGGATGAGCATGAGCAAGCCTAGCATACATTTCTCTGCAGTTTAGTTATCATAGAGAGCAATTAAGTTTCCGAGCATATATTAGGTACTCAAATGCAACTCTTTGCCATTGTGTATGATTACCTAGAGTTTAGGAGTGGATCAAATAAGGTGCTTATCGGCCATGGATAGGATGAAAATAAATTGGCTGCATTCTCTTCTTCTTTGCTCCTAGACCTGAGCATTTTACAGACTGGGCCGAGTTTGTGCCGGACCGAAAAAAAAGCCTGGTTAATTTGGGTCGAAAAAGTCCCACCCATGACCGTTCCACTGGACAGGTCCAGCCTAATTTTTTGGGCCGGCCTGGGCCTAGGTGGGCCGCTCGCACATTTTATAGTGTAAAATAGCAAAAACAGCATTTCAGGCAGGGTTCGGGCCAAGAAAAAATTTTCTGGGCAGCGGGATATGCGCCCAGGCCCTGTCCAGTAAGATTCGTGGACGGGCTAAAACCCATCGGGCTTGAGCCGGACCCGCGGGCTGGGTCGGGCCAGGCTCTATTTGCTCCTATATTTAAACCCATTCGCGTCATAAAAAGAAGCTGCCCAATGAGATGACATCAACAAACATAAACCTTGCAGAGGTTAATCATCGAGTACCAACCATGCAGCCTGTTCGTTTGGTTGTGGCTTGTCGTAAACGATCGTAAATTTCTAGCCAGAACAGTATTTTTCTCTTACACAAACCAGCCAGCAGTATTTCTTCATAAACCAGCAACGATATAAACCAGCCAACCGAACAGGCTGTTGATCCATCCAAGTAACCGTACACTGACTAAAGAAGGAAGAAGCTCATCATGCACACACTCTTTGCACAACTGAAGGAGCTGCATGAATTAGGTAGCGCTGTGGGCTGTAGCGAATTAAGGGCGCGTTTGGTTGGCGTGCCGCATGTCGTCGTGCCGCAAGTGCGGCATGCCGCATCGTCCAAACACTCACACTGCTGTTCGCCACATGTTTGGCCGCCGCCGCATGCGCTAGTTCATTTTTGCGCCGCTTCTCGCCAACTGTCCGGCGGACGAATCGACCGCCAAAGTCTGGGGTGCGGCCGCTGTTGTGGCGTGTGCAGTTACGGCGGCAGCCAAACGCCCCCAAGTGCCCTTTGCTCACGCCAAGAAAGTTCGATTAGCACATCGGTAAACTGGGACTATCTGTCAGAAATGGTACACAAATAATGATTGCCAAGAGACCCAGAGAATTGGTAAATTAAAGCCTAGTACTACTTTTGTGTAGTATAGTGTGTAGACTAGCCCCCTGTTCGAATGGCTGGCTGGTTCGTGGCTGGATCGTAGATTATTACTGCTGGCTGGTTTGGTGTGAGAGAAAAATATTGTTCCGGCTGGAAATTTACGATCGTTTACGAGATCCACCAGCCAACCGAATAGGCTGTAGTTATGTAACACCGAAAATAAACTAAGGCCATGTTTAGTTCCTCTCAAAAAGTCTGGGTCATATCTCATCGAATGTTTGGACATATGTATAGAATATTAAATATAGATTAAAAAAATAACCAACTGCATAGATTGCGACTATTTTACGAGACGAATCTTTTACGCCTGATTAGTCCATGATTTGACAATGTTGTACTACAGTAACATTTGCATTAATGGCGTATTAATTAGGCTTGATAAATTCGTCTCGTGATTTACCGACGGATTCTGTAATTTGTTTTTTTATTAGTATCCGAACACCCCATGCGACACCCATATGTAATACCTGAGACAACCAAAAACTTTACGCCCTAAATTTAAACCGGGCTTAAGCGTAAACACTAAACATAATAATTATTTAATTGCAGTGGCGGAGCCACAGGGACCAGGGTGGCATACCCTGCAGGCCCAGTACGTGAGATTCGCTGCTGAGTGCTGACTGCTTGCTGGTTGTGTGTGTGCGACTACGCCAAGATCACAACTGCCGGTCACCGAGGTGGGAATGGGATTCAATCTTCCGATATTTCCTCTTTTTTCCGTTGTAGAAAATTCTATCTAATTTAAAATTTCATTGCTAATATCATTGAGTCATTCCACGGGCAGCGAGATCAGGGATTCGTCTAACATCAAAGACGATCGAGATTGTTGTAAAAAAAAGACAGATTGCAACAATTCAATCAATATATATCATGTGAGCATTTGTGTAATCACATGTGAGGACTGACGATTTAATCCGTGCAAATGCAATTTATTTAATTGTTTGGCATTGTGTTTATTTTTTTAGGAAACTGTTTAGCATTGTGTTTTGTAGGTATAAAGAGAAGCATAGACATTACGTATCTTTTTTTATTCGCAAAAAAAAGACATTGCGTATCTTTTTTAGAAGCATACAGCTTCCGTTTATACCTATATTTTTAATTTGTTTCTTTGTCTACTACTGTGCGGTGGTATAGATTGATATAAGTGCGGCAGCCGCTAGCCTCCTCTCCTCCCCCACCATCTCTGCACATCCGCAGCTCGCGCGGTCGGCCACCTGAGCTTGCCAGGCCAGTCCAACCTCTCCAAGGAACCAAGAACCATCCATCCCGCGACCGACCGGCCATGCCAAGAGTCGTCGTCGGCGGTGGCGCGGCCTACAAGGGCGGCATCAAGGGCTACTGGAAGCGCCGCGGCTACGACCGGCTCGACGCGGCCGCGGCGCAGCGCCGCCCGCGCCTCCCGACCGCGGAGCTCGGTGGCGGCGAGGCGCAGCCAAAGCCGCAGCGTCGCGGGTGGCGCGTTCGCCGCCGGCGCGCGGGCGTGCTCGGCCGGCGCCTCCTGCGCGCGCTCTCGCCGCTGCGGCTGCTGGCGCGGCTCCGCGACGCCTACGTGAACGCCATGCTCCGCCTCGCGTCCTCCGCCGCCGTGGCCGGCTACGGCGCCGCCGGCCCGTACTGCACCGCGGCCGACCCGTTCGCAAGGCCGCGGCCGCTCACCAGGGAGTACGACGAGAAGGCGCTCGTCGAGATCTACAGATCCATCCTCGCGCGCGGCAGCGAGGCCGGGCCGCCGGTGCTCGCCGCCGCGCGGCTGCCCGCGGCGGTCTGAACTGATGACGACGGGACTGGCCGCCGGGTGATGCTGGTCGGTACGCGCGCGGGAGCTTGCTGCCACGCTCTGCCTACTCATCTTGCCTCATGCAAGACTCGTGTACGCTAGAATTTCGCTTTCATATATGTTGCACAGAGAACTTGCATGTCAAATGAAAGTTTCATGTCATTATTCCAGTACCAAATACTTTGAACCTGTGAATCTGAATTGTTCCCAAGAATTTGGAACGAACTTGTGTAGTAAATGCGGAATTCACGTGATCCTGTGAGAATCGTACCAGTTTAATCGAATTCTACGGAATTACAGTATTATTATAAAACGGGGAAAATTAGTTCCGAGATAAAGAAGGTTTGTTTCGCTGAAATTTGGCTTATGGTAATACTTATACTGATTTGTTACGAGAAAAAAATATTATTTGTTCGATAAAAAGTACTAAAGTAGTGAACAGGGCCGCAGGGCTATATTCGATTTTCAGTGCACCACATCCACATGAGTACCTACAACGCAAGCTGCTTGCTAATGCTTTAGTACCACATGGTCACAGCGTCTAAAGAATGGGACTCGTTAGCAGCCCTCCATCCTATTTATTTATTTATTGTTTAGCTGATGAATGGCTCTGTACGTCTCACTTCCTGTGATTGCTCTGAATATATAAAATATACAAGATACCGAAGGATCGTTATGATCTGGAGTGATTGTACCAGTAGCTGCAGGTCAACTGAACTCCAGCTTCCCACGTAAGGCGTGATGCCTTCCTTGGTGCTAATAGTATATACATCAAAATGGTGACACGTCGCGATCGCTGGTATGGCCCTGTTCTAGGGTAGTACTTTTAACAAACGAATAATATTTTTTTCTCACACTTAATCACCCTAAACCAAATTGCCAAATCAACGGGGCCTATCTGCTCTTCCTCTACGACTAGTAGACAACTTGGGTAGCAGAACTGCAGAAGATTGAGAGACTGAAGGCTGCAAGGCATATTCCAAATTTTGTACTACCAGATTGAGAGACAGAAGCCTGCGCTACTCTACTAGGCAGTACAGTACGTATGTAGAATCAGTGGAACTCAAAAGCCCCCAGCGACCGTGAATCTGTGATCTTTGGTGGCCGTGGCGCCAGTGCCACCTGCCACGTCCACGTCTTTCGGTCTTCGGCAGTTGGCACCTCCTCCCCACCGCATCGGACAATATGCAGATGCGGCAGCTGTTGGACACCCAAATATTGGCATATTTGCCTTGCCCGGCGCCTGCCATCATCACGCACGCACGCGCGGCACGGTCATAGGGCCTTGCAGGACTAGGACTCCGGCCGACCGGACGAACAACATCAGCTACCACCGTCACAAAATCCGCAGGCGTCGCGTCATTAGTGCGCGGTGGAGCACGCACCCGGTCACTATGGCCGCGGAAAAGATCAACATGTTCAAGAAGAAGATGAATTAGGTTAATTCTAAAATTTATTGTAATAATTAAATCATACACTTAGCTCACTTCACCCCTTTGCCTAGAATGTATTCTTATTATTCTACCATACAAAAGTTTTACGCCCTAGGCTTCCATCCTACTCTGGCATGACAATTCTAAAAATGTAAAGAAAAGAAATAAATTGCTCAAATGTAAATGCTTAAAGTAAAGAGAGGAGAAGGAACGCGGCGATGTTTTGTCGAGATATCGGAGAGTCGCCACCCCCTACTAGTCCTCGTTGGAGCACCCGCACAAGGGTGTAGCTCCCCTTAATCCGCGCAAGGAATCAAGTGCTTCCTAAGGGCTGATTCTTCGACACTCCGTCGCGGTAAATCGTCCACAACCGCTCACAACTTGAGTTGGGTCATCCACAAGCTCCGTCGGATGATCACCAAACTCCCGATCACCACCAAACCATCTAGGTGATGACGATCACCAAGAGTAACAAGTACAAACTCTCACTTGACCACAACAAGCCTAATGAGAAGGGTGGATGCACACTTGCTACTCTCCTTACACTAATAAGGTCTTAATCTTGGATTCTCAAATCTCAATCACCTCACTAGGCTCTTGCTCTTCTTTGCACTCTCAAAGGTGTTTCTCAGTTGAACAAATGGACAAGAGACCTCTCTTGAACGAGTGGAGTAAGTATTTATACCCTCTCATTCAAAACATAACGTTTGGAGGCTGAGTAATCACTCTGCGGGGTGATCGGATGCTCCGGTCAGTACGGTCAGTTATCCCCGTCATTGTGTCAGAAAGAGCCGTTAAGTTCTGACCGGACTCTGATCTGCGTCCGGTCAGCACTGACCGAACACGTTCGATCAGGAATCTCCCTCTCTAGAACCTCTCTGGAGTTGACCGAACGCAGGCACCCAGCGTCCAGTCATATTTCACTCAGCGTCCGGTCACAACCTGATGGCTCCAGATGATCAAATGAACTGACCAGACTCACCCTTCAGCGTCCGGTCATAACCAAACCAGCGTTCGGTCAGTCATTTGACCATCCATTCACTTTCAACTCAAAATCATATGTGAATAAAGTTTGCTCCAATTGATCTTAGGGCTACTCCGAAGCTACCTAGTGCTAGATTTGACACGTGTGTACCACACCTAGCCCACTAGACTCACCTAGGTTAAGCTACTAGTCCACACCCTCCTTAATAGTACGGCCAAAATAAAAAAACAAAGTCCTAAACTACTATAAGTGTCTCTTCAACATAAAACGATACTTAGAACTAGTCCATCCTTAACCTTGTCGTCCATCATTTGAAAACCGAAATGATTTCCATCGTCAGGGGCATAACACCATGATTGCTCAATCAAATACCATTACCATGACCTAACTTAATTGCCTCTATAAAACACACGTTAGTCATAGTAATCTCATATTGTCATTAATCACTGAAACCCAACTAGGGGCCTAGATGCTTTTTAATCTCCCCCTTTTTGGTGATTGATGACAATACAACCTCGAGTATGTAAAAGAGATAAGGTTTTCAACATGCTTGGTTCATATAAGCTTTTGACAATAAGAGCAAACGAGTTAGACATGCTTATATGACTCAAGCCAACATGGTGTACTCAATATATATTAATTAAGCAAGAGTACAAGAAGTAAAGCTCATTTGAATCGGAGTAAAACGCGGAAGCAAAGCAAATGAGCATAACCAAGTGACATGACATATATATAAATCAAAGTAGAGAGCACACATGTCACATAAGTATCACAATCACACGTATGTAGTTCAATGCTTGAAAGTAAACGTGAATGCATAATGTATCACACATAAAGAGCCAAAAGAGATAAATCATATGCTCCCCCTAGATGTAACGCTCCTCCTAGATCTAACATACTCGATCCCTCTCCCCTTTGGCGTCAAGCACCAAAACCTAAGGGTCGGACGGTGGGATAGGAGTAGACAAGTCGGGCGTAGAGGTGCGGTGAGAAATCTAGAACTGTGCAGCATCATCCTCTAACCCTAAGCTCTGAGCAGTTTGACCCTCTATCGCTAGAAGTGAAGGTGAAGCGGTCTGGGTCTACTCAGGAACTAGCATGGACTATGACTCTAGAAGTATCACTGTAGGAGGTGGCTCTAATGATGCAATAGACGATGGGAGCGTCTCTATAGTCCCAGTAACTCGAGCAACTATGGTAGGTATAGGGACTCGCAACTCTGGCGGTGTGGGCTTCCCTGTAAGCTCACTAAAAGTCGCACCAAAACTCCTGGATACTAGGGTGTCAGTCACTAGCACTGAGGAGCTCTGAGGCGGAGTGAAGCCTGTAATAATGGGAGTGAAGCCTGTAATAATGGGAGTGAAGTGAGGAACCAAAACTGGTGAAGTAAACCACTAGGACACATGCTTTGTAGGTGAAGCAAACTGAGTAGTGGGCTATCCCTGACTCTGAAGCCCACTGGGTTGTATAGCTAGAGTCACTAAAGTGGTGGTAGGCGGGCCTATATGAGGTGTATTATGTGGAGGAGCGGCCCCGATAGCAGAGAAAATGTGCTGCATGAACCCAAGTACTGCTGCTGGATCATGAGCTGTTGCTGCCTCTGTAACCTGTCCTGTCGAGCCTAAACCTGTGCAAGTGCAGCAGCTGTCTCCTATACTTGGCGTGCCTAGTCATACCTCATCCGCTCAAGTACGGCAAGAAGTGCTAGATCTATCTGCGATGGCTGTGGTGGTGCTGAGCTAGAGCCACTAGCCTCTCTGTCGTGTGGTCGAGGAGGCATCTGAGGAATAGGCTGGTAGTCATCATCAGAACTATCACTGGGGTCGCTCTCGACCACACCCTCCTGCTTAGCATTAAGCTACTCCTCCTCTATCGCTGCAATGCCCCTGATGATCTCATCCTGCTGGGCTACTGTCTTTGGGACCTCTGGGCAACGACTCGACTGGCGAGGTGTCCTCGCACTACTATGGCGGAGCATCTGAGTCATGTTATATGGAGGAAACTCAGTAGTGGCACCTGTGTACTCTACCATCGTCTCTAGGGACTTCTGAGTAACTATTTTCTAATCAAGAAGGTAATCCAGTGAGCAAAAGGCAGCTGTCGGTGACCTCTGAAACCCTCAGCAAGTGTGTCCTCCTGTCGGTACAGAAAGTGACCAACACGTAAATATTTATAGTTTTATCATACGTTGTGATCGGAGGTGGCCTAGCACTCAATAACACAAGATTTATACTGGTTCAGGCAACGTGCCCTACGTCTAGTTTGAGTCGGTCAGTGACTTTATTCCTGAGCCCAGGTGCTCGAAGTTTGCAGTGGGGTTACAAACAAGAAGGAAAAAGATGGGGGGTATAAGAGGTCTAGTCGGACTCTGGTTAGAGGGGCTGAGAGTGACGGGAGCTCCGCTAGGTGCTATGTGTTCGAGCATGTGCTTAGGGTTTGAACCTGGCGGTTCTGTTGTTGTGTACTAGTGAACTTGATCGATCTGAATCAATTTATCTGTTGGGAGAGAGTGTATCCCCTTTTATAGATGAAGGGGATAGCCTTCCAAGCGAGAGGGAGAGTACGTATGCTGCTAAGTCTTGCTGCCCACGTTGGTGTCCACAATACTATTGAATGTCAGATGCACATGGGAGGTTGCGTCATCTTCTTCAGGTATGGCAGATGTCGGTGCCTGCCACACTATTGATACCTAGAGGCATATAAGGGGTCTTACCATATTCACCTGGTATGGTAAATGCCGGCACCCACAACACTGTTGATGCCTCAGAGACACATGGGGGAGTCTTACCATATTGGTCTGATATGGGAGTTGATGGTGCCTACAACACTATAGGGGAAAATGTTTGTGCCTACAACATTGCTTGTGTTATGTCATGCCAGGGAGGTCGTAGGGTACTGTCCTATAGGCATACAGGGTATGGTCCTCGGTATTGGTTAACTTGAGTGTGCTACCTTACTATCTCCGTCTGTTTCCTGGTCTTTACCGAGTGGGCATCCCTGGTCGATTGGTCCCAGTCGGCTCTGATTGCGCTAGTCAGAGAGGAGCTATAAGCAGAGGTTTGGTGCATTCTTAGTTGGAGAAGCGGGTTAGAGTCAGAAGTGGTGTTTAGCCAGGCCTTCTGGTCGGAGAGGCCGTCCAGAGGCGGGCTAGAGACCAAAGCGAGCGCTCCGGTCGGAGAGGTAGGCTAGAGTCGGAAGCGGGGCATCGTTCCTCCTTGGCCAGGCCTTCTGGTCAGAGATTGGATCGTCCTTCTAGCCTGTCGTCTAGGTATTTGCGCCAGTCCATGAGTTTCGCGTTGCTCGCAACATTGTCTATTGGGCCAAGCCTTTGTTGGGAACCCAGTCCATGTGGGACCCTGGGTTTATAAACCTGATAGGAGCCCCCGGGCAATTCGGGTAGAATCGTCTTGGGGATTTTTATCTTGATAGCGGGTGCGCATGAGCGCATCCGCGGGTGTAGCCCTCGAGCCCTCGAGCCCCTGGGCGATTCGGGCAGAATCGTCTGGGAGGTTTTTGTGTTGCCAGCGGAGGAAGTTTTCATTTCATCAGCAGGTGCGCGCGAGCGCACCCATGGGTGTAGCCCCCGAGCCCTCGGGCAATTCGGGCAGAATTGTCTGGGGGGTTTTGTCAGCGGGCGTGTGTGCGTTCATTTTAGTTGAGACAGAGTTGTTTTAACCAAGGTGTCATGCGTAGCTGAGGCTATTTTTAGGGATCCCCACGCAGCTGAGGTAGTTAGTTTTAGGGATCGGGCGAGTCGAAGCTTGCGGATCCTGGCCTCGGTGTAGCCTGCATAGCCGAGGTAGTTAGTTTTGGGATCGGGCGAGTCGGAGCTCACGAATCCTGGCCTTGGTGTAGCCCGTGCAGCCAAGGTAGTTAGTTTAGGGATCAGGCGGGTCGGAGCTCGTGGATCTTGGCCTCGGTGCAGCCCGCGCAGCTGAGGTAGTTAGTTTTGGGATCGAGCGAGTCAGAGCTCATGGATCCTAGCTTTGGTGCAGCCTGCGCAGCCGAGGTAGTTAGTTTTGGGATCAGGCGAGTCGGAGCTCGTAGATCCTAGCCTCGGTGCAGCCCGCGCAGCCGAGGTAGTTGGTTTTGGGATCTGGCGAGTCAGAGCTCGTGGATCCTGGCCTTGGTGCAGCCAAGGTAGTTAGTTTAGGCGTCTTGAGCCCCTAAGCCCTGCTGGACTTGGTAGGGTCGGTTTGAGTTTTGTGCGTTACCCCCATCCTCGGTTTCTCACAACCGGAGGGGCTAAGCTTTGTCACTTGCCTCGATCGCTCGAGTTCGAGTGACGCGCTCGGTGAGCTCGCTAACGGGAATGATCGAGTGGAATCTGGGTCCGTCGTTCGTGACGGGATCAGCATAGCCCTCTTGTGACATTCCACTGCTCCTTTACCTACAACCCGGTAGATGCCTGGGTCATTCCGGAGACTGACCCGGGTGGCCCGTTGGCCTCCCCTCGATGGAGATTCTATGGGTTTGGCGGAGGTTTAGGATCGAACGAGAAGGTTAGATGACCCTGTCCGCTTTGGGGCAGACTAGGCGTGGGACACACGGGGCTCATCTACGTTTTCTCCCCTGGCTCTATTTGACGTGAGGTGGCCTCAAGCCCTTCATGGGCCGGCCTTCAAACCCCGGTCGGTTGTTGCTCATTTTGAACGAGGCAACTGTCGCTTCGTGACGCAACACGGAGCGTTGTGATGCATTTAGCTGCATGTGCGATGCTTTAGTTCCCGAGCCCCGGGCGATTTGGGCTCGAATCATCCGGGGGGCATGGGCATATGGAATGAATGTGTGTATGGATGTATGAATGATTATAAAAATAACGAGGGTCGGTAATGGTATCTTGATGACTCGAGTGACGGGGTTTGAAGAGCTCTAATCGGAAGTGTCCGACCGGGACCCATGCTCGTTGTTCATGACGAAGTCAGCATGGGCCACATGGGGCGTCCCTCTGCTCCTTACCTGTCTCTTATTGTTTTCCTAAGCCGTTCAATTGACTTAGAAAGCCCGATGGTCTCTCCTGGCGGAGATCCCATTGTTTGGGTTTTTCCAAGTCCCGCCTGGGAAGGCGGAGAGCCATCTACGTGTGGTGGCGCTTTGGTTCTTGCTTTTGACGTGTGGTAGTGGTGGGCCATACCCAGGCCATGTCTCGTCTAACTAGGCATTGTTCTGTCGAGCAGGGTACGTTTCATCGGTCAGGGCGTGTCCCATCGTATCCCATCTGCATTAAATGGGGAAGGGAGAGGGTTTTTTCACCCCCGTCGTTTCGCCTTTCCCGATCAGCGCGCCTTCCCCAACTACTGTGCCCTTTTCCTTAAGTAGAAGGGTGAAGGTTTTTGTCCTGTTTCTTCGCCTATTCCTCATATGCCGCCTCTTCTCATCCTCCTTGCCGAGAGTGTTTGAGAGCCACGACGGTTCCTAGGAGATAAAAGGGGAGAGCAAGGGAGAGGAGAAAACTCATAGTTCCATTCATAAACCCAGAGCAAAATGTCGAGCTAGAGGCCATCCGTGGTGAGGGAGTCGGTGCTAGAAGCCTTCATCATGAAGGGGTTCCTACCACCGAAAGAGGTGGCGCACTGGAGGGTTCCTAGGAGGGAGGATTTCCCCCAACCTCAGCCCGGTGAGGTGGTTTCCTTCCTCACCTTCCATGAGCATGGGTTAGGATACCCCACACACTGGTTCCTACATGGGATCCTCAATGAGTGGGGTCTAGAGCTACAGCACCTCAATCCGACTGGGGTGCTACATATCGCCGGCTTCATCATTGTCTGCAAGGCCTTCCTCGTGATGGAGCCGCACGTGGACTTCTTCTGGCGGTTGTTCTCTAGGCTAAGACCGCGCTGGTGGGGGGCTTCACCCTATAGAAGAAACCAAGCGTGGGAGGCTCATATCCCACGTACATCCCCTGTGACTCCAACCGGGGGTGGCATAGGGAATGGTTCTATATCAGGAACCCGGTGGAGGCGTCGTTCCCAGCGTTCACTGGTGGAAGGCCGGAGAGGCGGGAAAATTGGTCGTGGGGCCCTTCCCTCGGGAGAAGAAAAAGGTGGAGATCATCGAGGTGGAGCTCTAGAAGCTCATGCGGTGCGACCTTGATGGGGTGCGGGCGTTCCACAGCCTCTACCGCCATCAAGTTGCTCCGTTGGCAGAGAGGGCGCGACCGATGTGGAAGTATGTTGGCCCAAGAGACCCTGATCATGCGTCACCGGAGGAGCTGCTGAACGATGAGATCTAGAGTCACCTCGACCGGGTGCTATAGCTGAAGCCCAAAGAAAAGGTCGATGGAAAGCCCGAACCTCTCAACACCTCAGTGGTGTCCAAACTAGTATGCTCCCCTCTCTTTACTCCGTGTTCTTTTCCCCTTTGCTTTCCTAATTTTTTGATTTTGAGTCGCCTGTTTTGTAGGGACTTGAAGCTTACAAGTCCTGGCCACGCCTTCTGAAGGGGCCAGAGGGCGCAGCTTGGCAGGCCGCCCAGAAGGAGGCGGCGGATGCCAAGAAGAAGAAGAAAGCCGAGGAGGCTCAACGAAAGTATGAGAAGGAGAAGGAGATCGCCCAACGCGTCAAGGCCGGGGAAAGTAGGAGCAATGTCGAGTTAGAGCTCGAGTCTGAGGACCCTACAGAGGTGGGGGATGACATGATTTTCTCCGAGGAGGAAAGCCAGGAGGTCGTTGTGACCTTAGTGGAGCGTCATGATCCTACGGCAGTGTTCGCTGGCGGTGAGCAGGAGGAAGAGAGGCACGACGATGTTCCCATGCTGAGGAAGCATGCTGCGAGCGCGGACGCTGCCGGTGAACGGGAGGCGAGGCGGACACGGTCTCCGTGCTCTTCGGTGGCATCACCGATCTCGTCCCCACCTGCCATGGGCGTGGCCAAGCAAGCCAGGCGGTCAAAGGAGCGGGCTTGCACCCGCACGTCACCGGGGCCAGTGCCTATGCAAGACTCACAGCGGGAGGATGCCCCACCTGCTACTCCGATCGACGTGCCCCGAGCCAAAGGTTGTGGTGACTCATGGGTCGGGCAAGAGCTGGTTGGGTCGACTCTACCCCCAGCTGAAGTGAGGGGGCGCGGGTCATAGCCTGAGAGTAGTCATCGCCCTGTGGGCCCATCGTCGTTGGGTCAAGGCTTCAGAGTCATACCGCTTTCGTCCCGGTATGCCTTTTTGTTCCTTTTCGATTTTGCTTTTGAGTTTTTTGGAGTATGACTGACCTGGATTTTTTTTTGACAGCGGCCGGTCGCTAATGGGGTTGAGCATCGCCCCAACTCCCGTGTAGGAGGTTTGGAGGCCCACCTTGCAGTGTGTCGTGGTGAGCGGCCGAGAGAGCAGGGTGGTGGCAGTGAGTCCTTCCCTTCCAAGGGTAGTGCCTCCCGGGTCGGTTGCTAGTACGGCGGTAGCGGCGGCGGCGGTGTTGGCGGTGATCCCGATGGTGACGGAGGAGGTCACGTCAGAGGTAATCCTTGCGGCCCCTCCTCTGCCGGATGTGGTGGAAGAGGAGAGAGAGACCGGGTTCCCTGCCTCGCCGGGTGGAGGGCTACACGGCTCACCCTCCCGGTTGGTGCCAAAGGTGTTGGGAGATGCGGCTAGGTCAGAACCAGAACATCTACCGGTGGCCTTCAAAGACAAGGTGGTGGAGATCCCCTCCAACGACGAAGTGGATGACGTGATGGAGCTACTGGCACCGTCACGGGAGCTGGCGATGGTTCGATCGGAGGCTAGACCCTCCTGTGGGCTGGAGGAGACTAACCTCATGTGGCCCTATCCTGAGGACCCGATAAAGGTCTGGTTCATCCTTCAGAATTCGCAGGAGTGCCAACTCTGGGACATCCTTAGGGGAGAGGACTCACCATGGAGTCCGATCTTGCCAAGCTATCGGTGAAGCTTGAGGATGCCCAGGAGTGGGTTAAGTCCGTCCAACAGTTGGTTAAGCTTGACCTACGCCACACCATGGATGTGAGTGTCCCACGCTTGTCCTTGACCCCTTAGTCTCTCATTGGTTGCCTCAGCATGCTTGCTTCTCATTTTTGCAGGGTCTGTGGGAGATGTCATGCCGTAAGTCCTGTTTCCTCTAGATGGAGCACGCTCGGATGGCTGAGTTTGAGCACCAGCTAGAGTCCGCCTGCCATGAGTCCTAGGACCGGGCGGCAGAGGCAACCGAGGCGCGGGCGACGGAGCAGCTCATGGCGGAGCGGGCGATCGCCGTCGAGCGGGGGCTTCAGGCGGTGAAGTCCCACTAGGAGGAGACCGAGGCGACGCTACGGAAGTCCCTGGCAGACACTGAGGTGGAGCTTTGAGGTACCCTGGAGACCTTGGAGACATAGCGGAGTGCCCTGGCGTCAGAGCGGAAGACCCAATCGGAGGCTGCCCAGGAAGTGCTCGCGCTTCGGGGCTAGGTGATGGGGACAGAGGAGGCGAACGCCTGGCTACGCGAGCAGGTGACCCGGCATGCGGAGGGACTCTCCATCCTCGAGAGCTCCCTCCTTGGTACATATCTTTTCTATTTTTCATCATGTTGGTTTCTTCCTTTACCTTGCTTCTAAGCTTGTCGCCCTTCTTCCAGAGCTGGGTGGAAAGGTGGAGTCGTTGGAGCGAGACCTGGAGATGGCTAGGCAATGTTTGGCCAAAATGCAGAGGCGCTAGCCAAGACCCTTGAAGAGCGATGTGCTCTCGAGGCGGAACTTGACCAGATCCACAATGTTGCCTAGCTTGTCGTCTCGGAGGTCTTTAGGTCGGCGCCAATTACCAGCGTGCCCGCCATCCAGCTAGCAGAGGTTCCAAATGAGGTCTAGACCCTCATCACCGAGGGGCTGTGCTATGGAGCGTTGAGGGTGTTGACTTTGGTGGCGACGTATCACCCGGACCTAGACTTCGCCACCATTTATAGCGGGTATGCCGACGGCTTGAGCACGGAGGACATCCAATCGCTCGGGAAGGGCTTGCTGCCACACGCAAGGTTGGTGGCCGAGCAAGTCTCCGCGCAGTGGGTGATGGATGCTCACCATGCAGACATGGCCAGAAGCGTGCGTCAGGAGGACATCGCCTAGCCTGCAGATGGCATGGAGCTTGGGTCAGAAGTGGATGTTGCCCCGCCTTCAACCGAGCTGAATGTCATCCAGTCAGGGAGCGAGCAACCCGTGCCTTTGCCGGTCGCACGAGCGAGCAACCCGTGCCTTTGCCAGTCGCACCGACAACAGATGCCGCCAGGCAGCCGCAATAGCTTGTAAAGTATAAGTAGTTTAGCATATGTAAAAAGTTAAGTTCGTGGGGGAGCCCCCGTGTAAACGTTCTTTGTGTACTCAATGAATCAGTTTCATTTTTTGTGATGGAATCACTCCGTTCAGGGAAGCTTGTCCTATTCGTTCATTGGTTTTACCTTAGCATAATTTTATTTTTTATTCTTTCTTTTTTGCACTTGCCCGTTCGTCCCGTAGGCTGCGACCTTAGGAGCCCGGGCGTGGCCCATGAGGCTTAGCTGCTCGTAACCGTAGGTAGAGACGGGGTGCGATCAGTCGGAATATTTGAAGGAAAGCTACGTAAGATAAATCAAAGAAATGAACTACCCTTTTGTTCGGGTAGGAAGGAGTTTTACCATATGATAATAAATGAAAAGAGAGGTGGTAGTGCACCCCCATGGAGCCCCCGAGCAACCCGGGCCGAAAGTGTTCGGGTGGGGGCGCTTTTATAGAAGCAAACGTTAAGTAAACAATGTTAAGACTGAATTTTAGGTAAAGAAATGACATAGCTGTTCCAAGCGCTGGTGAGAGCGTTGTCGTTGTCATCCTTCGGTCGGTAGGCGTCTGGTCGGATCACCCTAACCTTCAGTCGTCTAGATCCTTGCCCGCTACGCCCTCTTTCTTGGTCGCTGCTTCTTCGCCTTTTTCTTCCCTCGACCCACTGGCCTATCGCAGAAGGCGCTTGAGGAGCTCGTAGACCTTATAGAGGTGTTTGACAGAGTAGGCGTGGTTGGTACACGGGCCCTCCATGAGCTCATTGAAGTGATCCGGAAGGCCCTACTAGGGCTGCTTGCCTGTGTGATCAACTATGGCGACCAACGCGGAGTAGGCCAGTCGAACATCTTTGCAAAGGCCTCTAAAGATGGTGTTTCTAGCCTTTGCATTCCATTTTTCGTAATTTACTTCATCGCCTTGAAGGTTGGCAGGATCCTTAAGTTTTGGGAAGCCTTGTGAGGCGGCTCTAAGTATTCCAACATCTAAGGCTTCTAAATAAGCCTCCATGTGGATTTTCCAATAAGAAAAATCATCTCCCTCAAAGATAGGAGGAGGTCCATCCCTATGGGACATCTTTTTCTAGGTGGTTAAGCCTAATTTAGTGTGCATAAGGCTCCGCTACCAATTGAAAGGATCAAGATGCCCAAGAGGGGGTGAATAGGGCTAATTCTAAAACTCTTTGCAATAATTAAACCCTACACTTAGCCCACTTCACCCCTTATGCCTAGAATGTATTCCTATTGTTCTACCGCACAAAAGTTTTTCACCCTAGGTTCCAATCCTACTCTAGCATGGTAATTCTAAGAATATAAAGATAAGAAATGAATTGCTCAAATATACATGCTTAAAGTAAAGAGAGAAGAATGAACGCGGTGATGTTTTGCCAAGGTATCGGAGAGTCGCCACTCCCCACTAGTTCTCGTTGGAGCACCCACACAAGGGTGTAACTCCCCCTTGATCCGCGTAAGGATCAAGTGCTCTCTACGGGCTGATTCTTTGAAACTTGATCGCGGTGAATCACCCACAACCGCTCACAACTTGAGTTGGGTCATCCACAAGCTCCATCGGATGATTACCAAACTCCTGATCACCACCAAGCCAGCTAGGTGATGGCGATCACCAAGAGTAACAAGCACAAACTCTCACTTGACCACAACAAGTCTAATGAGAAGGGTGGATGCACACTTACTACTCTCCTTGCACTAATGAGGCCTTAATCTTAGATTCTCAAATCTCAATCACTTCACTAGGCTCTTGCTCTTCTTTGCACTCTCAAAGGTGTTTCTCCGCTGAACAAATTGGCAAGAGACCTCCCTTGGACGAGTGGAGTAAGTATTTATACCCCCTCATTTAAAATATAACGTTTGGAGGCTTAGTCATCACTCTGCGGGGTGACTGAACGCTCCGATCAGGGTGACCAGACGCTTCGATCAGTTATCCCCACAATTGTGTCAGAAAGAGCCATTAAGTTCTGACTGGACTCTGACCTGCATCCGACCAGTACTGACTGGACGCGTCCGATCACGAAAACTGCTCTCTAGAACCTTACTGATGTTGACCGGACGCTGGAACCTAGAGTCCTGTCACTTCGCTGTTCAGCGTTCGGTCAGTTATCAGATCCTGACCAGCGTCCGATCAGCACTGACCGGACACGTCCGATTAGGAATCTCCCTCTTTGGAAGCTCTCTAGAGTTGACCGGACGCAGGCACCCAACGTCCGGTCACATTTCACTCAGCATCCGGTCGCAACCAGACGGCTCCAGTTGATCAAATGAACTGACCGGACTCACCCTTCAGCATCCAGTCACAACCAGACCATCGTTCGATCAGTCATTTTATTCTCCATTCACTTTCAACTCGAAATCATATATGAATGAAGTTTGCTCCAATTGATCTTAGGGCTACTCTGGAGCTACCTAGTGCTAGATTTGACACGTGTACACCACATCTAACCCACTAGACTCACCTAAGCTACTAGTCTATACCCCCTTAATAGTATGGTTTAAGGAAAAAACAAAGTCCTAAACTACTCTAAGTGTCTCTTCAGCACCAAACGACACTTAGAACTAGTTCATCCTTAACTTTGTCGTCCGTCCTTTGAAAACCAAAACGATTTCCATCGTTAGTGGCATGACACCATAATTGCCCAATCAAATGCTATTACCATGACCTAACTTAATTGCTTTTATAAAAACACACGTTAATCATAATAATTCCGTATTATTATTAATCACCGAAATCGGAGCCTAGATGTTTTCAGCCGTCGTGGGTGCCATGTCCTGGTGGACGTAGGCACGCAGGATGGCGACGGGACACAGCACGTATGCAGCCACACGCAGCCGAGAGAGAAGGTAGGCTTGCATTGGCCACGCCGCGTCACGGCCTCACGGGTCTTGCGGCAGAGAAGTCGGGGTGTCGGACACGGTGCGTCTGCGACTGCGATCGATTAGCTTGGCATTGTGTGGGTAGAGAGGCTGGACAAGAGCTGAGGAATATACTCCGTACGTGGGTGGCGAGGGAGTGTCGCTTTCTCGAGGTTCCCCGTCCCGTCAGCTTCGGGGTCACGCCTGGTCGTCAGGACCACGCCTGTTGCCCGTTGCCGCTCTGATGTTTGGTGGCGCACGATGGCCTGGCCATGCCCGTTGCCGCTTTGATGTTTGGTTGCACATGACGGCCTGACATATGGACAGGATTGAGACATCGACTAGTCACTGGTGTATACCTGATTGGTGCAGCACCAGTAGTAGCTGTTAATAATTCCTCAATTAAGGGCCTGTCGGGAACAGAGGAATGTAAAACGTAGGAATCAGAGAAAACATAGGAATAGAAAAGGAATAGGGGTATAAAACAGAGATTGAAAAATATAGGATTTTTATAGGAATTGGTGTTTGGAACATAGGAATACTAATAACATAGGAATCTATTGGTTTGCAGTAAGCATAGTTATTTAGAGTAAATAAGAGCTAACTACTTATTAGCAGGTGTAGTATCCTAAAAATGTGCTACATAGACGTATGATGCAACCACTTACTTTTGTCTAATCAATACATGTAGATAATAAAAAAATAGAGATGCATGCATCTTCACAGCGAGCTTGTCTAATCAATGGCTACTGTAAACTGCAGCACCCATCATCATAAGCTTGATTAGCCCGTTAGCCCGTGAGCCGCACGCAAGCGCCACAGGAAAAATTCCATCGTATCAGCATGGATGTTTTTTTCCTCCAAAAAGTAGAGGATCACTCGCCGTTCCAAAGGAAACATAACCATTCATTCCTTTGTTCCAAACGCGTCTACAGTGACAAAATCATAGGAACTTGATTCCTTCATTTTTCCTTTGCTTTTCCCGTGAACCAAATAGGCCCTAATGGATTGATAGTCACGTATCATATATGCACTGTGATGACATCCAAAACTATTCCATGGTGGGCTATAGACATCTCTAGCAAGTTTGTATACAACTTATACATGTTGGTGGTCAAACGGTATATATATAACAATATAATAGCAAGCGAAACATGCGGTGAAAACGGCGAGCCATGGTGAGACAGAGCCGGTCGTCTTAGCCGTCTTCAGCAGTTGGCTTAGCCAGAGTCAGCTAAGCTGACTCCCTATGCCCAGTCGGTGGCTAAGTTGACTCCCCCTGATTTAGCTAGCCAAGGGGCTTCTCAGGCCCGCAAAAGTTGGCTTAGCTGACTTCCTAATTGACTAAGCCGACTCGTCCTAGATTCCGAGTGAAGTTAGTTTTCAAATCAATTTTTGGCATGTTTTTTATGTAGGAAACTTGGAGAACGTGTTTTAGTGTTGTTTCCTAGTGTGATATGAGAGGATCGCGTCCAATTGGAATCCCATCTATCCAATCGATCAAAAACACATCTATTACATCCTTTACTCCTTTTTCGACCCCTTCTACTATTTGGCACATCTCCCGGCAAGATTTGTCGGCGCTTTAGGCGGCTTTATGGGGTCCTAAGACACCCTCCACGTGCTCCTCCCTGATGGGTCTTCCTAGGAAAAGTTCTAGAGTTTTTTCAGCCAAGATCGGGCTCAACATCAGCCTAATCGGTGTCCAGATCGGTTTTGTCGATCATGCTCACGTTCTTGCTGCATGTAGGTGAAAGCCCTAGTTTGGTTTTGGATAATTGATGAAACCTAGCACTAACCTTTGTCATGAGTTGATATGAGCTAGGTTGGTGCAATCCAAGTGTGGAGCATTGTGATGAAGTCCTTGAAGATGAAGATGGACATGTGTTGATGATGATCAAGCTCAACTTGAAAAAGAAGAAAGAGAAAAACAAAAACTGAAAAGATCAAGGCAAAGGTACATGATAAGTTTTTGTTTTGCACTCAAGACACCATAGAGGGTGTGAGTGACTTAGGATCGATAGTCGTATTATAAATACGGGAAATCTTTGGCTAAATGGTTTATCGAGTGTCACTATGTGACATGGCTTTTTGCATATGCATTTAGGAACCTAGTGTGCTAACTTTGACCCTTGTAAAATGCTAACACATGTGCACACAAGTTCTACACTTTGTGGTTAGCAAGTTGGAAGCAAGGGCGAAGTGGTTGTGGACTTAGAAAAATAAAAGGAAGAAAAAGTCCACTACCGGACGTAGCAATCGGGGAGAACATGCGCGTCCGGTCATTTTTGGCAAGTGGCGCGAAGTGCTGGCTGAGGGCGCCAGGCAAGGACCTGACGTTGGCACCTGACGCGCGGCCACATCCGGTCAGTGTTGAGCAGAGGCGGCGCAGCTCGTACTGACGATCGGACGCAGGAGAGTTGTGACGATCGGACGCGCAGGCGAAAAGCAGTTCTACTGACGTAGACTGACGTCGCGCGCGTGGAGAGGAAGCCAGTGTTGACCGGACTCTCGGGCGCGTCAGGTTGTCTCTGACCTGACGCGTCCGGTTATAGAAAAAACGGCTCTGCATACTCTCTGGACGCGATCGAACGCGTGTAGCCGTGGTTCTGGCCGGTTGGACAGGAGAGTTCGGTCACACTTTAACTTCGCAAATGAAACATTTTGACCGTTGAGATCCAACACGCGACGTTTGAAGCTCAGCCATGTGGCTACCATCTATCGACCAGACGCAGGCGACCGGACGCTGGGGTGCGTCTGGTCAGCCGAGTCCGGTTAGCCCCGAGCAGAGCAACGACTCTATTTCTTTGGGGCTCTATAAATAGTGTTTGGCCGGTTTGGGGCTCACTCTCTTGGCACTTTGACATCCTTGTGAGCCTAGGCAAATACCTCTCACTCATCTTCATCATTGATTCATCATCATAGTGAGATTGAAAGTGATTCCAAGTGTATTTGCTTGAGTGATTGCATCTAGTGGCACTTGGGGATCGTTGTAGCTGCGGATTTCTTGTTACTCTCGGTGGTTGTCACCAACTAGACGGCTTGGAGCAGCGGAGGAGCTTCGGCACGTGTTGGTGATTGTTCGTGGCCGGCTCCAGTGATTGTGAGGGGCCTTGTACCTTTCCCGGCGGAGAGCCGAAAGGTAACTCTAGTGGATTGCTCGTGTCATTGAGCTACCTCACTTGTGGATAGATTCTTGCGGTGTCTAATTGTGTGGATGAGGTTCATACAACACCTCTTAGCCACCGAACCACAAAGTGTTGATCGACACAACGGGGACTAGCGTACCGGCAAGCAAGTGAACCTCGAGAGAAAAAATTAGTTGTCTCTTGTCCTTTCGTATTCTCCCGGTGATTGAATTGGTATTCATCTTGTGATTGGTTCACTCATCGACGAGGCGGTATAATCACCCTACACTGGTAGAGAACAGAGCTTTACTTCCGGTGGGGAACCCCCTCTAGTCCCGGTTCCCCACCCGGGAGCAAGCATCCGGGACTAAAGGGGGGTCCTTTAGTCCCGCGTCAGGAACCAGGACTAAAGGGGGACCTTTAGTCCCAGTGGGTAACACCAACTGGGACTAAAGGTGCCTCCTGACATGCCACGATGGCCGGCACCCTTTAGTCCCGGTTGGTAATACGAACTGGGACTAAAGGTTTTTTTTTCTTTTTTCTTTTCTTTTCATTTTTTGTTTTCTTTTCAAAATAGGTTTTCGAAGTCGTATTGTACGCTGCTAATTATACATTTATATGCGCGTATAGTATGTTTCGGTTCAAGCACAATGAACGTATTAAATCACACAATTCAAGCATAGAAATATATATATATATATATATATATATATATATATATATGCATGCATCATATATATATTTACATGCATGCATGCATATGTGTATTTTACATTATATTATTTCATGTGCATATATTACAAAAGATTGCATTACAGTTGTTGTGGTATAACAAGTTTCCTCTCATCCTCTAGCTTGGCTTCCATGGCAGTGTTGGGTCGAAGTAGAACTCGCCCTTGGAATCGATGACCTGCTCATTAAAAAATCCGGCTATAGACTCTTGAATTGCTTTGATTTGGTCTTGCCGTATGACCTTTTCCTCCAACCATCGAGCCTACAGGTTTGAATTAAAGGAAAATAAATTAATATATGTACATACATATATATATATAAAGACATAGTAACACAATCAATAATAATAATTAAATGAATATATAGTGTATTTTTAACGCACTTTGAGTCTCTCTGTAGGAGTTCTTTGGGAGACCACCTTGATAAACTTGCAAACATAGTAACCACAGTAGTTGTTCCCCTGTTCCTGCCTCAGACACCACTTTACGAGAAAAAGATTTGTCATCCAATCTGGTGATCTGGTGAAAGCTATATGTTTAATTAATAAAGATGATACGATTTAGGGGACTTACTTTCAAAGGGATTACATTCAGTGGCGCTTTGCATTTTCCCATATGTTGCTTCTCAATAAAGGTTTTCCAAACACTACCCAATAAAAAATTTACCACATCATCAGATATAGTTAATCATCATGTTTGTGTGTATATATAGTTGCTAGAGATACCGAAATTACATCTGGATAATATATATCATATCTTGGTAGTCTTGTTGTGGTTTTCTCATCGAGTCATAGATTATTAAGTGACTTTTCACCAGATCGATGTCCATCAATATCCAGTGATTGCTGCATGTGTTTATAGGATATAACGCATAACACTCATTAATTAACTAGAATCAACATATGAGCCATTAAGGATGATCGACATTATTAACACTCACTTGAAGTTGTAGGGAAAGAGTATATCCTTCTTATGGCATTGGTTCACTAAGAAGTTCATGAGGTTACTCTCTGACTCAGGCTTCCAATTAGTCTTTGGAGTAACTGGGTCTTTGAATACTATATGGGGATCAACAAAACCAATTTCATTGCAGCCTTCCTTTCTGAGCTATGTCATTGTAAATCTGCATATATATAGTACTTGTTAGGATAATTTATATGCATATACACACATATGATGAGTTTAATAATAGATCGAAAGAATTATTACTTATAGGCAATAGCAGCTAATGATAACTTTGTCCAGAGAGGTCAGGTGGCATAGTTGATGAAATTCTGCAAAGTCAACATACATAACATCATCGCCACGGAACCAATGCTCGTCTCTAATTCTGACACCAACACAGAAGTCTCCACCGGTAGATGCCTGCATGTACCACTTGTTTAGCAGGTACAATTGCGTCCCTAGATCAGATAAGGCTTGAGGGTTGTATAGACTCTGGCCTAGTACAAATTTTTTCTTCCAAATATCAACCTCCGCCGCACTCTCAATGTTTCCATCACCAAACATCTGGTAAAGGTCGAGACCAGCCTCATCAATAAATTCACCAAGGTGATCCAAATTGACATCTGAAGGTATGTTTGCCTGATGCATTAATCCTAAATTTGAACCATATTCATTACCAACAACTAGCGGGGGGACTGATTGGTGCGATTGTTGTCCGAGTTGGGCAACTCCTTTCCCTGCCCGCTTCTTTTTCTATGCCGCCTCAATTGACTTGGTGAGAGTACGGTCATAGTTCGTTAACATTGATTTGGACGGCTTATAAGATTCCCGCTATTGTTGCTGGTAAGAAGCCACCTTTTTTCTTAGAATATCTGGAGCTACAAAGAAGTACGGTTTCTCTGGGTTTCTCCTTGCTTCTTGATTCTTTTTAAGTTTGTCATAGAATCTAGACATATTTTTTTTATATGCATCAGTTCCTTTTTCCTTCTCTTCAGATATTATTTTGGGAATAGCCCTTGGTTTCACGGTGGCTTTCTTTGCCGGTGGGGACTGGTTCTTCGTTTGCGGGGCTGGCCTCTTGCTAGGCTTCTTGGTAGGTGGGGGCGGGGGAGGCGTTGGAGACCTCCTTGGAGGTGGTGGCAGCGGCATTGGAGACCTCCTTGGAGGTGGCGGCTACGGCGTTGGAGACCTCCTTGGAGGTGGTGTGGATGCAGCCTCGCCTTCCAACACATTGTCATCGTACAGAGCACTATGACGATCTGGTGATTGAATAATTGAATTTAGGTTGGGGGAGGATCTGCTACAAAAAAAGGAATGACATATTATTATGAGCAGATTGTTAATTATTTAAGCCAATATAAATTAATGATGTAGTGTTTTCATCCGCACCTATGGTGAGGTAGTTCAGGAGGAGGTGGAGGCGACATCCCGGGAATGATGATGTAGCGCTTGCGCCATAGAATGAATGTCTTCTCTGCTTCTCCGAGAGTCTTCTCACCATCACCTCTAGGAATGTCAAGAGGCAAATCACTAAAACCTTTTTTAGCTTTATCTACCGAGATGGTAGCATATCCTTCTTGGATTATATTCCCATGAATCCTTGGTGTCTTGGTTTGGTCGATAGGATTAACAAGACCGATAGCCACCTTGATTGTAGAATTCCCCTTCGGAATGTGTAGCTCACACGATGTACAAGGTTCAGTGATGTCATCCACAGGGAAGCGCAGTCCTGTGTCCCCTTGATTTGGTATCTCTATGGAAGTGCAGCTGCTTTTCAACTGAACAGATTGGCTAATGTTGATTCCTGGCTCTGATGTCTGCTTGCTTGCACTCACTGCTATTTGCACTTGCCTTCTGATTTCCTCCTGCATTCTCGCTTCAAGGTTTTTTTCCCACTCCTGTGCACCGCTTCCTCCAACCTCTAGAGCCGCTGTGATGAGGACATCAACATCAACGATACATCCACGCCGACACGAGTACTAGTTTCTGGTCCTATTACTCGCGCCCGTGCTCGTCACAATAATCATCAAGTAAGTTCACTCTTGAGTTCCTTTCCATCATATTTAGACCATGGAGACGCGTGCACTCTTGTTTTGGTTAGGAACCAGGGAGAGGACCGAAAGGGACAAGGATTCGCGGAGGCTGAATTCGGACTCTAGGACAGCTCCAACTTGTGATGGTCACCATGGTCGCATACGGACTTGGATTGGGGCGTTCAAGTACTTCATGGAATCCTTATGAAGTCTATTTTCATATGGATCTAGAATCAAGTCCATATCTATTTTGAGGTGGCCGCAATGACTGAATTAATACTGAGAGCTTGTCTGTCCAAAGGTGCTGCATCACCTTAGTTTGGTCCAATGGGCCGTGTATCAAGTTGGGTCCATTAGGGACGCGTCCTAGGGTTAGAGAACGACCCCAACACCCCCCTGGTCGTCCTTCCACCTTCATATACTCCTTAGCCACCACCAAGAATAGTCGGGTTTTGTTTAGATCATTTTTAGCTCTCGCTACTTGCTTGTAAGCACGTGTGCTGGATCAGCCGCCCGTCTTCTTGTCTTCGGAACCCCACCTTAATTGAGATTGAGTTTGAAACTTTCATCTACATCTAGTAATTCAGTACTTGCTATACTTGTTCTTGCTAGTTCTTCAATTGCTTGCAGGACGAGTGCCCTAGTGGTCGGGTGACGCGCTCCACAAGATCGCGGCAGCCATTGGAGGTGGTGTATCGGTTGCTAAGGCACAGCTTGGAAGGCTGTAGTCGGGCCGTGAACGTTGTCTCCACCCATCAATCGAGTTATCCCACACCTCTCATCGAAAGATCGGAAACAAACCCTAGCGGGTTCATATCAGTTGGTAATCAGAGCAAGGTTTATCGGTGAGAGACTTTGAATCCTTCGCTGTTTTTTCATTTTTCCTATAGTCCAAAAAAGCCAAAAAAATAGATTGGTTTACCCATAATCCTATAAACCCTTTGAGCCTTTGCTAGCACTGCTTAGTTAGGGCTTGTTGAGTTTTTAGTTGCATCGGTTGTGTCGAGTTGCTGGTCTTAGTTTTTATCCTTTAGAGTTTCGAGTTCTTGTCACGTTCTAGTCACAGTCGTGTGCTAACATATAAACCTTCTGTTGGCTGAATCCGAATACATCCTTGTGTTCAAGACCGAGTAGGAATCTAAGTTGGAGACCGAATCCCACGTGGTGTTGAGTTCGAGTTGGAATCGGTTTTTAGTCTGAATTGATAGCTACCTGGCTGCTATTGTGAGTCCGAATCTGAGTACATCTTTGTGCAGCAGTAGTCCTACTTATACTCAAACTCTCCACGACCTGCATATACGTTTGGGCTCGGTCTTTACTCTAGAGAGAGAGAGTATCTTTTTTTACCGGAATACCCCTGTCCTTCGGAAAAAGTTTGTGTGGTGTGTGACTCCTGTGAAGTCTTTTTGTTTATATAATCAGTTTTGAGGATCCCTAGAAAAAAGAAAAAAAAGAAAAAAAAGAGGGAAAAAAGGGGGGCTGTTCGTTGTGTTTCTCCATTGTTTCCGGTGGTGTGTTGTGACCTCCTTTGTGCCTAGGCTCGCGTCTCTAGCACGGTCTAGGCTAGGACCAGCACAGTACCACCGTTGAACGATTATTTAGCTTGCTTTTGTGACTAACGTGGTGCTAGTACTTCCTTGCTTTAGCCCACCTATAGCTCCACATATTTTGACTATAGCTTGACAGGTGTTGTTGCGGCACCGATACACTTCATTCCATGGTTGCAGACTTGTTGGTTGCCGTTTCCTCATGTTGAGCAAGGTAAGAATTGGTAAGAGCTTTTGTAACAGGTTGAGAGTGAGCGCCTTACAGTAGCTACATCCTAATAGTTGTAGGGCTTTTATTTCTTCACCTATTTTTCTTGTTGCCCTTGTCTTTTAAACCATGTCAGGATCAGAGGATGTTAACAAGAGGCCACAATCTCCTCGCACCAAGGGCATCATTCAACATTTTACAAGGCAAGTGCAGCAGCATACAGAAGGACTTGATCAAGATTTACAGGTGA
The DNA here is from genome assembly GCF_019320115.1 of Miscanthus floridulus. Classification (NCBI taxonomy): domain Eukaryota; kingdom Viridiplantae; phylum Streptophyta; class Magnoliopsida; order Poales; family Poaceae; genus Miscanthus; species Miscanthus floridulus. The sequence continues at coordinate 59,616,317 of NC_089596.1, read as the reverse complement.
CCAATGACAAGATTGGGCAACTAGAGGCCACCCAACTTGCCTCCACCACCAAGCTTATAGGATTGGAGGCATCTGTTGCCCGTATGGACAGAAGCCTTGCTGCTCTTCTAAAGCGTTTTGATGACTTCCACACAAAAGAAAAAGAGTAGCATAATGAAGACAACAAGGACGAAGAGCGATTCAAAGATAATTATAATGATGATTATACTGCTGATACTGAACATGATGCTCATGACACTCATGACCGGCGTCGCCTACGCCATAATCATAGAGGTATGGGTGGTCACCGCCGACGTGAGGTACCCAATAATAATGATGCTTTTAGTAAGATAAAATTTAAGATACCTCCTTTTGATGGTAAATATGAACCTGATGCATACATTACTTGGGAAATTGCTGTTGATCAAAAGTTTGCATGTCATGAATTTCCTGAGAATACACGTGTTAGGGCTGCTACTAGTGAGTTTACTGATTTTGCTACTGTTTGGTGGTTAGAGTATGGCAAGAAAAATCCTAATAACATACCACGAACTTGGAATGCTTTGAAATGAATCATGAGGGCTAGATTTGTTCCTTCTTACTATGCACGTGATTTGTTAAATAAATTGCAACAACTGAGACAGGGTGCTAAAAGTGTAGAAGAATATTATCAAGAATTGCAAATGGGTATGTTGCATTGTAATTTAGATGAGGATGAGGAACCTGCTATGGCAAGATTTTTGGGTGGGTTAAATCGTGAAATCTGGGACATCCTTGATTATAAAGAATACACTAACATAACCCGTTTGTTTCATCTTGCTTGTAAAGCTGAAAGGGAAGTGCAGGGGCGACGTGCCAGTGCCAAGAATAATATTTCTATAGGGAAAACTAATTCATGGCAGCCCCGCATGACTACTACTCCAACCACACGTGCTCCTATGCCAACATCCAGCGACAAATCTCGTGCTACTTTCGCAAATTCAGTGGCGAAGATGACCCAGAAGCCTGCTGCGAGTGCTTCATCCATGGCATCTACAGGTAGAACAAGAGACGTTCAGTGTCACCGGTGCAAGGGATATGGACATGTGATGCATGACTGTCCAAGCAAGCATGTTATGGTCGTCAAAGATGATGGTGAGTATTCCTCTGCTAGTGATTTTGATGAAGATACGCTTGCTTTGCTTGCTGCTGACCATGTAGGAAGTGAGGAACAACCAGAAGAGTAGATTGGAGCAGAGGATGCAGATCATTATGAGAGCCTCATTGTGCAGCGTGTGCTTAGCGCACAAATGGAGAAGGCGGAGCAAAATCAGTGGCATACACTATTCCAAACAAGTGTGTCATTAAAGAGCGTTCATGCCGTTTGATAATTGATGGAGGTAGCTGTAACAACTTGGCTAGCAGCGATATGGTAGAGAAGCTTGCACTTACAACCAAACCGCACCCACATCCATATCACATTCGATGGCTCAACAATAGTGGTAAGGTTAAGGTAACGAGATTGGTACGAATTCATTTTGCTATTGGATCATATCATGATGTTGTTGACTGTGATGTTGTGCCTATGGAAGCTTGTCATATTCTGCTAGGTAGACCATGGCAATTTGATACAGATTGTATGCATCATGGTAGATCAAATATGTATTCTCTCATACACCATGATAAGAAAATTGTTTTGCTCCCTACGTCTCCTGAAGCCATTGTGTGTGATGATGTTGCTAAAGCTAAGAAAACTAAATCTGAGATCGATAAAAATGTCAAATCTGTTAGTAGTAACAAAGATGAGATAAGATTGAAAGGACATTGCTTGCTTGCTACTAAATCTGATATTAATGAATTGGTTGCTTCCACTTCTGTTGCCTATGCTTTGGTATGTAAGGGTGCTTTGATTTCAGTTCACGATATGCAGCATTATTTGCCGCCTGCTGTTGCTAACATTTTGCAGGAGTTTTCGGATATTTTTCCAAGTGAGATACCAGCGGGGCTGCCACCAATACGAGGGATTGAGCACCAAATTGATCTTATTCCTGGTGCATCTTTGCCAAACCGTGCGCCATACAGGACTAATCCGGAAGAAACGAAGGAAATTCAACGACAAGTGCAAGAACTACTCGACAAAGGTTATGTGCATGAGTCCCTTAGTCCTTGTGTTGTTCCTATCATTTTAGTGCCTAAGAAAGATGGAACATGGCGTATGTGTGTTGATTGTAGAGCTATTAATAATATCACCATTCGATATCGACACCCTATTCCATGATTGGATGATATGCTTGATGAACTGAGTGGTGCTAATGTGTTTTCCAAAGTTGATTTGCGAAGTGGGTACCACCAGATTCGTATGAAATTGGGAGATGAATGGAAAACTGCTTTCAAAACTAAATTTGGTTTATATGAGTGGTTAGTCATGCCTTTTGGGTTAACTAATGCACCTAGTACCTTCATGAGGTTAATGAATGAGGTTTTGCGTGCTTTCATTGGAAAATTTGTTGTAGTCTACTTTGATGATATATTGATTTACAGCAAATCTATGGATGAACATCTTGATCACTTATGTGCTATTTTTAATGCTTTACGAGATGCACGTTTATTTGGTAACCTTGAGAAGTGCACCTTTTGCACCAATCGAGTGTCTTTTCTTGGCTATGTTGTGACTCGATAGGGAATTGAGGTTGATCAAGCCAAGGTAGAAGCTATACAGGGATGGCCTGTACCAAAGACTATCACACAAGTGCGGAGTTTCCTAGGACTTGCTAGTTTCTATCGCCGATTTGTGAAGGACTTCAGTACCATTGCTGCACCTTTGAATGAGCTTACAAAGAAGGGAGTGCCTTTTAGTTGGGGCAAAGTATAAGAGAACTCCTTCAATATGCTAAAAGATAAGTTGACACATGCACCTCTCCTCCAACTTCCTGATTTTAATAAGACTTTTGAGCTTGAATGTGATGCTAGCGGAATTAGACTGGGTGGTGTTTTGTTACAAGAAGGCAAACCTGTTGCGTATTTTAGTGAAAAATTGAGCGGGCCTATTCTAAATTATTCTACATATGATAAGGAATTGTATGCTCTTGTTCGCACATTAGAAACATGGCAGCATTACTTGTGGCCCAAAGAGTTTGTTATTCACTCTGATCATGAGTCTTTGAAGCATATTCGTAGTCAAGGGAAATTGAACCGTAGACATGCTAAGTGGGTTGAATTTATTGAATCTTTTCCTTATGTTATTAAGCACAAGAAAGGGAAAGAGAATATTATTGCTGATGCTTTGTCTAGGAGATATACCTTGCTGAATCAACTTGATTACAAAATCTTTAGATTAGAAACAATTAAGGGCCAATACGTTAATGATGCTGATTTTAAAGATGTGTTGCTGCATTGTAAAGATGGAAAAGGTTGGAATAAATTCATCTTTAATGATGGGTTTGTGTTTAGAGCTAACAAGCTATGCATTCCAGCTAGCTCTGTTCGTTTGTTGTTGCTACAGGAAGCGCATGGAGGTGGCTTGATGGGGCATTTTGGAGCTAAGAAAACGGAGGACATACTTGCTGGTCATTTCTTTTGGCCAAAAATGAGAAGAGATGTGAAGAGGATTGTTGCTCGTTGCACGACATGTCAAAAGGCTAAGTCACGGTTAAATCCACACGGTTTGTATTTGCCTCTACCTGTTCCTAGTGCCCCTTGGGAAGATATTTCTATGGATTTTGTGTTGGGTTTGCCAAGGACTAGGAAGGGACGTGATAGTGTGTTTGTGGTTGTTGATAGATTTTCTAAGATGGCACATTTCATACCCTGTCATAAAATGGATGATGCTACTCATATTGCTGATTTGTTCTTTCGAGAAATTGTTCGTTTGCATGGTGTGCCCAAGACAATTGTTTCTGATCATGATGCTAAATTTCTTAGTCATTTTTGGAAGACTTTATGGGGAAAACTGGGGACTAAGCTTTTGTTTTCTACTACATGTCATCCCCAAACCGATGGTCAAACTGAAGTTGTCAATAGAACTTTATCTACTATGTTAAGGGCTATTTTAAAGAAGAACATTAAGATGTGGGAAGATTGTTTGCCTCATATTGAATTTGCTTATAATCGTTCGCTGCATTCTACTACAAAGATGTGCCCATTTCAGATTGTCTATGGTTTCTTGCCTCGTGCTCCTATTGATTTGATGCCTTTGCCATCTTCTGAAAAACTAAATTTTGATGCTACTAAGCGTGCGGAATTGATGTTAAAACTGCATGAAACAACTAAAGAAAACATAGAGCGTATGAATGCTAAATATAAGATTGCTGGTGATAAAGGTAGAAAGGAACTAATATTTGAACCTAGAGATTTAGTTTGGTTGCACTTGAGAAAGGATAGGTTTCCTGATTTCAGAAAGTCCAAATTGATGCCTAGGGCTGATGGACCATTTAAAGTGTTAGAGAAAATTAATGATAATGCTTATAAACTCGATCTGCCTGTAGAATTTGGGGTTAGTCCCACATTTAACATTGCAGATTTGAAGCCATATTTGGGAGAAGAAGACGAGTTTGAGTCGAGGATGCCTCAAATGCAAGAAGGGGAGTTTGATGAGGACATCAACACCAATGATACATCCACGTCGACACGAGTACCAGTTTCTGGTCCTATTACTCGCGCCCGTGCTTGTCACATTAATCATCAAGTAAGTTCACTCTTGAGTTCCTGTCCATCATATTTAGACCATGGAGACGTGTGCACTTTTGTTTTGGTTAGGAACCAGGGAGAGGACCGAAAGGGACAAGGATTCGCGGAGGCTGAATTCGGACTCCAGGATAGCTCCAACTTGTGATGGTCACCACGGTCGCATACGGACTCGGATTGGGGCGTTCAAGTACTTCATGGAATCCTTATGAAGTCTATTTTCATATGGATCTAGAATCAAGTCCATATCTGTTTTGAGGCAGCCGCAATGACTGAATTAATACTGAGAGCTTGTTTGTCCAAAGGTGCTGTGTCACCTTATTTGGTCCAATGGGCCGTGTATCAAGTTGGGTCCATTAGGGACGCGTCCTAGGGTTAGAGAACGACCCCAACACCCCCCTGGTCGTCCTTCCACCTTCATATACTCCTTAGCCACCACCAAGAATAGTTGGGTTTTGTTTAGATCAAGTTTAGCTCTCGCTACTTGCTTGTAAGCGCGCGTGCTGGATCAGCCGCCCATCTTCTTGTCTTCGGAACCCCACCTTAATTGAGATTGAGTTTGAAACTTTCATCTACATCTAGTAATTTAGTACTTGCTATACTTGTTCTTGCTAGTTCTTCGATTGCTTGTAGGACGAGTGCCCTAGTGGTCAGGTGACGCGCTCCACAAGATCGCGACAGCCATTGGAGGTGGTGTATCGATTGCTAAGGCACAGCTTGGAAGGCTATAGTCGGGCCGTGAATGTCGTCTCCACCCATCAATCGAGTTATCCCACACCTCTCATCGAAAGATCGGAAACAAACCCTAGCGGGTTCATATCACGCTGTGCCTCTTCTTCCTTCTTTCTCTGACGGCTTCTATAGGAAGGTCTATCCTGAGGGAATCCATGCTCCCACGAGACACTTCCTTTGCCTCTAGTTCGGCCACCATGTTCAATAGTCCCGATGGCGTATGTCAGTTCATCCTTCTCTCTGTTGGGCCTGAACGCACCACTAGCAGTAGCTCTCTAAGCATAAAACAATCTTTCTGCTGCTTCTTGCAGTCTTGCGCCATAAACGCACTTCCCTATCTCCTGGTCCAATGTTCCCCCATGAGCAAAAAACCAATTCTTTGCACGCTCTCCCCACTTGAGTGATTCTGGTGTGATACCCTTGGCAAGAAGTTCTGCTTCCATTTTGTTCCACTTCTTAATGGTAGTCGGGTAGCCACCTGATCCCAAGTTATGGTGGTATGTCTTCTGTTGGGCATTACGTTGGTTCTTTATCACCCGACTCACACCCTCTTCCGATGTCTTGTATTGTACAAACTCATCCCAATAGGGCCTCTGCTTTGAGATCGAGCCTAGGACAGTAAAATCTGGTGCTATGTTCTTCTTGACATACGTCGTGTATAGGTGTTTCTTCCAAGTCTGAAACTGGGTGGCCATCTTCTTCATTGCCCAATCCCTAACTCGCCCCTTCAATTCATCACCATCTATTATATCATCATAACCATCTGTTTGGAACGTGAAATGTTCCAAGACATCATTCCAAATTAATGTCTTATCACGATCGGAGACAAAACTGATATGAGGAGCATTGGTCTTGTTCTTCCATTCGCTGGTACTGATCAGGAGCCAGTCCCATACAAGGTAACCACAGTGGTGCACGAATTTCATTTTATTTGCCCCCCCCCCCCCCCCCGGTTCGCCTGTATCCACATTGAACTCTGAGATGATGAAGCGGCCCTCTAATGGCTTTTTGGGACCTCGAACATTTTTACTCTTCATTGTAGTTGTTGATGTCGATCCAGAGGGCTACAAAACATAAACATTATTTTTAATGTCATGAGCACACATAAGACATATGATAATATATATAGCTAATAATAAAAAATATATACTTGGACAATATGTTGTTGCTCATTTTGTTCAAGAGCTAAGTACTGACTCTCGTCATCTACATCCTCTTGCACGTTATTTTTAGCACCATCATCACCGGCAACTTGAGTGCCAGTGTTGATCAAATTCATCATCAACTCCTCCTCATCCATGTTTCTTGGGTCGGCCATCTAGCTTCAAAAAACAAAACCAATATATAGTACGTCAAATCTTTGCTTACATGCGTAAAATCTACGAATTAGGGCTATACATAAACGGCCGAGGGCGAATTGTGTCGGTGACTAGGGCGAACCACGTCGGTGACATCAACAACGCGGTTCGCCCTAGTCATCGACGCAATTCGCCCTGGTGTGATTGTTTAGCGTTAACGATAACGATAATACGAATGTTGATCGACTAGGCCGCGAGAGAGGGCGGTGTGACAAGAGTGGCGGTGCTCCACTCCGCCGTATATATGTTTGTACACATGGGTGAACGAGGGCGGTGGTGCTCCGCCGTATACATAGAAACGCATGGGCGAACGAGGGCGGCGGTGCTCCGCGATGTATATATACATGCATATGAATACAAATGACGTATATATACGTGTCGGCGCGGTGGCCGGTGTGCTGACGACGACAACGTGAGGCGGGCCGGCGTGTTGATGACAACGACGTGAGGCGGGCCAGGGCAGTGTCAGTGCGTGATGTTGTGATCCTATGTACCATGTGAACCATGTAGTCATTCATCATATATCTTAAACTAAACATAGTCACTTTATTAACTACAATATATCTTATGCCGACACGTAATACGAATGTTGATCGACTAGGCCGCGAGAGAGGGCGGTGTGACGAGAGTGGCGGTGCTCCACTCTGCCATATATATGTTTGTACACATGGGTGAACGAGGGCGGCGGTGCTCCGCCGTATACATAGAAACGCATAGGCGAACGAGGGTGGCGGTGCTCCACGACGTATATATACATGCATATGAATACAAATGACGTATATATACATGTCGGCACGGTGGCCGGTGTGCTAATGACGATGACGTGAGGCGGGCCGGTGTGCTGACAACGACGACGTGAGGCGGGCCGGGGCGGTGTCGTCGGTGCGTGATGTCATGATGTTGCAAGTTTCAGCTAGCTAAGTTACGTCTACCACTGCTTCGAACAAGACCTCGACATCCACCAGGGCTGCGCCACACTACCGGAACGCATTGTCCACGACGGCCGAGCCTTAGAGCTCCACCGAAAGGCATCGCGAGATTCGCCACCGTGTGACTTCTGGAGACAACAAGGGCCGCCGGAGTAGGTTCTAGGCATATAGGTACCACATCCACTTGGATGGCAAGGCTGTTGACTTGCACGTGGCATGCTTCAAGGAAATGATTTGCCACAGCCATGGCATGCCGTTGCCCCAAGACGCCATTGTTGAAACTGACAACCATGGCATGCCCCCCAAGACGACGGCAGCAGCTGATGGCTCCTCTGCTATGGACGACTAGCAGCAAAAGACCCCAACCATGCATGGGCCCTCACTGACGCCGTTTCACCATGCACGACGTATGAAAGCCGAGAGAACTCTCACCTCGGGCGGGCGCGGTGGAGGCATGGGCGCGCGCGGTGGAGGCCGGGCCACACGAGGTCGTCGGCGCGAGGTCGTCGATGGTGGAGGGCCGCACGAGGCAAGGCACGGGCTCCGATACGTGTCACAGGGGTGGGCTAATGCGCAGGGGAAGACGAATCGGCGGCGGCGCGAGGAAGAAGAGAAAGGGCGGCGGTGTTCGACGAGGAAGAAGAGGAGGGGATCGATCTGCGCCTGGCACTAGCGGTTATATACCAGGGAGATTTACTCCCGGTGCCAGCCACCAGCCAGGAGTAAAGGTCCTTTACTCCCGGTGTGTGTTACCAACCTCCCGGTGCGTGTTACCAACCGGGAGTAAAGGTATACCTTTACTCCCGGTTGGTAACACGCACCGGGAGTAAAGGGTTTTTTTTGGTGGGTCACGAAACTGCAACCCACCTTTACTCCCGGGTGGGCTTCCCACCCGGGAGTAAAGGTGGGCTGCAGTTTCGTTTCTCGCCTGTTTTAAGCAAATTTTTTTAATAGAAATATGGATTTTCTTGTTAAATACATAGTAAATTAAATAAAAGACATAAAATTATTTTGTTAAAAATATGGATTTTCTTTTTCTTTATTGCACATAGGAAAAATCTATAACCTAACTTTTTTTATTTTCTGTTATAATTATAAAACATAATGTAACTAATATTTATTATTTCGTTAATGCAAAAATGTAGTGTTTAATTAAAATTATTAAAACTATTGGTTTTGGACAGGAAATTTGTTTTCACATCATTTTAACGTTAATATTTTAATTTTTCATCACTCAATATCCTAATTTAACTTTTCGAGAGAGAAATCCCACCAAATCAAACATTGATTTAATTTAGAACACGACATAATAAACATCTGAATTCACAATTATTACATAATATCTCAAACACACACTACATTAAATCACTATATCATCAAGTGGGCACAGCAGTGAACTTCTTCTTTATGTATGTCCCTTGGTTATGATCGCGTCGTAACCATGGAGTGTCCTCATCATTTACCAAGATGCTAGGGTCTTTGTTCACTTTGAAGGGCGGAATTTGGTCATACTTTTCATAATCTTCTGACATGTCTGACTTGTCCTCAATTCCCATGATGACTCTTTTCCCTGAAAGAACTATGTGGCGCTTTGGCTCTTTGGTTGAGTCATTATCGTTTTTCCCTCTTTTTGGTTTGGTAGACATATCATTGACATAGAACACCTGATTCACATCCTTGGCAAGGACGAATGGTTCATCTTTGTACCCAATATTACTAAGGTCTACTGTTGTCATTCCATACTCGTTATCTACTGTTACCCCACCTCCGGTCACCTTGACCCATTGGCACTTGAACAATGGGATCTTCAAAGTAGGTGCATATTCTAGTTCCCATATTTCATCTATGGGGCCATAATATGTCTGCTTATTCCCATTCGGGTCTATGGCATCTATGCGGACACCACTGTTTTGGTTGGTACTCCTTTTATCTTGGGCTACTGTATAGAATATGTTCCCATTTATCTCGTACCCTTTGTATGTTACGATATGCCATGATGGTTGCATAGCTAATAAATACAGTTGCTCATGGATGCTCTCATCACCTTGACATTTTTTTCGCAACCAACCGCCGAAAGTTTCCATGTGCTTACGCGTAATCCAAGCTTCAGTCTTCCCTAGAAACTCGGATCGTAAGAGATCCTTGTGTGTTTCAATATACGGATCTACCAAAGAGGAGTTCTGTAGAACTGTGTAGTGCGCTTTATTGAAATAATCATCCTCCGTACCAATATATGTTTTCCTCCCTAGTGTCCTCTTTCCGCTTAGTCTCCCCTCATGTCTCGATTCAGGAACACCAATCGAGTCAAGGTCGGGAATAAAGTCAACACAGAACTCAATGACCTCTTCTGTTCCATAGCCCTTGGCGATGCTTCCTTCTGGGCGAGCACGGTTGTGAACATATTTCTTCAGGACTCCCATGAATCTCTCTAAGGAGAACATGTTGTGTAGGAACACAGGACCGAGAATGAAAATCTCCTTGACTAGGTGAACTAGGAGGTGTGTCATGATATCAAAGAAGGAAGGAGGGAACACTAACTCAAAGCTAACGAGACATTGAACCACATCATTCTGTAGTTTAGCTAGATCAGTTGTATCAATTGCCTTCTGAGAAATTGCATTGAGAAATGCACATAGCTTCACAGTGGCTAGACATACATTTGGAGGTAGAATTCCTCTTAATGCAACTGGAAGTAATTACGTCATGAGAACGTGACAGTCATGGGACTTTAAGTTATAGAATTTCTTCTCTGGCACATTTATAATACCCTTTATATTCGAGGAGAATCCAGATGGTACCTTGATCTTGTTTAAGCATTCAAACATGATTTCCTTCTCCTCTTTGCTTAGAGTGTAGCTGGCAGGACGTAAGTAATGGCGTCCATCATCTGTCTTCTCTGGATGCAGGTTGTCTCTTTCTCTCAAACAACGCAGGTCCTATCGTGCTTCAAATGTGTCCTTAGGCTTTCCATACACACCCATGAATCCTAGCAGGTTCACACAAAGATTCTTCGTCAGGTGCATCACGTCGATCGAGCTATGGACCTCTAGGACTTGCCAATAGGGTAGGTCCCAAAATATGGACTTCTTCTTCCACATGGGTGCGTGACCGTTAGCGTTGTTCGGAACAGGTTGGCTACCATGTCCTTTTCCAAAGACAACTTTCACATAATTGACCATATTGAGTACATCCTCACCGGTTCGGTTGCGAGGCTTGGTCAGGTGGTCTGCCTTCCCTTTAAAATGCTTGCCTTTCTTTCTTACGGGTGATTTGCAGGAAGAAATCGACGATGGCCAAGGTACACGACCTTTCGACATTTTTTCAAGAATACACCTCTAATATCACTGAAGCAGTGTGTGCATGCATTATATCCCTTGTTTGACTGTCCTAAAAGATTACTTAGAGCATGCCAATCATTGATTGTTACGAACAACAATGCTCGCAGATCAAAGTGTTCCTGTTTGTACTCATCCCACACACGTACACCTTCTTTATTCCACAAAATGAGAAGTTCGTCAATAAGTGGTCTCAGGTACACATCGATGTCATTGCCAGGTTGATTCGGGCCTTGGATGAGCACAGGCATCATAATGAACTTTTGCTTCATGCATAACCAAGGAGGAAGATTGTAGATACTTAGAGTAACAGGCCAAGTGCTATGACTACTGTTCTGCTCTCCAAAAGGATTGATACCATCTGTACTTAAAGCAAACCTTAAGTTTCTTGCGTCATTTGCAAACTCTAGGAATTCTCTATCGATTGCTCTCCACTGGGACCCATCAGCAGGGTGTCTCAACATATTGTCTACCTTATGGTCTTCTTTGTGCCATCGCAATAATTTTACATGTTCTTTGTTTCTGAATAGACATTTCAAGCATGGTATTATAGGAGCATACCACATAACCTTGGTAGGGATTTTCTTCCGTGGACGTTCGCCCTCAACATCACCAGGGTCATCTCGCCTGATCTTATACCGCGATGCATGGCATACCGGGCATGCATCCAATTTCTCGTACTCTTTGCCATGGTATAGGATGCAGTCATTAGGACATGCATGTCTTTCTAGCCCCATAGGACAGACAACTTGTTTTGCTTCGTAGGTAGTGGCAGGCAATTCATTGTCCTTCGGAAGCATCTTCTTTTGGATTTTTAGTAACTCTCCAAATCCCTTATCAGATACACTATTTTTTTGCCTTCCATTGCAGCAATTCTAGTGTGGTTCTCAACTTTTTCTGCCTTGCATCACAAGTTGGGTACAACAATTTGTTGTGATCTTCTAGCATCCGCTCGAACTTGATCTTCTCCTTTTCACTTTCACATTCTCTTTGTGCGTCACGAATGACCTAACAAAGATTATCAGCAGGCTCATCTTCTATGGCTACCTCTTCTTCAGCTTCTCCCATTGTAGTATCTTTGAAGCACACACCATCGGGAATAATATCATTGTCGTCCCATTGTTCTTCTTCACCTTCTTCCATTACAACGCCGGTTTCTCTGTGCTTTGTCCAACAAATATAGTTTGGCATAAAACTCGACTTGAACAAGTGTGAATGAAGAGTCCTTGAGTAAGGATATTCCACCGTATTCTTACATATGGCACATGGGCAGCACATGAAACCGTCGCGTTTGTTTGCCTCGGTCGCACATAACAAAGAATGCACGCCGTCAATGAACTCTTGGGAGCAGCGATCAGCATTGTACATCCAATGCCGGCTCATCTGCATTACATGACATAAATATCATATTAAAACCTAGATCATAATTAATTATTTATACAACATGTGTGCCACCACAAAAGGTACAAATTTATGAAAGCATCGCTACAATGTAGACAATCCCAACTACCACTAAAAGAACTAAAGCTAAAATACATTTTAGGAGCACAAGGATTTCGCGACCAATCTCAACTAAAACAGACAGATCCCCCGATTGTGCAACATCTTTGGGCTTCTTCGGCTAGATCACTGCCTCATTAGCCGCCGTATCTGCCTGTTGTGCAAGATATTTTTGCACGAGTTCAACATACTCTTCCTCCCAGTAGAAGCCTGAACATCGTCCACTGCCATCCCACTAAAATTAAAACAAAAAATTAGAACTTTAATCACAACCATCATGAAAATAGGTATAAACTAAACATAATCATTAAATACGATAAAATAACTCACATTGCGATTTGGACACTTGTAGAAGATACGATCCTTGTTGGGACCCTCCTTCTTCACTCGGTACTCCATCACAATCTTTGTCTCATCACGACACTTGCCGCATGGAATGAGAGAGAGGCCCGGCCTAAGTCGCTTTGAAAACCCATGAGAGGCCGAGAACCCGGAAGCAGTTGCCATCTACTCTCTATACTCATTTTTTAATACACTATAAATTTCTCATTTTATAAACAAATAAAATTAAGAAACTATAAAATTATCTATATCTCTAAACAATGATATTTTTAATGGTCATTGTGTTCTCGTCTTTTACTGCGGCAGGTAAGTAATTCACATGATATTTTCACAAATTAACAGAAGAATGGGAGTGTACACACATAACAATCGATTATCGTTTATATTTATATATATACTACGTTTAGGTACGGTGATTGACAGACTACTATGACGATATCGGGACGTGTGAATAAATAACCATCAGTACTAGTTGACCTTGCTTACGTGATCATCTCGGCGAGCATTTCTCCACCGGACGGCACCGTACTTGGCCATGGAAGAGCTCCGATTCTACGAGGAAGGGAACACGGTCTTCCACGACCGTTGCCGCTCTCCCTCGTAGAATCAAAGCTCCTCCTTGACGTCCGTTACCTCTCGGCAGAGAACATGCTCGCCGAAATAAACACAGTCCGCTAGTTCAACTAGCTACTTTAACCTTCCTTCATGTAAATATGCAAGCTTGAAGTGATTTTGAGCTCAAATTGCTTACAAATGAAAAAAACCACAATAAAGAACCATATATATATATAGTGAACAAAATGGGATAAGACAATGATGAAACATGAGAGTATGAAGTTGGTAACCTTTAGAACCGAAGAATCGACGGAGGAATCAAAGAAATCGATGGAGGGATCGAAGAATGGATGGAGAAAGAGCAAGAACACTGCTTAAATTTGAACTTAAGCTCTCGGGCGGGCTCGGGGAGGAAGAAGACGGCCAGCAGGATTTATAGCTCAAAAACATGTTTTAATAAATAACCATCCGTACTAGTTGACCTTGCTTACGTGATCATCTCGGCGAGCATTTCTTCACCGGACGGCACCGTACTTGGTCAAGGAAGAGCTTCGATTCTACGAGGAAGGGAACACGGTCTTCCACGACCGTTGCCGCTATCCCTCATAGAATCAAAGCTCCTCCTTGATGTCCATTACCGCTCGGCAAAGAACATGCTCGCCGAGCTGAACACGGTCCGCAAGTTCAACTAGTATGGATTTTCTATAATTTTCTAACTATTTTCTAAGTTTTTCATTTCATAAAAAGTCGGAGGCACTAGTCCCTATACTCATTTTTTAATACACTATAAATTTCTCATTTTATAAACAAATAAATTAAAAAACTCTAAAATTCTCTATACCTCTAAACAATGAAGTGTGCTATGCATGCTACAAATGAACGGTGAATACTAGTTTTTAATAGCTACTTTAACCTTCCTTCATGTAAATATGCAAGCTTGAAGTGATTTTGAGCTCAAATTGCTTACAAATGAAAAAAACCACAATAAAGAACCATATATATATAGTGAACAAAATGAGATAAGACAATGGTGAAAAATGAGAGTATGAGATTGGTAACCTTTACAACTGAAGAATCGAAGAAATCGACGGAGGAATCGAAGAATGGATGGAGGAACAATGGAGGGAGGAAGAACACTAGTGCAGTGAGCTTCAAAATGTGCTGAGCTCAGGCTCGGGGAGGAAGAAGGAGACGGCCGATATATAAAGGGGGACCTTTAGTCCCGGTTGGTGGCTCCAACCGGGACTAAAGGTCCCTCCCAACGGCTCCTGCGGTGGCAGAGACCTTTAGTCCCGGTTGGAGCCACCAACCGGGAGTAAAAGTCTACCTTTAGTTCTGGTTTGTAGTTCCAACTGGGACTAAAGGTCTCTGCCACCTTTGTTTGGCGCAGTAGCCGTTGGGAGGGACCTTTAGTCCCGGTTAGAGCCACCAACCGGGACTAAAGGTATCTCTAGTCCCAGGCGCAAAAAATGCTGGGACTAGAGCCTATTTTGGCCGAGGATCAAAGGTCTGTTCTCTACTAGTGCTAGTCACTCCTTTACTTTCCCGCAAACTAGTTGTAGCAAGCTCTTTAGTGTACCTAGAATTGAGTGCTTGCTTTGTAGCTTAAGTTAATTTATTGGAGCTCTTTAGTGTAGCAAGTTTGAGAGCTCTTAGTGAGTAACAACATAGCCTCTTGTGTGCCTAATGATCATAGAAACTAGAATTGTTGAATAGGTGGCTTCCAACCCTTGTAGAGCTAGAGCAAAATTACATTATGTCGTTTGTCATACTAATCAATTGCTTAGTACTTTGTATAATTTTTAAATAGGCTATTCACCCCCTCCTAACCATATTAGGACGGATTCGCAACCTCCTTGACTATGTTAGCCCTACTGGTGTGTGATCCCGACACCCTTCGGCGTCAACACACTGACGATTATTATACATGTTCTGAAGGCTAATCTATACAAAGGACTACATGTATACTTGCTGTAATAATTAATAAAGAGATGATTTCCCTCACATACTTGCCTTAGGCATGGAAGACTATATCTATCTATAAATCTACACGTCGCTTTCATGGGATTGGGAATGGGAAAACAGATCTCGCAATCCGTTCATATGCCAATTCTCAACATGCATGTTATCAACAGCTCTTCCAACTGGATGAGTTGTTCATAATTTGTTTGCCATTAAATCAAAATCTATACTCTCAAAAAAAATCAAATCAAAATCAATTTGATTTTGCTAATTGTAGATTGATTTTTCCGATATGGATCGGCGTCATCTCGATTTGGCAGCACGTTAGCTTGATTGTGTTGTGCATCCTGCCTTGCCACTCCGATTCCGATGTGATCTTAGATTAAATTAATGATACAATTGGCTTTGGTGCGATCTTTTCTTTGATACTAAAAAGGACTCGCCTGTCCTTTCTCTTTAAAAGATTACAATTCATGGTTGACTATTTGTATTTCAAAAGTTCCTAAGGGGACAAACTTGTTTCATCAGTTTTCCGAGTTGTATTATGGAATGCGCCTGGGAATGAAAAGGAGATACCCATCTACATCATAAGTTATCGAATCAGGTTTAAGCATCAATTTCTAGTTATTTTCTAATGAAACAATTACCTATGTATTAAACAAAATCGCAAACTAGTTGAGCTACCGAGATGGGTGGACATAGATAGAATACACTAATCAGACATGCTGGTAGTTTGCAATGGAATTAATTAGCTGTTGTAGTTGTGCAGAGGATTAGTACTTTCTTATGCAGGTAGTCGAGCAGAGACACGGAGTGCAGTACGGAATGGTTGGTCTAAAATAAGGACGCACTCGTTAAACAAAGTGCATGCATCTCCAATTGAGCAGTTTTTTTTAAAATATATCTTGTCTTCTTACATGTATTTCCTTTGACATAGCAAATACTCCTATAAAACAATGGATCATATGATCTATTAATTAACCATCAATTAAGTGCATTGTATGTTCAGCAGACATACTGGCATGCAGCTGGCAGAGGGATTAACAAGCTGTAATAGTTGTCTGATGGACTGAATTCTCTTCACCACTATACTGATTGCTGAATATAGGTTTGAACAAAGAACCCAGCAAGCAGTTGAGGTGAGCATTTTTATTCCCCTGGTTACTGTATGCTTCATGTTCCATCCATCCATGGAGCCCTGCATATAGCTACAAATGATAGAATGTGCCGGGGAATGAAAGGGGAACTGACAAGTAATGAAGAGGTGGATTTACTAAATTGAGATGGCCATATAAAACCCTTTCGTTAGAGCTACAAATACTGTTCTTGTTTTATTTGTTTTAGACAGATAGGTAAAATTATTGGGTTATTTGTGACAAAGAACATATTATCGATTTCGAAAAAAAAAAACTCCTCGCTAATTCCGCCCGAAAAACGACGCCTCAGCGCCGCCACCGGCTCCTGCTCTCCTGAACATTGGGATGTGGCGCTTCAAGAGCCACAACAAGATCAACATTAGGATCGAACCTAATGATTTGAAGTTTATAGTAAATAGTATTAACATTTATGTCTCCAACTAGATTTACTATAAAAAATATTTTATAATTATTTTAATGACACATTTTTTGTATATAAATATTAGTTTGGTCAAACTTTAAATCATTTAACTCTTCGAAAAGTGAGAATTTTATCCTTTTATGGACAGAGGGAGTAGATAATTAATTGGGTACATATGACTAGTAGTTTCTATTAGAACCCCTTTACCCGCTAATGTACTAGATTGAGCAAACCCTTTTAGCTAATAGTTAGTAGGTTTATTAGCAAACATGCTTGACCTCATTTTTTTTCTTTGAATTCTCTGGTCTAAAGTTTTTGCGAGGTTGGCTAAACTTTAAGCAACACTTTAAGTGCTAAAATGGTATAAATCTAGGTGTGGTTTGGTTAGCAACTGTAAATGCAAACGATAATGCAATTGAATTACACTGGGTCTGTAAACAATGTATCACGTAACGGGATTTGTTTGGTTTTTTGGTCAGTAATGGAAACGGAAACGCCTCTCGCGTCTTTGGCAGCAGGCGTCTTCAACCTTCGGCAGTAGCTGCTGCTGCGGCCATGCGAAGATGCAGAACACCCATGTCGACTTGGCTGCAACTCGGTGGAGCTACAGCTCGAGTGCAGGACACCGATGACTCGATAAGCAGAGCAGACCTCTCCCGCGCCGTCGTCGTCCTGAGCCTAGCATTTGAGTCACATGTGAGGCCCACATCACCGGTCGCAGATCCGGGCACCACCAAGCGACCTCACCATGGCGCCAAAAGTGCCGTGCAGATCCTCGTCTTTGCTGCCATCCTTGTGTGTGGCTTCCTCCCTTCCTCGGTGCCGGCATAGGAGCGAATGCTTCGAGTTGAAAAGACGTGAGCCTCTGTAAGAACGAGGCGGTATTAAGGTTCTACGGGCCGGTATCGAATCACGGTGTGATTGGATTACTGCTGAACCGAAACAAACAAAATCAAAATCAAACAGTAATAAGTTTCTACGGGCCGGTATCGGATCACGGTGTGAATGAATTACTGTTGAACCAAAAAAAAACAAAATCAAATATTATTGGATCACAGTGATCGAACGACATTACTAATCTGTGAACCAAACACCATGGCTAAACTTTAGACATTGGCATCTGAATAGTAGATCCAAACATGTCTTAAATCTGTTCTGGTGATAACAGGGCTGACACCCAAGTGAACCGGGCTTAAAACGAGTGCCGGCCCACTCCATATAAGCTAAGGTTGTGGGCTCCAGATGACCATCAGAAAAGAAATTCAGCGTACTTTTAGGCCTGTTAACCAGACGGCCCGCTCCCGATATACTTTCTCCTGCTCTACTTCCAATCAAACAGTTTACCAGTGCCCTATAAGCTTGTGCAATGTTATTTACAAGCTAGTCTCCAAGGTGATTGCAAATAGACTGAAGAAGGTTCTGCCTGAAGTTATCTCACAGTCACAAAGTGCATTCGTTCCCGGTCGGTTGATAACTGATAACATCCTTATTGCCTATGAGATGACACTTTTCCTGAAGAAAAGAAAGAAGGGTAAGGATGGATATGCAGCGATTAAACTTGACATGAGTAAGGCTTATGACCGGGTAGAGTGGTCGTTCCTGCGGGATATAATGCTGCGACTTGGTTTTGCTCAGCGGTGGGTAAATTTGGTGATGAACTGTGTCACTTCAGTGAAGTATCGAATCAGGGTGAATGGCGAGCTCTCGGAGGAATTTGTGCCGGAGCGTGGACTAAGGCAGGGTGACCCCATCTCGCCATATTTATTTCTCCTATGTGCGGAGGGGTTCTCGGCCTTGCTGTCCAAAGCGGAGTCTGAAGGAAAATTACAAGGCATCCGGATATGTAGGAGCGCCCCCACTGCGTCACACTTGCTGTTCGCAGACGACTCGCTGATCCTTTGCAAGGCAAATGAAGAAAATGCAACACAACTGAAGGAGATCTTGTCAATCTATGAGGAGTCCTCTGGACAAGTAATAACAAGGAGAAGTCAGCTGTGATGTTTAGTCCGAATACCAGGGACTCACAGAGAAGACAGGTCATGGAAAGGCTGTCCATCAGATCGGAGACTAGAAGTGAGAGATATTTGGGATTACCAGTATATGTGGACAGGTCTCGGACTAATGTTTTTGCATACCTGAAAGAAAGAGTCTGGCAAAGAATCCAAGGATAATGGAAAGAAAAGATGCTGTCAAAGGCGGGCAAAGAAATTCTTATTAAGGCGGTAGCACAAGGTATTCCAGTTTTCGCGATGGGCTGTTTTGATATCACAAAGGAAATGTGTCATCAGATTAGTGCAATGATAGCAAAGTACTGGTGGAACAACCAGGATAAAGAGAACAGCATCCATTGGGTAAGTTGGGAGAAGTTGACGCTAGCAAAAGATGAAGGAGGACTGGGGTTTAGGGATCTTCACTCTTTCAACATGGCCATGCCGGCTAAACAAGGGTGGCGTCTCATCCAAAATCCTAATTCTCTGTGTGCAAGAATTCTGAAGTCCAAGTACTTCCCAAACTGCAACCTGTTGAATGCAAGAACAAAGGATGGGTGCTCATACACTTGGAGAAGTATTATGCAGGGGCTACGAGTCTTGAAAGAGGGAGTCATCTGGCGGGTTGGCAATGAGCAACAGATTAATATCTGGAGGGACCCCTGGGTGCCGCGTGGAGCGACACGGCAGCCGGTCACCCCGGCCTAGAGGCCGAAACCTGATCCAACATGTTGATGAACTCATCGACCCAGTGACAGAGACGTGGGATCTGCAGCTCCTGAGCCAAACCTTTCGAGAGGAAGATGTGAAGGTGATTCGTTCAATACCGGTGCATGTTGAGATGGATGATGTCCTTGCCTGGCATTTTGACAACAAAGGCTGCTTCACTGTTAAGTCGGCGTACCGGGTGCACAGAGATGTTTTGAGGCGTAACAACCAAAATGGGACAGCGGGGGGAGCTGAAAAGCAGCGCAGGAAGAGGAGATTTCTGGAAACGGTTGTGGCAGATTGACTGTATGCCAAAAGTAAAGCACTTCTTATGGCGGTTAAGTCACAACACTTTGGCTTTTCGTAGAACCCTGTGAGACCCAGCCCATTGGGCCAAGTGGGCCGCACTGTTCACCAGCGGTTTAATACCAGGGAACTGAGGGACGTCCAGACCAGATTAAATATACGCAACATCCTGATAAAACGCTTGCAACATATGCGTGAAACATATGCAACATCCTGATAAACACTTTTGCAACATATGTTTGAAAAAATAGATGAAACATTGGGAACAGACGCTTGCAACATACGTGTGCAGCCACTACAACATTTGCAGCATCCCGATCTACTTTTGCAACATCCATATCAAAGACTTGAAATATACATCTGAAATAACTGAAACACTTGAAACATAGACTTGTAACATGTCTGAAAACACTTGAAACACTTAACACAGCGTCGCCGATGGCCATGGCCTACCTAATAGGGAACTGCAGTAGCTAACAAGCTCGGATCAGGAGGACGCCAAGAACAACGGCCCAGCGTA
Organism: Miscanthus floridulus; assembly: GCF_019320115.1. Taxonomy (NCBI): domain Eukaryota; kingdom Viridiplantae; phylum Streptophyta; class Magnoliopsida; order Poales; family Poaceae; genus Miscanthus; species Miscanthus floridulus. The sequence continues at coordinate 59,595,884 of NC_089596.1, read as the reverse complement.
CACCTTCATTGTCGGACCTCCCTTCCTGCTATGGTGTCTTCGGCTGGTTGCAAGAGACGATGTCCATGCCGGCGACAACCTCCTACTTATGGCGTCGGGTTGGTTGTGGCCCGGTGACACCACGGCCGCGACCAGCGAGATGGAGTGGGGCGCGACAGGGGATGGGACACGGTGCGGTGGGGGAAGTGCACGGCATGGCGAGAGACGGGGCTGGGTGAGGGAAAGGGGCACGACGAGATGGAGTTGAGCGAGTGGATGCGAGTCTGAAGAAGAGGTACAACACGAGACGGTGTTAATGGAAGGCTAAGAAATGAGTGGATAAGAATTAATGTAGAGAACGAGTGGATGAGATGAGCCTGGAGTCAGTACGATATTGATGGTTTTAGAGTGCCGGAAATTATTCCTCAGTTTAGGCGCTCGGGTTGCAGCGTTTAAACATCACTCTTCGGCCCTGTTTGGTTCCCCCTGCTAAAGTTTAGCTACTAAAATCAATGACTAAACTTTAGTCACTCATGTTTGGTTCTAGTGACTAAAGACCATTAAAGCAGTTCAACAAAGACCAAACTACCCCTAATGAATGCTCAAGTCAGGGTGGGGGACCAGCAATAATGAGGGGTAGCCCTTATTCACCGGACACTTTAGCCTACTTTTAGCTACTCTTGGATGACTAATGTGACTAAACTACTTTTGTACCTTTTTAGTTAGTTTATTTGGTAGTTTAGTAGCTGAAGTGACTAAAGTTTAGTAGCTAAAGTGACTAAAGTTTAGTAGCTAAAGTTCGTTGGCGGTGAACACCCGGCCCACGAAGTTGGTCCGCCGCCAATGTACGGCAGCTCCTTTGTAACACTCCAGCCCATTAGTAGCCTGTAGTAGTTGTAAAGTTGGTCCATGTAGCCCAAATGGCACATGTGGAGTTGTTGTTTGTGGGGTTAGTACCACCTTAGAAGTTTAGGAGGGTGAGGGCCAGCTTATAAGCCTTGTCGTTCTAAACATAACACCTCTAGGTTAATCCTTTTACACGAAGCAAGGACGAAAGTGTAAGCGATGTGCTACGTGTATGCATACCCGTTCCACGTGCAGAGCTGGGCCATATAAGCAGCTTTGGACGTGGGGTGTTACAGATGGTATTCGGAGCATCAACCCTTGCTCCACGTACCCGTGGAGGGGTGTACCAAGGGGTGGTCCAGAACAAGGTGTACCAAGCACTAGTAGAGAACAGACCTTTGATCCTCGGCCAAAATGGGCTCTAGTCCCGGCATTTTTTGTGCCCAGGACTAGAGAGACATTTAGTCCTGGTTGGTGGCTTCAACTAGGACTAAAGGTCCTTGCCCAACGGCTACTACGCCAGACAGAGGTGGCAGGTGTAACACCCTAGGTGTTTGGCTCCCACAAAATTGCATTTCATTTCATAAACATGTGCATCATCTATCTCATCATGCCATTGTACTGAAACATGTATAAGCAACACTCTCAATTATGTTTGTTTCATACTTGATTGCTTGTGAATGGTAGTTAGTGCAACATGTGAATGCAACATGAGTTTCTCATACCTTGAAACATGGCAACATGGTAGTGTAATATGACAAGTTTAAAATTGCAACAAAGTCATGAAACATGTGAAACATGGATTTGCAACATTAGGGTAATTTGAGTGTTTTGTTGTTTTATCACAAGTGATACTTAGAAGTTGGTGTAGCACTTGTGTAGAGTGGTTAATTATGGTCTAATACACCTTAACTACACTTATGGTAATTGATGGGACATTGTTCATGTGGACCAAAATGACTAAATTGCCCTCTAGGTGGAGGTTTGACTTTAGAATGACCTATAGAGTTACTCTATTTCACTGAGTAAAAAGTCCAACCTAGAGACCTTGCATGGATGTGCACCCTTTACCAAAGTTGTAGCCAATTTATCAAGGAACAAAAGTCTCAATATGACCATCTCATGAAAATGGCTAGAACATGCTCAAACATGGCCCACAAGTTAGGCTTCCCTGCTGATTTCAGACATAGAAAAAATTTTCAGTCGAGTCCTGACTTACAGTTTCATGAGCCCCTCTTTGAGACCTTGTATCTCCCAATCCAGACCGAATTAGTCCAAGCCCCAATTGATAATGTTGTAGTACTACTATAGCTATATAAATTTGCTGTTACTACCTACCGCTAACTCGGGCTAGATTACGAGCTATGAGGCGATGAAATGGCGCTGTCAGTCGTGCCACCGGACCTGATTCAGTTCGTTTCAGAAAACATTCAGTGAACGTCATGGCCGACTGGTTCAGAGGCTGGCCACCGCGTGGCGTGCATGCCTAGCTAGCACCTCCACGTCGTGTGCCTATGCACCTAGGTGAAAGCCAAGCCAACGCCTCGCCCACTCCCTCTTCCTCTCGCCATTTCCCTCTCTACCGTCCTCTTCCACGCGAACGCGGTGACCGGGAAGACCGTGACCGCCGCTGAGCCAAATCACCTAACCGAGCGCCATTGTCCGATTCCCCTGAACCATAGCACCACCGTGAGCCTCTCCACGTCCTCGACCTCACCGAAACCTCGTCCTCGCCTCAGGTAGGGCTCACCGTGAAGGCGGCTCCACCGGGTCGCCATGTCCACCGTCGGTCGAGCTCACACGTGGCTGTGCCGCTCGAGCCTCTTACTGCCCCCTCTTTCCCTTGCTTTAGGTCCAGTTAGTGATGCTGATGCTCGTAGGGTAGACCATTAGGGCCGTGATGCCGTCGGCTTGCCAGAGCTGGCCAACTTGCGGCCGTGTGCCGCCATGGCCGTCGCCATTCCCCCTAGCCACCGCAATTGCTACAATTTATGGTACCCCTAGGTGCGCACGGGTGAGGTGAACACGATGGTACCCATGGCCTCGCCGGAGCTGCCACCGGCGGCGAGCTACCGCCGTTGCTCTTCTTCCCTCCCCTGTTTCTCTCTGACTAGCGGGGCCCGCTTGTCAGTAGCCGCGCGCGGGCGGGAGCTGACCTCGGGCCGTGTGCGTGAGTGGGCCGCGCGCGTGAGTGGGCCACGCTGTGTTTCTAGGCCGCGCTGGCGTGTGCGGGCGCACGCGTCGCGGGCCACAGTGGTTTTCCGGGCCGGCCCAGTAGTTGGTTAGGGTTTCCAAATTTGTTTTGTTTTATTCTTTTTCACAGATTTGGGTACAGATTCAAAAATGTATATCTCTTGGTTGGTAGATCCAAATGATGTGGTTCCAATTTTGTTGAGTTCCTGGTAATGTCTAGTTTATATTAAAAATATAATTTATGCCATGTTCTGTTATGAAAAATGGAGTTGCTAATTATCTCTTTTAATCATGTGGGAAATAGGGGTAATTATATCTTTTTCTATGTAGCTCCAACTGGCATGAAATTTTTATGGTGTACTGCTCATATCATGAATAGCTTGTAGTTAAATTTTCATACACTTTGGACACTGTATGTAGGAGTTATGTAATTCTCTTATTTGCATGGATGGATCTTGTGTGAATTTTCATAATTTTTCTATAGATCCAGTAAAGGTAAAATTTGGTGAGTGCTATTCTTATGCTAGAATGATACTAGGAAAAATGTGAAATCTGTTGTTTGATACTTTTCAATAATGTTTCCTAATTATGCTAGAAATGGACCTGCCATCTGTTATTTTTGATACAGCAAGTTCTGCTTGTCCAATTGCTTTGAAATTTTTATGGTAGTCTATGTGAAGCATGAGGTAACTACTGTAATTTTTGTAGATTTTTATGTATAGTTTTACTATATGTTACTTTAATCACCTAATTAACTAAATAAATTAGAAAAAGGACATTAAATAATTTATTTAGAAGTTGGCACTATACTTTCTGATGTTCCTCTGGTATGCACAACAAGTTGATAAACTTGGTTTGGTCCAATTATGCTTTTGCATCATCACTAAATACTTAATTTAGTAAACCTGTCATTTCTGGACAAATTCTATGTTTACTTGAATTCGATTTGGTTAATATAAGAATCATACTTTGATGTTTACAAATGATTTGTAGAGAATTTCATAAGCTTTCCAGAATGTCCTCTTGCAAGTCATTTGAATTTGTAGAACTCTTGTTGTGATTGAATTAAGGAACTGCTCGTTTGCATATGAAACCTTAACTGTTGATTTAAGTATGCCTTTACTATTCCTAAGCTTGTGGTAATGTTCCTAGGTGTTAGGCCTTTAACTGAAGATGAGCATCTTTATCTTAGGTTATGCAAGTTAGGTAAGTTGATCTTGTTCTTCGAGTTAAGTTAGATACAATGTTTTAAAGTGATTTGAATAGAGCTATTCTTAATCGGTAAACGAGTGTCCAGTGATGTTTTCGTTAAATACTTACTGTTATCCATTCATCATGAGCATCATGTCATTCCTTATGCATCCATGATGTTTATCTTGTGCATCTTCAATGCAATAGGTGTACCGGAAGGAGTGACACTGCTGGAATTCGAGGAACCGAGCAGGGAGTAGTAGTAGCCAACACCGGAGGTTCAGGAGGTGCAGCCCTCAGGAGAAGTGCCAGACGAGGTCGCCGTTGAGTACTCGGATCACTGTCCGTGCAACTTTGTGAAAAGGCAAGCCCCGGAGCATATTAAGCCTCTTAATTTTTGAAATGCAATTAAAGTATTATTGTTACATATATATTGTTGCATTAAGTTTAGGTGTTGGATGCAAACACTTGCTGCATTGGTTATCCAATCCTTGTCCAGATATTGATACCCTGAATCCTATGTAGCTCAGGCTCGTGTAGTGCTTAACCCTGCTTAAATGTGGTAGAAGTCAGGTGATTTCCTATCACCTGCGAGCTATAGGGATATACATATGGCACGGTTGGCTATATTTGCTATCAGTGAAAAGAACCTGTCTTAATTTGAATGGAAGACTAGGCGGAGGCTTGCCGGTTTGCAGTGACTCCGTCTATGTCGCTTAAGGATCGAATCTTAGAGCCTTTCCTGTTCATGTTGAACAGCATGCCTCTCTCTTAGTTGGCTAGGTCTGGAGACCGACCATGAAGCCGAGTAGCTCAACTCAGGTCAGGAGTCGATAAGTATAAAGTACGCCTCGGAAGGGAGCCGTAGGCGTGAGTCCAAGGGCAGGTGATTTAAAAGTCCTGATCGTCCTGGCAGAAGGGTAATTCCCTGAGAGTGCTGGCGCTGATCAAACCCACGAATTTGGTTCCTGAGTTGTACCAAAGGTGACCCACGGCTACCCTTGCAAAGTATGCCAGGGCGAGAGTTAGGAATACCCCCTCAGCTGAGTTATAATTCGATTCGAGTCGCCATCTCTCACCGGTTAGTGAGAACTTGACGGGCTTATCTCCAAAGTAGATACACTAAATAACATAATGGTTCAGGAATGATGGTATGATGATGACAGCCTTATTATACCTACTATGGTTAATATTGGTTGCTTCCTAATAAGTGAGTGCTCTAGTACAGGTGCTAATCTAGTGGACAGGTAAATGATGATAAACTTGATGCTAAGTTTAATTGGTCACTATATTCATAAGCTCTTTTATGCAACTGTGTCAAGCTAGCCCACCTCATAAGCCTTGCATGACCCTTGGTGTCCTTTATTTCTTAGTTTTGATGGGTAAGTCTAGCTGAGTACCTTCTCGTACTTAGGGTTTATTTCCCACCTATTGCAGATGACCAGTTCTACTTTGGTTGCTGCAAGTATTGCCTTCTCCCAGCTGGGGATGAAGACTAGACCGTTGGGCGCGGTCTCTCCTAGTTCTCGTACCTGAAGATGCTTTTGGTGGGACATGACTAAGATCTAGGCAATGTATTTGAAACTATGAAGTTATGTACTAAACTATGTTGCTTCTGCAAATTTGAACTTGATTTGTAATATTTTATTTGAACTCTGATGGATGTAATCCGGATGCCACTTGTGAAATGTTGTAACGAATGATGTGTTGTGTTGAATCACTACGGTCTTGGTTTGTATGTCGGGAGTTGTTTGAAATCCTTCATGATTTCCGGACTACCGGGATTATGGGAGCTTAAGTACTAGGAATTTGATCACTTCGGTGATTGTTTTTGTACTTACGTTCTTATAATTTGGTCAGTTCTGTTACAGCTGGCATCAGAGCAAGATTTCGACACTAAACATGTCATTTGTGTATTTAAAACAAAAGTATTTGTGAAAATTCTAAATTAAATACTAAGTGTTGACAGTGGTCATATCCTTTATGCCCAAATAAGGACTCTTAGGTGGCTTATTAAAGTACTAACTTGGGGGTTCCTACTTGTTTCTGTTTCGTTGTCCATACGGCGTGCTATTGTATGGATGCCATCCGCTTGGGTGGTAATGTATGGATCAAAATACCTCTACGCTCTGGTAAGTGGGAGTTGTGAGAGCATGACTGTCCAACCGTCGGTCTAGGGGAGAGTAGTTGTGGTTGCTCGCATACTTACATGTTTCGATCATGTATCTATGAGAGTATTTAAGTGTGGGTATCTCTGTCAGGTAGCTTGTGATACTAGAGTATATACATCGGGGGATGTATGTATGAAAGTATTTAGTTTACTGCTTACTTTACATGCCTTTTTAGGAAATTATTGGGCTGAAATGAAATTTGCTGTAGGTACACTAACAACATATCGTTGTAGATCGACTAGCTACCGTATACGAGAGAACGTATGTATGCCACCGTATATTTCGCTAGCCTTTAATTTTTTCTAGGTTTGTGAGAACATACGGATCGTGCACGCATCATGTTCAAGCATACATGGCATTTCTTGCATTACTCCCTCCTTTAAAATTTGATGATCTCGACTAGTTAAATTTCGTATCCCTTAAATGATTCTCCCCTTAGTTGCAACTTTTTGCTACAGATGGCGCGCATGAAATGCACTACTCACAAGTCCACCGGAGGCAGGGCGCCTCGTCACCAGTAAGCTCCTTGTGAGCCCCGTCCTGAGCCTACTGAGGAGGAAAGGCTGAGAGCAGAGCTGGCCTAGGTGACTGCTGAGAGGAGTGTGGCTCAGCAGTGTTTGGAGCAAGTAACGCAGGAACGGGATCAAGAGACCCTGGAGGTTCAGAAGTTGACAGTTGCTCACCGCAACTTTGAATGTATGTTGATTCACGTGCTGAACCAGCGGAATGAAGCCTGGAATGAAGAGAATGCGTTGAGAGCGCAACAGGTTGAGCTGGAGCAGCAGTTGACAGCTGTAGAAGAGTACAATGACCATCTCCATGAGGAGGTTCACCTATTACACAATCAGCTTCACCCTCTCCTGCCCCCTGATGATGAGAATGACAATGAGGATGAGATGGGCTCTGGTGTCATCATGGCTGAAGATGATGATGACATTGAGGTTAATGGACCTAAGGACGTTCCACCTGGAGAGGAGGAAGATGAGGAGCTAGAACCTGCTAGTGATGAAGATGGAGGAGAGATCTTCGACACTGACTTCGAGGACGATGCATAGTTTAGCTTACTACTTAGCTAATGTGCTAGAGCTAGTCTTTTGTTGATCCTCATGCATGAACGAGTAGCTTTGTAATAAGTTAATCTTTGGGATGTAATATCAAACCCTATGTTATCTTTGATGTAAGTTTGGAACCTCTATGGCTTGGATGTAACCTATCAAACGTGTTATGCTCCACGTATGTGAGCCTTTGGTAAATTCCATCTATGCGGTCTATAGATCTCGTTGTTGGTTAAGTTCATCGCATTAATGTGTCAATTGATGTGCTTGATGAGTTGTGTGATTGTGATGGATGATTGTGCCTCTATTGATTGTATAAATTCATTCTCTCCAATGGAATTAGTTTGGCATAATTATACAATTCATCTACAAAATTTTCCACATCGTCAGTGCTCATTGGCTATACATTTTGCAGATGGCTTATAATCTTCGTCATGGTCGTAGCCTTGGAGATGAGGAACAACCACCTCCTCCACCACCGCCCACACCAGCTGAGCTAATGTAGACAGTCGTCGAAAGTCAGCGCATGCTAGCTGAGGCTATGCGCCAACTGGCTAACCGCGATGATCAACATGTCCGCCAAGGGACCCAAGCCAAACCAGTATAGCAGCTTTAAGGACTTCATGGACACAAAGCCTCCTATCTTTAGAGAGGCAGAAGAACCATTACAAGCTGATGAATGGTTGAGTATGATAGAGCAAAGGTTTCGATTGCTTAGATTGATAGAAGGTATGAAGGCCTCGTATGTAGGACACCAGCTCCAAGGCCCTGCAGGCATCTGGTGGAACTATCATAGGACCACCTTCCCTGCAAACATCGACGTGGTTTGGGACCAGTTCCAGGAAGCTTTTAGGGGACATTTTATCCCTCCTGGTCTCATGGCAATCAAGCACACCGAGTTCATGAAGCTAACTCAAGGCAACAAGAGTCATAATGAATACCTCCAGGCATTTAACAACCTAGTGAGGTATGCTCCTGAGTTTGTTGATACTGATGCCAAAAAGATAGCTAGTCTCAAGAGGGGACTTTCCCCTAAACTGATGAAGTCTATGGGCAACTGTAAGTGTGTCACCTTCAATGAGTTTTTCAGTGATGCCCTGACTCAGGAGAATAATGATAAGGTATATGTTGTTTCCAAGACCCGTAAAAGAAACTTTGAGGTAGGTGCTTCTCAGTCTAAGGCACCAGTGGTATCCAAAACCCAATATCATCCACCTAATGCTAATGTCCGGTACCGCCCACCTCAGAAGAAGAATCAAGCTAAAACTAGTTTCCGCAAGGGGTACACAGTTTTCTTGCCAAAGAATACCTCTAGGCAGGGCAGCTCCAATGTCCCACCATCTAACAGGCCATGCTGGAACTGTAACAAGCCTAGTCACTGGGCTAATAATTGTCCCTATCCTCCCAAGCAGAATGCTCAGGGAAATGTCCGTCAGGGGCATGTTCACTACACTACTATGGAGGAAATTCCTGCTGGTGAAGTGGTCACCGTTGGTAAGTTTCTTATTAATGATCACCCTATAGTTGTGCTCTTTGATTCGGGTGCTTCACATTCCTTTGTGAGTTCTACTTTTGCATATGAGCATAAGATGAATGTGATTACAATTGTTAAGGGTGGTTATTGTATTAGTGATGTTGGAAATAATATCATGACTAACCAAGTAGTTAAAGATGTAAAGATTGAGATTGGGGATCGAGAGTTCCTTGCGGATCTTGTAGTTCTACTAGGGGTAGGAATCGATGTAATCCTAGGGATGAAGTGGATGAGCAGGAATAGAGTGTTGATCGATACATCAACCCGTGTGGTAATATTGAGAGATCCTGTGGATAAGAAGGGTTTTCTAGTGCAGTTGCCTCGTGATATCGCTATCCACAATACAGCCAATGCTACCCTAGCCAAAGCCATTGAGGATATACCGGTTGTCTAGTGAGTTTCCAGATGTCTTCCCTGATGACTTGCCTGGATTACCTCCGGACCATGAAGTAGAATTCAAGATAGAACTCATTCCGGGTACGGCTCCTATTTTCGAAGGCCCTATAGAATGCCACCCAATGAGTTGGCTGAGCTGAAGATTCAGTTGAATGAGCTATTAAAGAAAGGTTTGATTTGGCCTAGTTCTTCTCCTTGGGGTTGTCTGGCTATCTTTGTGAAGAAGAAGGACGAGTCTCTACGCATGTGCGTGGATTATCGCCCCCTTAATGCTGTTACTATCAAGAACAAATACCCTCTTCCTCGCATCGATATTCTGTTTGATCAACTCTCCAAAGCTAAGGTATTCTCCAAGATTGATTTGAGGTCTGGCTACCATCAGATCAAAATTCGTCCTGAAGATATACCTAAGATAGCTTTCTCTACTCGTTATGGCTTGTTCAAATATCTTGTCATATCCTTTGGGTTGATAAATGCTCCGGCACACTTTATGTACCTAATGAATTCGGTATTCATGTTGGAATTGGACAAGTTCGTCGTCGTGTTCATTGATGATATCCTTGTATATTCTCAGAATGAAGAAGAGCATGCTGAACATCTGAGAATTGTTTTAACTCGATTACGTAACAACTAGCTTTATGCTAAGTTCAGCAAGTGCAAATTCTAGTTGAACAAGGTACCTTTTCTAGGTCATGTGTTATCTGGAGATGGAATTTTGGTTGACCCTACTAAGGTGCAAGAAGTCCTAGATTGGAAGGCACCTACTACGGTCATAGAAGTTCGAAGTTTTCTGGGTTTGGCTGGCTATTATCGTCGCTTCATCCTGGATTTCTCTAAAATCTCCAAGCCCATGACTCGACTACTTCAAAAGGATGAGAAGTTTGTGTGGACCCCAAAGTGTGAAGAGGCTTTCCACACTTTGTCGACCTTACTAACTTCTACTCCTATATTGGTACAACCTGACATCGAGAAGCCTTTTGATGTCTATTGTGATGCATGTGGCACCGGTTTGGGGTGTGTTCTTATGCAGGAGTGCCGAGTCATTGCTTATGCTTCGCGCCAACTTCGACAGCATGAAGTCAATTATCCTACCCATGACTTAGAGCTAGCTGCGGTTGTTTATGCCCTAAAGATTTGGAGACATTACTTGCTAGGTAATGTGTGCAACATCTATACTGACCATAAAAGTCTCAAGTACATCTTTACTCAACCCTAGTTGAACATGCATCAACGACGATGGTTAGAATTAATCAAAGACTACAACCTTCAAGTGCACTACCATCCTGGCAAGGCAAATGTGGTTGCTGATGCCTTAAGCAGAAAGGCCCATTACAATTCCTTAGTTAGTGAAGACTTTCATCTGGCACACCTCCTTCATCCTATAGTACTCCACAATATCACTATGGATTGCTCTCTTAGAAGTTGAATTATCGAACTCCAGAAGACTGATGTGGGTGTGTTTCACATCAAGCGGAAGATGAAAGAGCAGGAGACCAAGCACTTTAGGGTCGATGACAAAGGAATTCTCTGGTTTAATGATAGGCTTGTAGTACCCAAAGATAAAGAACTTAGAAATCAAATTATGGCTGAAGCCCATTCTTCTAGATTGTCCATCCATCCTGGTAGCAGTAACATGTATCAGGATCTTAAGCCGTATTATTTGTGGACCAAGATGAAGAAAGAAATCGTAGCCTACGTGGCAAGGTGTGATAACTGTTGTAGAGTCAAGGCTATTCACATGAAGCCCGAGTTATTGCAGCCACTCTCTATTCCTGGCTGGAAGTGGGAAGAAATTGTTATAGATTTTCATTGTTGGGTTACCCACTAGCCAAAAAGGGTTTTGATTCCATCTGGGTTATCGTAGATCGTTCTAACCAAATCTGCTCACTTTATTCCGATCAAGTCTACCTATCACCCTCACAATTATGCTGATATTTATTTTCAACAAGTGGTACGTCTCCATGGTGTACCCAAATCCATTGTTTCATATAGAGGACCGCAATTCACGGCTCGCTTTTGGGAACGCTTACATCAGAATCTTAGCACTCATCTAATCCGTAGTTCTGCCTATCATCCGCAAACATCGAGACAGACTGAGCATATTAATCAAATTCTTGAAGACATGCTTAGAGCTTGTCTTATCTCTTGTAAAGGCTCTTGGGAGAAATGGTTGCCTCTCGCTGAATTCTCTTACAACAATAGTTATCAAGAGAGTATCAAGATGGCTCCTTTTGAAGCTCTATATGGCCGCAAGTGTAGAACTCCTTTAAACTGGGTGGAACCCGGAGAAAGAAGATTCTATGGTATTGATTTTGTAAAAGAAGCTGAAGAGCAAGTCCAAACTATACAGAAGAATATGACTGCCGCTCAGGCTAGACAAAAGAGCTATGCTGATAAGAGAAGAAAACCTATTGAGTTTGAAGTAGGTGACCATGTTTATCTGAAGGTATCCCCTATGAGAGGAGTAAAACATTTTGGAATCAAAAGGAAGCTTGAGCCTTGATATGTTGGACCTTACCAAATTATTGAGAAAAGTGGAAGAGTGGCCTATAAACTCAATCTACCACGTGAAATGGGAGCTATATTCTCGGTATTCCATGTGTCTCAGCTGAAGAAGTGTCTTCGTATTTCGAGGAAAGAGTAGCAACAAGGAGAATCGAATTGAAATATGATCTTTCTTATGAGGAGAAGCCCATGCAGGTTCTGGATACTCAAGAAAGGGTGACTCATAGGCGAGTAGTTAAGTTATACAAGGTAGTTTGGAGTAATCATAGTGATCAGGATGCAACATGGGAGCGGGAAGATTATCTAAAGGAAAATCTTCCGACTTTCTATACTAAATGGTATGCTTTCCAAATCTCGGGACGAGATTTTTTCAAAGGGGGAGGGCTGTAACACCCTAGGTGTTTGGCTCCCACAAAATTGCATTTCATTTCATAAACATGTGCATCATCTATCTCATCATGCCATTGTACTAAAACATGTATAAGCAACACTCTCAATTATGTTTGTTTCATACTTGATTGCTTGTGAATGGTAGTTAGTGCAACATGTGAATGCAACATGAGTTTCTCATACCTTGAAACATGGAAACATGGTAGTGTAATATGACAAGTTTAAAATTGCAACAAAGTCATGAAACATGTGAAACATGGATTTGCAACATTAGGGTAATTTGAGTGTTTTGTTGTTTTATCACATGTGATACTTAGAAGTTGGTGTAGCACTTGTGTAGAGTGGTTAATTATGGTCTAATACACCTTAACTACACTTATGGTAATTGATGGGACATTGTTCCTGTGGACCAAAATGACTAAATTGCCCTCTAGGTGGAGGTTTGACTTTAGGATGACCTATAGAGTGACTCTATTTGACTGAGTAAAACGTCCAACCTAGATACCTTGCATGGATGTGCACCCTTTACCAAAGTTGTAGCCAATTTATCAAGGAACAAAAGTCTCAATATGACCATCTCATGAAAATGGCTAGAACATGCTCCAACATGGCCCACAAGTCAGGCTTCCCTGCTGATTTTAGACTTAGAAAAAATTTTCAGTCGAGTCCTGACTTACAGTTTCATGAGCCCCTCTTTGAGACCTTGTATCTCCCAATCCAGACCGAATTAGTCCAAGCCCCAATTGATAATGTTGTAGTACTACTATAGCTATACAAATTTGCTGTTACTACCTACCGCTAACTCGGGCTAGATTACGAGCTATGAGGCGATGAAATGGCGCTGTCAGTCGTGCCACCGGACCCGATTCAGTTCGTTTCAAAAAACATTCAGTGAACGTCATGGCCGACCGGTTCAGAGGCTAGCCACCATGTGGCGTGCATGCCCAGCTAGCACCTCCACGTCGCGTGCCCGTGCTCCTAGGTGAAAGCCAAGCCAATGCCTCGCCCACTCTCTCTTCCTCTCGCCATTTCCCTCTCTACCGTCCCCTTCCATGCGAGCGCGGTGACCGAGAAGACCGTGACCGCCGCTGAGTCAAATCACCTAACCGAGTGCCATTGTCCGATTCCCCTGAACCACAGCACCACTGTGAGCCTCTCCACATCCTCGACCTCACCAAAACCTCATCCTCACCTCAGGTAGGGCTCACCATGAAGGCGGCTCCACCGGGTTGCCATGACCGCCGCCGGTCGAGCTCACATGTGGCTGTGCCACTCGAGCCTCTTACTGCCCCCTCTTTCCCTTGTTTTAGGTCCAGTTAGTGATGCTGATGCTCGTAGGGTAGACCATTAGGGCCGTGATGCCATCGGCTCACTGGAGCTGGCCAACTCGCGGCCGTGTGCCGCCAAGGCCATCGCCATTCCCCCTAGCCACCTCAATTGCTGCAATTTATGGTACCCCTAGGTGCGCATGGGTGAGGTGAACATGCTGGTACCCATGGCCTCACCGAAGCTACCACCGGCGGCGAGCTACCGCCGTCGCTCTTCTTCCCTCCCCTGTTTTCTCTCTAACTAGCGGGGCCCGCTTGTCAGGAGCCGCGCGCGGGCGGGAGCCGACCACGGGCCACGCGCATGAGTGGGCCACGCTGTGTTTCTAGGCCGCGCTGGCGTGTGCGGGCACGCGCGTCGCGGGCCGCAGTGGTTTTCCGGGCCGGCCCAGTAGTTGGTTAGGGTTTCCAAATTTGTTTTGTTTTATTCTTTTTCACAGATTTGGGTACAGATTCAAAAATGTATATCTCTTGGTTGGTAGATCCAAATGATGTGGTTCCAATTTTGTTGAGTTCCTGGTAATGTCTAGTTTATATTAAAAATATAATTTATGCCATGTTCTGTTATGAAAAATGGAGTTGCTAATTATCTCTTTTAATCATGTGGGAAATAGGGGTAATTATATCTTTTTCTGTGTAGCTCCAAATAGCATGAAATTTTTATGGTGTACTGCTCATATCATGAATAGCTTGTAGTTAAATTTTCATACACTTTGGACACTGTATGTAGGAGTTATGTAATTCTCTTGTTTGCATGGATGGATCTTGTGTGAATTTTCATAATTTTTCTATAGATCCAGTAAAAGTAAAATTTGGTGAGTGCTATTCTTATGTTAGAATGATACTAGGAAAAATGTGAAATCTGTTGTTTGATACTTTTCAATAATGTTTCCTAATTATGCTAGAAATGGACCTGCAATCTGTTATTTTTGATACAGCAAGTTCTGCTTGTCCAATTGCTTTGAAATTTTTATGGAAGTCTACGTGAAGCATGAGGTAACTACTGTAATTTTTGTAGATTTTTATGTATAGTTTTACTATATGTTACTTTAATCACCTAATTAACTAAATAAATTAGAAAAGGACATTAAATAATTTATTTAGAAGTTGGCACTATACTTTATGATGTTCCTCTGGTATGCACAACAAGTTGGTAAACTTGGTTTGGTCCAATTATACTTTTGCATCATCACTAAATACTTAATTTAGTAAACCTGTCATTTCTGGACAGATTCTATGTTTACTTGAATTTGATTTGGTTAATGTAAGAATCATGCTTTGATGTTTACAAATGATTTGTAGAGAATTTCATAAGCTTTCCAGAATGTCCTCTTGCAAGTCATTTGAATTTGTAGAACTCTTGTTGTGATTGAATTAAGGAACTACTCGTTTGCATATGAAACCTTAACTGTTGATTTAAGTATGCCTTTACTATTCCTAAGCTTGTGGTAATGTTCCTAGGTGTTAGGCCTTTAACTGAAGATGAGCATCTTTATCTTAGGTTATGCAAGTTAGGTAAGTTGATCTTGTTCTTCGAGTTAAGTTAGATACATGTTTTTAAGTGATTTGAATAGAGCTATTCCTAATCGATAAACAAGTGTCCAGTGATGTTTTCATTAAATACTTACTATTATCCATTCATCATGAGCATCATGTCATTCCTTATGCATCCATGATATTTATCTTGTGCATCTGCATGCAATAGGTGTACCAGAAGGAGTGACACTGCTGGAATTCGAGGAACCGAGTGGGGAGCAGCAGCAGCCAACGCCGAAGGTTCAGGAGGTGCAGCCCTCAGGAGAAGTGCCAGACGAGGTCGTCGTTGAGTGCCCGGATCACCGTCTGTGCAACTTTGTGAAAGGTAAGCTCCGGAGCATATTAAGCCTCTTAATTTCTGAAATGCAATTAAAGTATTATTGTTACATATATATTGTTGCATTAAGTTTAGGTGTTGGATGCAAACACTTGCTGCATTGGTTATCCAATCCTTGTCCAGATATTGATACCCTGAATCCTATGTAGCTCAGGCTCATGTAGTGCTTAGCCCCGCTTAAATGCGGTAGAAGTCAGGTGATTTCCTGTCACCTGCGAGCTATAGGGATATACATATGGCACGGTTGGCTATATTTGCTATCGTGGAAAAGAACCTGTCTTAGTTTGAATAGAAGACCAGGCGGAGGCTTGCCGATTTGCAGTGACTCCGTCTGTGTCGCTTAAGGATCGAATCTTGGAGCCTTTCCTGTTTATGTTGAATGCATGCCTCTCTCTTAGTTGGCCGGGTATGGAGACCGACCACGAAGCCGAGTAGCTCAACTCAGGCTAGGAGTCGATAAGTATAAAGTACGCCTCGGAAGGGAGCCATAGGCGTGAGTCCAAGGGCAAGTGATTTAAAAGTCATGATCGTCTTGGCTTTAGGGTAATCCCTGAGAGTGCTGGCACTGATCGAACCCACGAATTTGGTTCCTGAGTTGTACCAAAGGTGACCCACGGCTACCCTTGCAAAGTATGCCAGAGCAAGAGTTAGGAATACCCCCTCAGCTGAGTTGTAATTCGATTTGAGTCGCCGTCTCTCACCAGTTAGTGAGAACTTGACGGGCTTATCTCCAAAGTAGATACACTAAATAACATAATGGTTCAGGAATGATGGTATGATGATGACAGCCTTATTATACCTGCTATGGTTAATATTGGTTGCTTCTAATAAGTGAGTGCTCTAGTATAGGTGCTAATCTAGTGGACAGGTAAATGATGATAAACTTGATGCTAAGTTTAATTGGTCACTATATTCATAAGCTCTTTTATGCAACTATGTCAAGCTAGCCCACCTTGTAAGCCTTGCATGACCCTTGGTGTCCTTTATTTCTTGTTTTGATGGGTAAGTCTAGCTGAGTACCTTCTCGTACTTAGGGTTTATTTCCCACCTGTTGCAGATGACCAGTTCTACTTTGGTTGCTGCAAGTATTGCCTTCTCTCGGCTGGGGATGAAGACTAGACCGTTGGGCGCGGTCCCTCCTAGTTCTCGTACCTGAAGATGCTTTTGGTGGGACATGACTAAGATCTGGCAATGTATCTGAAACTATGAAGTTATGTATGAAACTATGTTGCTTCCGCAAATTTGAACTTGGTTTGTAATATTTTATTTAAACTCTGATGGATGTAATCCGGATGCCACTTGTGAAATGTTGTAACGAATGATGTGTTGTGTTGAATCACTACGGTCTTGGTTTGTATGTCAGGAGTTGTTTGAAATCCTTCGTGATTTCCGGACTATCGGGATTATGGGAGCTTAATTACAGGAATTTGATCACTTCGGTGATTGTTTTTGTACTTACGTTCTTATAATTTGGTCAGTTCTGTTACAGCAGGGACCTTTAGTCCTGGTTGGAACCACCAACTGAGACTAAAGGTAGACTTTTACTCCCGGTTGGTGGCTCCAACCGGAAGTAAAGGTCTACTCCCGGGCCGTGGCTGCGCCGAGGGTTGGAAAGTTACCATTAGTCTCGGTTGGAGCCACCAACCGTCACTAAAGGTCCCCCCTTTATATCCCAGCCGTCTCCTTCTTCCTCCCCGAGCCCGAGCTCTGCACATTTTGAAGCTCACTGCACTAGTGTTTTTGCTTCCTCCCTCCATTGTTCCTCCATCCATTCTTTGATTCCACCGTCAATTTCTTCGATTCCTCTGTCGATTCTTCAGTTGTAAAGGTTACCAATCTCATACTCTCGTTTTTCATCATTGGATTATCTCATATTGTTCACTATATATATATTGTTTTTATGGTGTTTTTTTATTTGTAAACAATTTGAGCTCAAAATAACTTATAGTTTGCATATTTGGATGAAGAAAGGTTAAAGTAGGTATTTGTAAGGAAAATGGACCCTTGGCCCATTTACTTTGAATTTTGGTGTTTGATGTCCAACACAACCAAATTGGACTAATGAATTTACAAGTGTTTGTTTTGTAGTTCAATAGGGTGCAAGACATAACTTGGACGAAGGCGACATGATGATCCGATGATCAACACCTCAAGCAAGACCTTAGAAGCATAAGAGAAGACCCAAGATATCAAGCAAAGTCCAAGCACAAAGATTGGAACCAAGCCGTACACAAGATCACGAAGAAATGAACTCACTGTGGTGACCGGATGCAGGACCGGACGCTGGACAAGCAACCAGACGCCTTGACTGGACGCTAGGCAAGTGACTCGGTAGATAGGCGACCGGACACAGGCGGCAACCGACCGGACATAGGAGATCAGCGTCCGATCGATTACAGTAAGGTTCCAGAGCGACACATCTGCGACCGGACGCGTCCGGTGGCAAGCGACCGGACACTAGCCAGCGTCCGATTAGTACATTGCCGGCTCAACGGTCAGGACGATCGGACATGTCTGGTCAGGACGATTCAGCATCCGGTCAGTAGCAGTTTTGCGGGAATTCGACCCCAACGGCTACTTTCTCAGTGGGGCTTATAAATACAACCCCCAACCAGCCATTTGAGATGTGTGGAACTAAGGAAACATACCAAGGGTGTTGATACACCATTTTAGCGATCTCCACATGCATAGTGCTTAGTGTTTTATTAGGTGATTAGCATAAGTGCTTTGCAAAGTGCTTAGGTTGATTAGACCACTACTTATGCGCTTGCTCTAGGTTTATGCCTAGTGTTGAGTGATGTTTGCATACCTCTTGCCACCCCATGCTTGCGAGCACAAGTGTTGTACATTGGAGGGGCTTGAAGTCTTGAGAGATCACACCAACCGCGTTTGTGGTGTGGCCGCCACCGTGTACCAGAGGGAACAAGGCCCGCGGCGTTTCGGCCGAAAGCTTGATAGTGAAGACGGCGGGGAGCATCCAGGAGAGGCTTGCCGAGAGGCACATCGGAGACCCACTTGTGTGTGGGGAAGGCCCGAGGCTATCCATGGAGGTACCTGACCGGGAGCTTGGCCTTTGCGAGGGATTCCTTATGAGGGGCTCCAATGAGGACTAGGGGGAAGCTTGCGCGCTTCTCGATACCTCGGTAAAAATACCAGAGTCATCAATGGGAGTTTGCATATCTCTACCTTGCTCTTTAGCTTCCGCATTTATATTGATTACTTTACTACATTTGCGGTAGAGATAGCAACACACTAGCAAAACCGTAGTTGCACATTTAGATAGTTTATCTTTTGTGTAGGTTTTGCCAAGGTTAGAAAAAGAGGCCATAGTTTAGAGTTAGATTTTTAAGTTGCCTAATTCAACCCCCCCTCTTAGGCGTCACGGTCACTTCAATTGGTATCAGAGCCGGTTGTCTCATATTTGGACCTTTAGCTTAATCGCCATTGAGCCGATGCTATTGTAGAGTGGTTGGGATGGATACCGCTAGGCCTCCACAATTTGATGGCACTAAGTTCCTCTACTATAAAGCTAGAATGGCTTGCCACCTTGAGGCGGTTGATTTAGGTGTATGGAGAGTCACTCGTGATGGGATGAAACCCATTAAGAATCCCGAAAAGCCCACAAAGAGTGATGAAAAAGAAATGCATTTTAATGTAGAGCTAAGAATTGCTTGTTTGAATCATTTAGCATGGATGTGTTTAACCAAGTGTTCACCTTAAATACGGCACATGAAATTTGGTTAAAACTCCAAGAGCTCCATGATGGCACAAGTAATGTCCGTAAGCAAAAATATTGTCTAGCTAGGCAAAATTATGATTCATTTGCTATGAATGATGATGAGCTTGTTCGTGATATGTATTCTCGATTGAATCTAATTATCAATGAGCTCCATTCAATAGTATTATTAAAGATAGATGATGCGGACATCGTGAGGAAGATCATCTCCGTTCTACCACAAAAGAAATATGCAAGCATCATCACCATCCTTCATAACATGGAGAACTTGAGCACCATGACCCCGGGTATTGTCATTGGCAAGCTAGTGGCATTTGAAATGTCATGTAAGATGGGTCAAGGAGAAGCATCTTCATCAAGCAAAGGCAAAGCTCTCGCTTGTAGCGAGAAGAAAAAAATGAAGAGCAAGAAAGTTGAGTCAAGCTCAAGCTCAAGCTCCTCAAGTGAAGAAGAAGATGAGGATGATGATGATGGTGAACAAGAATCAAGTAATGATGATCAATCTTCCTCCTCCACCTCCGACCTTGATGAAGAATCACTTAAACTTATCAAAAAGGTGGAGAAGGTGATCGTAAGGCTCAATGTCAAGGGTGTGCCCATCCAAATTCAAGACCTCGTTTTCACTAATCAAAGAAAAGAGCAAAGAAAGAGAGGATGCTATGGATACGGCGAGCTAGGGCACTTTGTGGAAGTTTGTCCAAACAAGCCCACACCCAAGACAAAGAAGAAGGCATGCAAGAACTAAGCCCTCACATCAATAAGATCATGGGATGATTCTTCAAGTGAAGAAGAACCCCATCACAAGAGGCGAGGCCACAAGCACTCATCATCAAGCACCTCTCGTGTGTGTCTTATGGCATGAGGTAACGAAAGCTCTTCCTCTAGTGAGAGTGATAGTGATGAGGACATGCCTTCTTATCATGAACTTGTGCAAGAAAATCTTAAATATGCTAAAGCTTGCACTAGTCAACACAAGAAACTCAAAATTTTAAAGAAAAACTAGATAGTTCACAAGAAGCATACAAAACCTTGCTTGAACAATATGAGAACTTTGCTAATCTCAATGTTGAACTATCTACCAAAATTGAGAAACTTGAGACTAGTGCAACAACAAATACTTGCATAATCAATGATGAGCAACTTGTAAAGAAAAATGAAAAATTAAAAGAAAAGTTAGCTAGCTCACAAGAAGCATATAATAACCTGCTTGCTAAAATGGAAACCATGTGCAAACATTGTGATGAGCTAGCTAATAAAGTTGCTAATCTTGAAGCCGTTAGCACAACCCCCACCAAGGCATCTAAAAAGAATAATTCTATCTTTAACATGTCTAAAAAGGATGCCTCTACCTCTTGCAATGATTTATGTTTAGACTCACCTTTGTGCAACCAAGTTTGTGTTGAGAAAGTTGTTCTAGATACATGCACACAAGAGGTTGCAAAGGAGAATGAGCAACTCAAGCAAGAAGTAGCTCGCCTCACCAAGGACTTGACTCAAGTGAAAGGCAAGGCGAAGCAAACCCAACTTCATCAAGATAACACCGTCAAGGGAGTGAAGAAGCTTGATGAAGGACAAACCGTGGTTTGTTATGTATGTCACAATGAAGGTCACAAGTCCTATGAGTGTAAGGTGAAGAATGGGGAAGGAGCAAAGAAGAAGGAGAAAAAAGCAAACAAGCAAACTCTCCAACACCTACACCAACAAGGTGGACAAGAAGGCCTCTACACCTTATCTCTTGAAGAAGAAGAAAAATGACAAGGTAGTGGCCATCAAGGTGAACAAGCAAGCCAACAATGGGGTCAAATGCTTTTGGGTGCCAAAGGAAATCATCTCAAACATGAAGAGCACTAAGAAGGTTTGGATCCCGAAAGGGAAGTGAGAAGTCCATCAGACCTCGAGGAATTTGGAGACTTGGCAAAGTTTGGGTGCATTTCATGGGGTGCATCATGATGGACAAAGTCATTGCCAAGTAGGTTAGTGAATACTATGGACCCAAATTCCCCTTCCCATGTTAGGTAACTGGATGTCATTACTTTCAAATAGTATGAATTTCAATTGGTTTTGTTTTTAAATTGATATACTCTTAAAGCATCTAGTTATCTTTCATGCCTATGTTTGCATTAACATGCTTAAATCTTTTGTCATGCATTCAATAGGTATGTCATATGGTAGGCTTGCTCGGTTTCATTATCAACCCTTGGAGCAAACCTACATGGTTTAAAATTGTTTAGGAGCACGGCACATAGCTTGTTTTACAATTATTTATCTAATATGTGCCAATGTCCAAATTGTAGATAATCTCTCCCGAATATCATTTTTGAAAATGATTCTCACATTCATGAGAAGTCATCTTTCAAGTGGTATTTTGACTCTAAAATCAATGTGCATAATTCCTACAAAGTGTTCCACATTTGTGTGCACATATTTAGGGGGAGCATTTCTACACCTTGGATGCTTTGAGACTAACAATTTTTCAAATGGTATCATTTTTCCAAACCTATCACATGTGTAATAGTCTCATTGTAAGGAAATTGGAGTCCCCAGAGTTAAGCATCATTCTTCAATTGGCATCATCATGTTGATTTCATTTCATATTTATATGCTTTCTCCATGCATTATATAGATCAAACTCTCTTGTACAATAAATTGCTAATTATGCATATGCCTTGCTTTCTACCATATGTATGCATATATTTAGGGGGAGCTTAGTCTATATAATGTGAGAGTCAAATTTTGTGATTCATTTCACTCTATACAAAGGATCATGAAATTTGACCCTCCCTTGTGCTACTAATGTCTTCCTTTTTGGTGTTTGATGCCAAAGGGGGAGAAGTTGAAGGACCAAAGACAAGCATTTAGTTACAAGTAGTAATGGTCCGAGAAAGGAAGGAATGTGAATTATGGGTTAGTCTAAGTAATGAGAAATTTCTTTATAGAAAGCTAGGCTTAAATCCATAATATCACATGGGGACATTTGCAAGGGCAAGACAAGTTTGCCCTTTGCATTGCATCCTAGCAAGTAGGGGCAAGACAAGTTTTTAAGTAAAGTTTCAATTAGTATCATATAACCTTGCCCTTTGCATTGCATCCTAGCAAGTAGGTAGTTTTTTAACTTCCAAATTCATCTTATTTGCTTGCTTTGGTCGTGTTGGCATCAATCACCAAAAAGGGGGAGATTGTAAGGAAAATGGACCCTTGGCCCATTTACTTTGAATTTTGGTGTTTGATGTCCAACACAACCAAATTGGACTAATGAATTTGCAAGTGTTTGTTTTATAGTTCCATAGGGTGCAAGACATAACTTGGACGAAGGCGACGTGATGATCCAATGATCAACACCTCAAGCAAGACCTTAGAAGCACAAGAGAAGACCCAAGATATCAAGCAAAGTCCAAGCACGAAGATTGGAACCAAGCCATACGTAAGATCACGAAGAAATGAGCTCACTGTGGTGATCGGATGCAGGACCAGACGTTGGACAAGCAACCAGACGCCATGACTGGATGCTGGGCAAGTGACTAGGCAGACAGGCGACCGAACGCAGGCGGCAACCGACCGGACGCAGGAGATCAGCGTCCGATCGATTACAGTAAGGTTCTAGAGCGGCACATCTACGACCGAACACGTCCGATGGCAGGCGACCGGACGCTGGCCAGCGTCCAATCAGTACATTGCCGGCTCAACGGTCGGGACGACCGGATGCGTCTGGTCAGGACGATTCAGCGTCCGGTCAGTAGCAGTTTCATGGGAATTCGACCCCAATGGCTACTTTCTCAGTGGGGCTTATAAATACAACCCCCAACCGGCCATTTGAGATGTGTGGAACTGAGGAAACATACCAAGGTACACCATTTTAGTGATCTACACGTGTATAGTGCTTAGTGTTTTATTAGGTGATTAGCATAAGTGCTTTACGAAGTGCTTAGGTTGATTAGACCACCGCTTATGCGCTTGCTCTAGGTTTATGCCTAGTGTTGAGTGAGGTTTGCATACCTCTTGCCACCCCATGCTTGCGAGCACAAGTGTTGTACATCGAAGGGGCTTGAAGTCTTGTGAGATCACACCAACCATGTTTGTGGTGTGGCCGCCACCGTGTACCAGAGGGAACAAGGCCCGCGGCGTTTCGGCCGAAAGCTTGATAGTGAAGACGGCGGGGAGCATCCGGGAGAGGCTTGCTGAGAGGCACATCGGAGACCCACTTGCATGTGCGGAAGGCCTAAGGCTATCCACGGAGGTACCCGACCGGGAGCTTGGCCTTTGCGAGGGATTCCTTGCGAGGGGCTCCAACGAGGACTAGGGGGAAACTTGCGCGCTTCTCGATACCTCGGTAAAAATACCGGAGTCGTCAATGGGAGTTTGTATATCTCTACCTTGCTCTTTAGCTTCTGCATTTACATTGATTACTTTACTACATTTGCGGTAGAGATAGCAACACACTAGCAAAACCGTAGTTGCACATTTAGATAGTTTATCTTTTGCGTAGGTTTTGCCAAGGTTAGAAAAAGAGGCCATAGTTTAGAGTTAGATTTTTAAGTTGCCTAATTCATCCCCCCTCTAAGGCGTCACGGTCACTTCAGTATTTAAAATTAGTATTCACTTTTTATTTCTAGCATGCATATCACACTTCATTGTTTAGAGATATAGATAATTTTATAGTTTCTTAATTTTATTTGTTTATAAAATGAGAAATTTATAGTGTATTAAAAATGAGTATAGAGAGTAGATGGCAACTGCTTCCGGGTCCTCAGCCTCTCATGGGTTTCCAAAGCGACTTAGGCCGGGCCTCCCTCTCATTCCATGCAGCAAGTGTCATGATGAGACGAAGATTGTGATGGAGTACCGAGTGAAGAAGGAGGGTCCCAACAAGGGTCGTATCTTCTACAAGTGTCTAGATCGCAATGTGAGTTATTTTATCGTATTTTATGATTATGGTTAGTTTATACCTATTTTCATGATGGTTGTGATTAAAGTTCTAATTTTTTGTTTTAATTTTAGTGGGATGGCAGTGGACGATGTTCAGGCTTCTACTGGGAGGAAGAGTATGTTGAACTCGTGCAAAAATATCTTGCACAATAGGCAGATACGGCGGGTAATGAGGCAGTGATCTAGCCAAAGAAGCCCAAAGATATTGCACAATCGGAGGATTTGTCTGTTTTAGTTGAGATTGGTCGCGAAATCCTTATGCTCCTGAAATGTATTTTAGCTTTAGTTTTTTTAGTGGTAGTTGTGATTGTCTACATTATAGCGATGCTTTCATAAATTTGTACCTTTCGTGGTGGCACGCATGTTGTATAAATAATTAATTATGATCTAGGTTTTAATATGGTATTTATGTCATGTAATGCAGATGAGCCGGCATTAGATGTATAATGCTGATCGTCGCTCCCAAGAGTTCATTAATGGCGTGCATTCTTTGTTACGTGCGTCCAAGGCAAACAAACGCGATGGTTTCATGTGCTGCCCATGTGCCATATGTAAGAATACGGTGGAATATCCTTGCTCAAGGACTCTTCATTCACACTTGTTCAAGTCAGGTTTCATGCCAAACTATATTTGTTGGACGAAGCACGGAGAAACCAGCGTTGTAATGGAAGAAGGTGAAGAAGAACAATGGGACGACAATGATATTATTCCCGATGGTGTGTGCTTCAATGATACTGCAATGGGAGAAGCTGAAGAAGAGGTAACCGCAGAAGATGAGCCTACTGATGATCTTTGTTAGGTCATTCATGACGCATAAAGAGAATGTGAAAGTGAAAAGGAGAAGATCAAGTTCGAGCAGATGCTAGAAGATCACAAGAAATTGTTGTACCCAACTTGTGATATAGGGCAGAAAAAGTTGGGAACCACACTAGAATTGCTGCAATGGAAGGTAAAGAATGATGTATCTGACAAGGGATTTAGAGAGTTACTAAAAATCCAAAAGAAGATGCTTCCGAAGGACAATGAATTGCCCGCCACTACCTACGAAGCAAAACAAGTTGTCTGTCCTATGGGGCTAGAAATCGAGAAGATACATGCATGTCCTAATGACTGCATCCTCTACTGTGGCAAAGAGTACGAGAAATTGGATGCATGCCCGGTATGCCATGCATCGCGGTATAAGATCAGGCGAGATGACCCTGGTGATGTTGAGGGCGAACGTCCACGGAAGAAAATCCCTGCCAAGGTTATGTGGTATGCTCCTATAATACCACGCTTGAAATGTCTGTTCAGAAACAAAGAACATGCAAAATTGTTGCGATGGCACAAAGAAGACCGTAAGGTAGACAATATGTTGAGACAGCCTGCTGATGGATCCTAGTGGAGAGCAATCGATAGAGAATTCCCAGAGTTTGTAAATGACACAAGAAACTTAAGGTTTGCTTTAAGTATAGATGGTATCAATCCTTTTGGAGAGCAGAACAGTAGTCATAGCACTTGGCCTGTTACTCTAAGTATCTACAACCTTCCTCCTTGGTTATGTATGAAGCGGAAGTTCATTATGATGCCTGTGCTCATCCAAGGCCCAAAGCAACCTGGCAATGACATCGATGTATACCTGAGACCACTTGTTGATGAACTTCTCATTTTGTGGAATAAAGAAGGTGTACGTGTGTGGGATGAGTACAAACAGGAACACTTTGATCTGCGAGCATTGTTGTTCGTAACAATCAATGATTGGCCTGCTCTAAGTAATCTTTTAGGACAGTCAAACAAGGGATATAATGCATGCACACACTGCTTCAGTAATATTAGAGGTGTATTCTTGAAAAAATGTCGAAAGGTCATGTACCTTGGCCATCGTCGATTTCTTCCTACAAATCACCCCGTAAGAAAGAAAGGCAAGCATTTTAAAGGGAAGGCAGACCACCTGACCAAGCCTCGCAACCGAACCGGTGAGGATGTACTCGATATGGTCAATGATGTGAAAGTCGTCTTTGGAAAAGGACATGGCAGCCAACCTGTTTCGAACGACGCTAACAGTCACGCACCCATGTGGAAGAAGAAGTCCATATTTTGGGACCTACCCTATTGGCAAGTCCTAGAGGTCCATAGCTCAATCGACGTGATGCATCTGATGAAGAATCTTTGTGTGAACCTGCTAGGCTTCATGGGTGTGTATGGAAAGCCTAAGGACCCATTTGAAGCACGATAGGACCTGCGTTGTTTGAGAGAAAAAGACAACCTACATCCAGAGAAGACAGATGATGGACGCCATTACTTACATCCTGCTAGCTACA